>NC_091261.1:10629285-10933928 GCF_042477335.2 Ovis canadensis
AAACATGGGAAAACATTATACTGATTTCTCTGTTTAACATTATTTCCTAGGTGTAAATAAATTGATAAATGTCTGTCAACATATAGATTTATCTATATCTTTTTTGTTGTTTTTAGAACTGAAAAAGTAATACATGATATGGTAAAAAAAATTTTTCAAATAGTACAAAAGGTAAACATTAAAACATATGAGGTGTCCATTCCATTGAGGTGCTCAGTGCAACTAGTATTAAAAGGATGTCTGCTTCTGGAAATACTCTATTACAGAATACAGAATAAATGTTAAATGTTTCCAGTACCAATTACAAGGGGGTGGGTGAGCAGGAGGCGAGCAAGCTTTTAACACCAGCTGCATGTACTACTGCTACAGCTAAGTTGCTTTGGTCATGTCCGACTCTGTAAGACCCCATAGCCCACCAGGCTCCCCTGTCCCTGGGATTCTCCAGGCAAGAACACTGGAGTGGGTTGCCATTTCCTTCTCCAATGCATGAAAGTGAAAAGTGAAAGTGAAGTCGCTCAGTCGTGTCCGACTCTTAGCGACCCCAGGGACTGGTGCCTACCAGGCTCCTCCATCCACAGGATTTTCCAAGCAAGAGTACTGGAGTGGGGTGCCATTCAACTCAATTCTGACACTATCTACCTGGTATATCCACTATCCACCTAAAATCACTTCCACTATCCACCGAGGTATCAGATTCCCTCGGTATCGGCCCAGTCCCACAAGACTACCCCCACTTCAGATGCTAATTGCAAGTCTAGCTTGTAACCAGTGTTTCTTACCCACTGGCTACAAATCAAAGATTCCCACCAACTCCCTCTTGGGCTCAATTAGTTTGCTAAACAGGCTCACAGAACACAAGAAACCTATTTACTCTCCAGATTACCAATTTATTACAAATGATATTAAAGGATGCACATCGACAGCCCAATGAAGAGACACACTGGGTGAGGCCCCAAAGGAGCTCCTGTCCTGGTGGAGTTCAGGGCCTGGCAGTATGGCACATCACAAGCGTTCTGGCTCACTAACCTAGAAGCTATCTGAACCCCTTCCTTTTGAGCTTTTACGGAGGCTTCACTACATAGGCCTGGTTGATTAAATCCCTGGCAGTCAGTGAATGATTCAACCTCCAGCCCTTTTCCCATCCCCAGAAGTCAGAGGGTGGGATGGTATGTTCCAACCTTCTGTCCCTGCTTAGTTTCCCTGGCTGTTGCCCCATCCTTCAGGTGCTTTTCAAAGTCAACTCATCAACATAAACAGAAATGGTGGAAAGATGCTTGCTATGAATATCAAGACACCCAGTTCACCTTTATGACACTGAAGTGATTTTAGGAACTGAAGACAAAAGACCAAAAATTGTAACAAAAGATACTCCCATTGCTCTTATTGCTCAGGAAATTCCCAGGGTTTTTGGGAGCTGAGAGCCAGAAACCAAGGATGACGACCCAGTGCACCTGAGAACTCTACTCTGATCACCTGAATGACCAAATACGTTTCTTATAAGTCACAATATCACCCACATGTCCAAAAGCTCTCTCAACTCCCTTGCAAACATGCAAAAGGAACATTCTGTTCACATCATTGTAAACCCCATTTTTTTCCATTCAACAATGAATCGTGAAGAGTAGTTTAAATACATATGCATCTACCCCAAATTTCTAAGTTTCTCTTCTAATATTACATAAGCATTCCTTCCTATGGAAAGGACATACAAAACATCTTCTGGGCAGTGGTAGTTTGCAGTTCCTTCATATTGCAGACAACACTGCTATCATAAACAATATCCTTGCGTGTGTGCAAATATGTCTACAATAAATTCTTTGAAGTAGAAGTATGAGTAAAAAAGTATGCACTCTTTAAATGCTGATAGATACAGCCAAACTGCCCTCTGCCCTCTGAGGAGGTTATAAATTTTTTTTAGAAATATCACCTCTAGAAAAACATCACCTCCAAATGGACCACTTTCCCCCAGCCAACTTACATGTATCAGCAAGAGAAGATTTGCTATGATGACAGTAGGAAGAGGGTGGAATCTGGGCCTAAAATGAGCATGTAAAGAGTGATGTGGAAGCTGCTGGGTGTCCAGAAGAGGGTCATCTTCAATACTCTGGATGAGATCCAAGGAACCCTGGGGTACAGAAAACGCCAATAAACACCACTTTCTGGATTATGTTTTCAAGAAAAACTACTAACTACAAAGCTTTAAAATTCATTACAAAAATTACAGACAAGAAACCACACTCCTTACCTAAAGCCAAATTTGAAAAAAATATCATAAACCTCTTAATAACTACTGTAAATAAATTGGTAAAAATAACAATTATTAAAAGAAGTAAAAGAAATATTGATTCTTTATCTCCAAATAAGGTAATACATAATGGGATTAAAGCAAATAATTTTCTTCAAGCCCTAAAAACTTACTGATTTTTAAAATACTTTATTCAACAGCTTTATTGAGATATAATGTATATAACATAAAATATACTAGCTTAAGTATGCTGCTGCTAAGTCACTTCAGTCGTGTCCAACTCTGTGCGACCCCGGAGACGGCAGCCCACCAGGCTCCCCCGTCCCTGGGATTCTCCAGGCAAGAACACTGGAGTGGGTTGCCATTTCCTTCTCCAACGCATGAAAGTGAAAAGTGAAAGTGAAGTCGCTCAGTCATGTCTGACCCTCAGCGACCCCATGGACTACAGCCTTCCAGGCTCCTCCATCCATGGGATTTTCCAGGCAAGCATACTGGAGTGGGGTGCCATTGCCTTCTCCAAGCTTAAGTATACAATTCAATAAATGTCTGTATATTTATAGTTATGCAACTATTACAACAATTTTAGAACACCTGCAACATGCTAATCATGCCCATTTATAATCACTCCCCATTTCTGTCCCTAGACCTAGGTAACCTATAACCTGTCTTTATAGATTGGTTCTTTTTTTTTTTTTTGACATTTCATGTAAATGAAATCATAAAAAATGTTCTGAGTCCTGCTTCTTGTACTGAATATGTTTTAGAGTTCATCTGTGTTGTGGCATGTATCAGAAATCAGTTCATTTTTATTGATGAATATGGTATTTCATTATACGGATATATCACATTTTGTTTGACCATTATAAATTGATGTATATTAATAATAATGCTGTTTCATACAACTCAATAGCAAAAAAAACAAAACCAAAAACAATTCAATTAAAACATGGGCAAAGGAACCAAATAAACATTTTTTCAAAGAGAAATACAGATGGCCAACAGATGCACAAAAAGATGCTTAGATCCCTGATCACCACGGAGACACAAATCAAAACAGCGATGAGCTATAAACTCACACTTATTAGCATGGCTTTTATCAAAAAGATGAGATAATATGTGCTAGAGAAGATATGGAGAAAAGGGAACCCTTGAGCATTGATGGTGGGAATGTAAATTGGTACAGCCACTGTGGAAAACAGTATGGAAGGGCCTCAAAACATCAAAAATAGAATTATTATATGGCCCAGCAAATCTGCTTCTGGGTGTATATCCAAAGGATACAAAATCTTATCTCAAAGTTATCTGTACTCCCATGTTCATCACAGTATTATTCATAATAGCCAAGACATGGAAACAATCTAACATATTTTTATATAACAAATTATTATTTAGTCATAAAAAAGAATGAAGCCCTGTCATTTGCAACAACATGGATGGATCTTGAAGGAATTATATCAAGTAATATAAATCAAATAGAGACAGACAATTACTGTATGATCTCACTTTTATGTGGAATCTATAAAAACTGAAGATAGATACAGAAAATAGATTGGTGGCTGCCACAGGAAGGGGATGGGAGAGTAGGAGAAATGAGTGAAAGTGGTCAAAATGTAAAAATCTGATGGCAAATAAGTCCTGGGGAAACATAATTTGTGGCCCAGTGACTACAGTTATCTGTAATGTATATATATTTGAGTGTTGTGAAGAGAGTAGACAATTTTTTTCACAATAGTAAAAGATGCTTATCAGTTCCCACATTTAATAGTCATACACACAAAAAAGATATTTACAGTTACAAGTCATAACGGAAACATGATTAACCTAACAGTATAAAATAACTGCATACAATTTGGGGAGTTAAGTAGAGTGACGTGGTAAGTGGAAGTGCATACATGCATATGTTTTCATCTACTTAGCCAGTTTATGTCTTTTGGTGTGCATTTAATCCATTTATATTTAAGGTAATTATCAATGTGTGATCCTATTACCATTTTCTTCATTGTTTTGGGTTAATTCTTTGTAGGTCTTTTCCTTCTCTTGTGTTTCCTGCCAAGAGAAGTTCCTTTAAAATTTATTGTAAAGCTGGTTTGGTGATGCTGAATTCTCTTAACTTTTGCTTGTCTGGAAAGCTTTTGATTTCTCCACCAAATCTGAACAAGAGTCTTGCTGAGTAGAGTATTCTTGGTTGTAGATTCTTCCCTTTCATCATTTTAAATATAGCATGCCATTCTCTTCTGTTGAAGGGAATTTCTGTTGAGTTTCTGTTGAGAAATCAGCTAAAAATCTTACGGGAATTCTCTTGTATGTTGTCATTTTCCCCATTACTTTTTAATATTTTATCTTTGTTTTTAATTTGTCAGTTTGATTACATTGTGTCTTGGTGTATTCCTCCTCAGGTTTATCCTGCCTGGGACTCTCTGCACTTCCTGGATTGGTTGACTATTTCTTTTCCCATATTAGGTAAGTTTTCAACTAAAACCATCTCTTCAAATATTTTCTCGGATCCTTTCTCTCTCTCTTCTCCTTCTGAGACCCCCATAATGCAAATGTTGGTGCACTTAACATTGTCCCAGAGGACTCTTAGGCTGACTTCATTTTTTTTTTTCATTTTTTTTTCTATATTCTGTTTTACAGCAGCGATCTCCACATTCTGTCTTCCAGGTCACTTATCTGTTCCTCTGCCTCAGTTATTCTTCTACTTATTCCTTCTAGTGTATTGTTCATCTCTGTTTTGTTTGTTTAGTTCTTCTAGGTCTTTTGTAAACATTTCTTACATCTGCTTCATTTTTTCCCCAAGATTCTGAATCATCTACACTATCATTATTTTGAATTCTTTTCCTGGACCTAGCTCCACTTCAGTTATTTTTCTGGGGTTTTATCTTGTTCTTTCATCTGGGAGACAATTATTTGCCTTTTCATTTCAGTTAACTTTTGTGGTTGTGGTTTTCATTCAAGAGGCTTCAGGATTGTAGTTCTTCCTGCTTCTTCCTTCTGACCTCAGGTGAATGAGGCTGATGTGAGGGACTGGTGGTGGGGAAAACTGGGTCTTATTCTTGTGGGCTGGGTAAAATTTTAATCCAATTATCAGCTGATGGGACAGGTGGGGCTAGTATTTTGGCCTGGGGCAACCCAGCCTTGGAGTCTACAGGCTCTATGGTAGGTCTAATGCCTCTTCCAAGAGGGCTCACTTGCCAAGGAACACCTCCCAGGACTGCTGCTGCCAGTGCCCCTGTCCCCACAGTGAGCCACTGACAACCCACACCTCCACAGGAGACCCTCCAACACTAGCAGGTAGGTCTGGTTCTGTCTCCTATAGGGTCACTGCTCTTTTCCCCTGAGTGCTGGTGTATGCAAGAGTTTGCTTGTGCCCTCCAAGAGTGGATTATCTATTTCTTCCAGTCCTGTGGAAATCCTGTAATCAAATCCTGCTGGCCTGCAAAGTCAGATTCTCTGTGGATTCCTAGTCCCTTTCCTGGATTCCCATATTGGGAAGACTGACATAGAGCTCAGAACCCTCACAACAGAGGGAGAACTTCTTAAGTATTCTTCTTCTCCAGTTTGTGGGTCACCCATCCAGAAGGTATGGGATTTGATTTTATCACGATTGTATCCCCTTCTATTGTCTCACTGCAGCCTCTCCTTTGTCTTTGAACATGGGGTATGTTTTTTGGTGAGTTCTAGCATCCTCCTGTTAATGGCTGTATAACAGCTAGTTGTGATCTTGGTCTTCTTACAGGAGGAGATGAGCACATGTCCTTCTACTCCACCATCTTGATACTCACGTCCATCGAGTCAGTGATGCCATCCAGCCATCTCATTCTCTGTTGTCCCCTTCTCCTCCTGCCCCCAATCCCTCCCAGCATCAGAGTCTTTTCCAATGAGTCAGCTCTTCGCATGAGGTGGCCAAAGTACTGGAGTTTCAGCTTTAGCATCATTCCTTCCAAAGAACACCCAGGGCTGATCTCCTTCAGAATGGACTGGTTAGATCTCCTTGCAGTCCAAGGGACTCTCAAGAGTCTTCTCCAACACCACAGTTCAAAAGCATCAATTAATTGATATGTATACATATATATATATATATATATGTATATATATATAACATACATACTGTTGTTGTTGTTTGGTCACCCAGTTGTGTCCAACTCTTGGTGACCCCGTGGACCACAATGCGCCAGGCCTCTCTGTCCCTCACTATCTCCCAAAGTTTGCCCAAGTTCATATCCATTAAATCAGTGATGCCTTCCAGCCATCTCATCCTCTGACACCCTCTTCTCCTTCTCCCCTCAATCTTTCCCAGCATCAGGGACTTTTCCAATGAATCAGCTGTTAGCATCAGCCGTTCCCATATATATGTATGTATATATATATATAAATATTTAGGGCTTCCCATGTGGTTCTAGTGGTAAAGAAACTACCTGCCATGCAGGACACAGAAGAGACTTAGGCTGGATCCCTGGGTCTGGAAGACCCCCTGCAGGAGGGCACGGCAACCCACTTGCCTGGAAAATCCTATGCACAGAGCCTGGTGGGCTACAGTACATAGGGTCTCCAAGAGTCTGATACGACTGAAGTGACTTAGCACCAGCACCACACACACACACACACACACGTGCATATATACATACATACGTGTGTGTGTGTGTGTGTGTGTGTGTGTGTGTGTGTGTGTGAGGCTTCCCAGGTAGTTCAGTGGTAAAGAATTCATCTGCCAAGCAGGAGATGCAGGTTCAATCCCTGGGTCAGCAAGATCCCCTGGTAAAGGAAACGGCAACCTACTCCAGTATTCTTGCCTGGGAAATCCCAAGGACAGAGGAGTCTGGCAGGCTACAGTCCATGGGGTTGTGAAGAGCTGGACATGGGTTAGTGACTTAACATATATTTACTTCCAAAGTAAATATATATATAATGTATAAATACATATATATTTAATATAATTTAATTGTAGTTATTAATTGACTGTTGTTAGTTGATATTAATATATATTTAGTATATATATATATATATTAAAAGACTTCCCTGGTGGCTCAGACAGTAAAGTGTCTGTCTACAAAGTGACAGACCTGGGTTCAATCCCTGGGTTGGGAAGGTTCCCTGGAGAAGGAAATGGCAACCCACTCCAATACTCTTGCCTTGAAAATCCCATGGACGGAGGAACCTGGTGCAGGCTACTATCCATGGGGTCGCAAAAAGTCGGGCATGACTCTTACATAGATAGATATATATATAAAATATATATAACATTTATATATTATATAATATATATATTTACTTTGGAAGGGGTAGAGAGGGGGACAAATGGTGTAAGGGTGGGCTCTGGGCACTGAGATTATAAAGATAACACAGAAGTCTGGGACATGACCAGATCTGGGATGGGCTTCTCGATTTCCACTAGTAGGCATTCAACACTGCTACAATTTTTTTTTTTTTTTAATTCAATGCCTAGATAGCTTCCTGATTAGTTTGCCATAACTCAAGGAGAAATTCTGATGATATCTGTTTTCTTCATGACTTCTATTCTTCTAGCTTCCTCAGCAGCTGTCTCACCTCCCTGGGTATTCCCTTAGCTAATGTCCATGCACACCTCCAGGGGCCATTTTTCCAATCTCTGTGCCTCTTCATCCCTCCCCACCTGTCAAACGGCTGTCTGGCAAACATGCCGCCTTCCCTGATGCCTCAATGCTGTTCCCTCTGCCCTTTTTTTTCATTTTGACACTGTAGTTTTTATTTCTACAAGTTTGAGTGGGTCTATTTATATCTTTCATGTCTTTTTAACCTTTGCAACACACAGAAAAGTTACAGTAGTTTCTTTTAAATGTCCTTGTTTGCTATTTCATGCCACTTTTAATCAGTTTTAATTGATTTATTATGTCATATTTCCCTGCCTCTTTGCATGCTTGGTCATTTTTTCCACTTTATTGAGATATAATTAACACGTCACACTGTGTAAGTTTGTGTATCATTAGTTGATTTGATACACTTATATACTGCAAAATGATTACCATGATAGCATCACTTAACATCTCCATTATATCACATAATTAGCAATGCCTGGTAATTTTGGATTGGATGCCAGACACTGCAAAAAATTTTAACTCTTTGGGTGCTGGATACTTTTGTATTCCTGTAAATATTCTTGAGCTTTCTTCTGGATTCAGTTAAGTCACTGGAAACAATTTGATCTCTTTACTCTTTTAAGGTGCTTCTTAGGTGGGACCACACCATGTTTGGTCTAGTGCTAAATATTCCTTACAAGTGAAGTAAGACCTTTCCTAATACTCAACACCCTGTGATTATGAGGTTTCCAGTCTAGCTGGAAAAACAAGCACTAATCCTTGTCCTTGTGAGAGTACTGCTCCTTCTAGTCCTTCTGGGTCATTTTTTTTTTTCCCTCAGTCGTCAGGGCATTACCTCAGAGGCATACAGAACAGGACTTAGCTGAACAGGGATTCTGCACTCTTTGGAGCTCTCCCTCTGTACAGTGCTCTGCTCTCTGGGTTCTCTGGTGAACCCAAGTTGCTTCAGTATCCCCAGATTCAGCTCCACCTCCTCAACTCAGGGTCCTACTGAAGCCCACCTGGTGCCCCTACCTCTGCCATAGCCCACAAACTCTCTTTAGGCAGTGAGCTGGCAATTACACAGCTCGTGTTGTTTCCTATCTCTCAAAGATCACTCTAGTTCATTGCTTGATGTCTATTATCTCAAAACAATGTCCCTTCATATACAGATATTTTGTTCTTCCAGGCAGAAAGAAGCACAAGGTATGAAAGTGGTTGGAACAGGTGTGCTTCACAGGGCAGGACTCTACATTATACTTTATTCTTTGTACCTTTAGTACCTGACACACAGCAGGTGCTCAATATGTGTGTAGAGTGAATGAAAGATGGCCCAACTTCTTGAACAGTTGGGATCTAGGAATTTTTTAAAAGACAGCACTGAAACCCTGACTGTAAGACAGCAGTCTACTTTATCTCTCTCTTGGTCCCTTTCATGCACTTTCTCCTCTGGTCTGCATGAGCTTTTTGGAGTGCCCACAAATACCCTCTCTTATCTTTTTTCAGCATCCAACTCATCTTTCAAGGTCCAACAGAATTTCCATCCTCTATAAAACTTGTCTTGCCAAGTGTTTTCTTTCTACTTTAAAACCAAGAAAGGTATTGCATTTCATGTGCTGACTTGTATTGTTTCATTTATGTGTATGCCTTTTGTTCTCCCTCACTACACTGAAGGGGTCGGGGACAATATGGTTTCTGTCACTTATTCAATGTTCATGAAATACAATGTGTTTGGTGACTATATCAAATACACTGTCCTTTGGATCCTATAAGAAATGTAGGAGAACTATACAAACAGCATCCTGTCTCTCTCTGTAACTTGTCATCTGCAAGAGAACGGTGAAAGGAATAAGACTCTTAAAATAATCACACTGCTACCTGGAAAAGATACCTGTTGTTTGTCCACATCATCTCCTCCCTTTTTTGTCACAATTATTACTTCCCCTTTGGGGACCCAAAGTCTACCTCTGCAATCTCAAGGGGAATATCCTTCAGTGCTCTTCACCTTCCTCTGGTCTAAGGATGGTCATGAAACCAAAAAGGGTTAGGCCAATCTAACTCTCTCTTAGAGTAACAGAGCAAACAAAAGGCCATGGTTGAGATAGATCCATCCCAGAAGAGATTCTGAAAGGACTCCTGTCACTGGATCCCTTAAGCAGCCCTGGTTTGAATCCTTTCAGAGAATTAGGTGTTCATCTACCCTATATCCTTTCAAATAAATCCCTTTCTTCCTTAAAGTAGCCAAAATTGGTTTGCCCGCTTGCAAACAAAGAACCCAAACTAAAAAGTTTTTGCCTCTTAATTCATTTAGGCCTAGGACATGGCACATAGTTTTTAGCTTTCTCTTGGGTGGGAGAAATCATATCCACAAATACCAAAGGTAGGCAATTGTTCATACCTAAAGTAACCTAGCTATGTAGATATTGGTGAAACATTACTCTCCAATCTTCTGGTGAAACAAATTTCTAGGATTGTACTAATCCTAAAGCTAAAAGTTACAGATCCAAGAACCTGGAGGCAGCTTAGCACCAAGCAAGAAGCATTTACTGCACACATTTTTATGAGTCTCATTTTCCATTTAGATACTCATTTTCTCCACATATTTTCAATTCATGAATCTCACCCTTTAAAAATTCAAAAACAATCAATTTTTCTTTAAATATATGAATCTCAAATCTACTTTCAGGTGTTACAGTTAGCTTTCCACTTTCTCATAGTGTAAAAAACATGGGTTTTAGTCCTATCATTAGAAATTGTTTGGTCTTTATTTAGTCAAGATAATTGAACTATGGTCACTATTTGCACAAGAATCTAAGGTACTGTAGGGCTGGAATTGTGTTTCAAGTGTCTTGCGTGATGCATCTCATTCAGTGGCAGGATCACAGTAATATGCCTATTAATTTATTAACTTAAATCAGCGCTTTAATATAACTATTAACTTTGCATTTTCTCAAGAGCAAGAATTTTGTAATTCAATGGGTAATCCAGTTAATTCTGGGCACAAATACATGCTTTTCCTAAAAATGTTTTAATACCCTTAAGCAAAGACTTTTACAGTTACGCTGCACTCTGTACACTGTAACTAGTGCAGTGGCTTCTAATAATCCTGTTTGGATCCACTTAAGATTTAAAAATCCCTTCACTCCTACCAGGCCTCCATTTAAAACATCATATTGTTTGTCTCCAATGCGGGTTTCCGTGTGATGATAGCGACAGATCTGCCCTCAGAGCCAAGGCCGGAGGCCAAGAGGAGGTGGACTCGCTCCTGCGCCCGAGGCCATGCGCGCATCGCTGGCCTCCCCAGTTCTGGGACCCGACACGCGACCGCAAGGGCTGGGCGCCCCTCCTGCTTCCTGTGACGAGAAAATAAGCCCAGGGCCAGCAAGGCGCGGACCCCGCCGGCGCCCCTGCGCCTCCTCCCACAAACCGCAGCCCGGTAACCGCGCGCAGAAGGATCCCCTCCGCCAAGTCTGTTCCCAACCCCGTCTCTACCCAGGGCGCCCAGCATCAGAGGAGGGGGATGCGGGCCGGTCGCTCGCCACCTGCCACTGAGCACTCACGTCCTCCATACTGCCGGCCGCCGGAGGCCGCAGCCGGGCCGCCCAGCCTCCGCACCTGAGCCCGCGCCGCCTTCCGGGACACGCCCTGGGACCCACCCTTTGCTTTCAATTGGCCGAAGCGTAGAGGCGGGCCCCTCCTCCTCGCTCCAGGGCCCTGCTTCCGGCGGCAGTCCCAGGCCCGCCCCTCGCCCTCGATTGGCAGAGGGGCAGGAGTGATTGGTCCCGCCTCTTGCTTACTATTGGTAGACTCTGAGGGGGCTGATCCAATACCTCGATCCCGAATGACCAAGGAGAAAGGGGGAGTGACCCTTCCCGAAGTCCCTCCCTGGGAGGCCGCTGGCTCTGGGAACGCTGCGGTGCCTACGGACTGCGAAAC
Source organism: Ovis canadensis (assembly GCF_042477335.2). Lineage (NCBI taxonomy): Eukaryota > Metazoa > Chordata > Mammalia > Artiodactyla > Bovidae > Ovis > Ovis canadensis. Next base: position 10,641,019 of record NC_091261.1, read on the forward strand.
CTGCGCTAGTGTCCTAGGTTGGCCAGAGATTTGGGCGCTAATGGATGCGTTCTAAGTCCAATAATTGAACTACTTTTGGCCGTCAGCTGCTTCTTTATAAAGCATTCTTTTTTCTCGGCTTTCTTTAGTTATTGTTTGCAGCGTAGGTCTGTGCATAGGACCCGCGGTAGAATCCCAGGTTTTCATTGATAGCACAAAACTCCACCATCAGAGGAACACAAACAGAATAAAAACTGTTTTCGAGGACACAGTTAATGATTTCACCAGTGGGAAAGGAGGAAATAAGGGTTTTTTTTTTGGGGGGGGGGGTGGACTTTTTATTCCAAGTGAAATTGAACAAGAAATTTTATGGCATTTTTCTGAGACTACACTATCGTTTGTTAAAACGTGAAAGTGAAGTTGTTCAGTCGTATCTGACTCTTTGCGACCCCGTAGACTGTAGCCTACCAGGCTCCTCCGACCATGGGATTCTCCAGGCAAGAATACTGGAGCGGGTTGCCGTTTCCTTCTCCAGGGGAACTCCCAGCCCAGGGATCAAACCCAGGTCTCCCGCATTGGAGGCGGACGCTTTAACCTCAGCTACCAGGGAAGCCTAGTTAAAGTGTAAAGAAAGTTAAAAATTTTGTCAATATCAGCCCCCATTCTATTGTTATATTGTAGTAATAAACTTTCATACTTTTTAATGCTTATTTGTACATTGTGTATGGTGTAATCTTGTTTATACCATTGTTGAAATAAAATTATTTACGTATCAGCCAAGAAAAAGATGGAAGAGCAAGTAGATCAAGCCAGTCAATCCTAAAGGAAATCAACCTGAATATTCATTGGAAAGACCGATGCTGAAGCTGAAGCTCCAACAGTTTGGTCACCTGGTGTGAAGAGCCGACTCATTAGAAAAGATTCTGTTGCTGGAAAAGATTGAGAGCAGGAGGAGAAGGGGGCAACAGAGGGTGAGATGGTTGGATGGCATCACCAACTTGATAGCTATGAGTTTGAACAAATTCAGGGATGTAGTGAAGGACAGGGTAGCCCAGCTTTCTGCTGTCCATGAGGTCACAGACAGTTGAACTTAGCAACTGAGCAACAACAAAATAAAAGATAAACTTTTGATCTTTAAAATCTCAAGGCAACTTTAAATCTGTAAAATTTTCTGAGACACTATGAATTATATCTCAAGAGCTTTGTCTAGAAGTGCATTTCCCCTCAACATTGTATTTTAAAAGTTTTCAAACCTGGGAAACTTTGAAAAACTAGTACGGAGAACACCTATGTATCTCTCACATTGATTCAACAATGGTTAACATTATCTCAACAGTTAGTTGCTTTGTGTGAGGATTCGTGCTTATGTGTGTGTCACATGTTTTTAAATTGAACCATCTGAAAGTAGAGTCCAAAATGAAGCTGTTTCTAGATAGTTCATTGCCTAAAAGGAAGGATATTTTCATGTTAACTGCAGGTTTCCCTGGTGGCTCAGATGGTAAAGAATCCACCTGCAAGAGACCTGGTTTCCATCTCTGGTTGGGAAGATCTCCAGGAGAAGGGAATGGCAACCCACTCCACTATTCTTGCCTGGAGAATTCCATGGACAGAGGAGCCTGGCAGGCTCCAGACCATGGGGTCACAAAGAGTTGATCACAACTGAGCGACTTTCACTTTCCTTTTTAACTATAATGATATGATTATACTTAAGGAAACCAATAGTAATTCCATATTTGCAAATCCATGGCAAAAATTTCCAAATTGTCCTGCAAATGTATCTTTTGCTGCTTCCCTTCACCCAACCACATAGGATCCAATTGTCAGGAAAGAGTGTAATCTCCTCAGTTCTGTCACACCACAGCAAAGGTTTGAACAGTGGACCAGTGTTACAGCTCCATTACAGCTCAGAGTTTTATCCCTGAGGTGTACAAACAAAGGATAGTACACCCTCGAGGTGTGAGGGCAGACGGAACCCAAAGGAGAAGCCCCAGCCCATCTTAGCTCCCTCTTTATAAATGTTTTGTCTCCTCATCCTCTGAGCCTGTACTATGCAAACTAGGGCTAGCCAGGAAGGGGGTGTGTTTGTTTCACCTGAGGTTCTCATTCCAGTCTGCGTATTTTTCCTTTGTTCTCTTTGTATGGGCTTTTCCCTTTCTTTGTCTTTTTCCCACCACCACTCTAGACTCCTTTTTCCAGTTCTGCTGCTGCTGCTGCTGCTGCTAAGTCGCTTCAGTCGTGTCCGACTCTGTGCGATCCCATGGACAGCAGCCCACCAGGCTCCCCTGACCCTGGGATTCTCCAGGCAAGAACACTGGAGTGGGTTGCCATTTCCTTCTCCAATGCAGGAAAGTGAAAAGTGAAAGTGAAGTCGCTCAGTCGTGTCCGACTCTTGTGATCCCATGGACTGCAGCCTACCAGGCTCCTCCGCCCATGGGATTTTCCAGGAAAGAGTACTGGAGTGGGGTGCCATTGCCTTCTCCTATTCTAACTACCTAAAATTCCCTCCTCAAGAGATGGGAGGCCCAATTCCTTGGGAAGAGGGGCACCGAGGTCTCTCTGGCTACTTCCTGCTAAGCTGGGTCGGCAAGGGGCATTGGACCTTCCCTCTTGCTAGTCTCAAGCCTCAGAGTCCTCGTAGTGGTATCCATCTAAGAGTGAGTGATAGATGTTTTCTGCAGTTGGTGTAGTTTTATATATCCTTATTGAACTAGCACTGCATTTTGTAGCTTGTTGACCTGATCAGAGACAAAATGAGTTAAATAACTGATACTACATGGAACAATTATAAGCAGTATCAATATGGTGCTAACAGGGGTTAGTAGGGATATTAGTCAACTCCAAATCCTCCCTCACTGGGAGAAAGATCCCCAAGGAGAGATTATAGACACCCTGAGGACTCTCCAGCTCGTTCTTTGAGATCCTGTAGAATATGAATATTTTTCTTGAGGACTGTGAGACTTTCTTCTTGTGGCAACAGTTAGCCTCTATGGTCTTTAAATTGGAGACTACTGCATATCCGGCTCTTCTTTTTCCATCTAAGACAAAGCTGCTTCTATCAATGTATCAGACTTCCTCAGGATTAGTCAGAGGATCTTCAGTTCAGTTCAGTTCAGTTGCTCAGTCGTGTCCAACTCTTTGCGACCCCATGAATTGCAGCACGCCAGGCCTCCCTGTCCATCACCAACTCCCGGAGTTCACTCAGACTCACTTCCATCGAGTCAGTGATGCCATCCAGCCAGCTCATCCTCTGTCGTCCCCTTCTCCTCCTGCCCTCAATCCCTCCCAGCATCAGGGTCTTTTCCAATGAGTCAACTCTTCGCATGAGGTGGCCAAAGTACTGGAGCTTCAGCTTTAGCATCATTCCTTCCAAAGAAATCCCAGGGCTGATCTCCTTCAGAATGGACTGGTTCGATCTCTTTGCAGTCCAAGGGACTCTCAAGAGTCTTCTCCAACACCACAGTTCAAAAGCATCATTCTTCGGCGCTCAGCCTTCTTCACAGTCCAACTCTCACATCCATACATGACCACTGGAAAAACCATGGCCTTGACTCGACGGACCTTAGTCGACAAAGTAATGTCTCTGCTTTTGAATATGCTATCTAGGTTCAGTCAGTCCCTTTCAGGGTTTTGTCCAATGGTCCAAAGTTTCTAGGCAACAGTGAAAGGTGAGAGAGCCCTCAGGGGTAGGCAGGAAGGTAGCTGAGTTAAGAGTCTCACAAGGGGATATAGTCAGGCCTGGATTTTCATCAGCACTACTTGATATCTGAGGATCCTTTGATCGGATTTCCATAAATGGCCTTTCCCATTCAGGAGTTGTTTCACTTGGTGGCTGGTAAAAATAGTTTTCCCCCAAGAGAGAGTTTTGAAGCATCTTCTATCAGGACTGCAGTAGCTGCAAGATTTCAAAGGCATGGAGGCCAGCCTCAGTGGTTGGGTCAAACCTCTTGGATAAGTAAGCTACTTGCTGGGGCTCAGGTCCCAACCTTTGACTTAACACTTCCAAGCCTATTCCATCCTTCTCGTGGACATATAGTTGGAATGCTTTTTCTGGGTCTGGCAACCTCAAGGTGGGTGCTTGAGTTAAGGCTTATACACTAAAGTAGCCTCTACCTCCTTTTGAGGAGTTCCCCTCGTCAATGGGATTGAATCATCCAGTTCCTTTAAGCTGCCTATAAGGGCTGGGCAATAGACCATAGTTGGATATCCAGATTCTACAATATCCGGTTAGCTCACTATTGTTTTAGAGTTGTGAGGGAAGGAAACTGCAGGATTCTTTGTTCTCGGTGGGTGGACAGCCTCCTGGACCCATGCATAATCTGAACTCCCAAGTAAGTAACCCTTGTCTGGACCATCTATGCCTTAGCACAACAGACTTTACATCCCCTCTTTGCCAAAAAGTTTAGAATTTGAATCACATTTTATTGGGCATTTCCCTCATCTACAGATTAGGTCATCTACATATAGTAATATTTTCCCATTTGGTCCCAGATCCAGATCTAGGAAATCACAGCTAAGAGCCTGTGCAAACAGGTGGGGACTATCTCTGAACCGCTGATGTAATAATGTTCAGGTTATTTGTTGTTTTTCTCCTGGAGTCTCCCATTGATTTTGGTCTCTCCCTATTGGAGAGGGAGTAACGGGTTCCTCAGCAGTAACCAGAAGCTGTAGGGCTCTAGGGGCTGAAAATCTTCCCATCACAAGGGTGGTTCCCAGCTTAGTGAGTATATCTCTTCCCAATAAGGGAGTAGGACACTCAGGGACCACCAGAAACTGGTGGGAAAATATTTGTCCATCCCAGTAACAAAGAAGTGCTCACATGACTTTTTTTGTAATTGTTGTCCTGTAGCACCCAAAATGGTATAGGTTTGGGGGGAGAAGGCTCTGGAGTAGGAAGTCAGGATAGAGTGGGTAGCCTCTGTGTCAACCAAAAGAATTCTTGGATGTACCTGCCACATCCAGTTGTACCCTTGGCTCCAGCCCTGTGATGGTTATCTGTGATAGGCAGGCTGGCTTGAGTGGGCCACTTCAGTCCTGTTGAACCATCGTGAGGGAAGGCTTGGCACTCAACCTTGAGACTGTACTGCCCAGTGTCCCAATTGACAGCATTTGTAGCAAGCTTTCCATGGAAGCTTTCCATGATTTGGACAATCTTTGGCCCAATGTCCTGCCTGTCTACAGATTAGGTATTCACATTGTGCCTTGTCCTTCAAAGACTTGGGGTTTGCCATAGCACTTCCCTGGAGGGCATCCAACACCTGGGCATGCCTAGTCTCTCTTTCTCTCCCTTTGCTGGGCCTTGGCTTCCCTCTTATGTTCTGTTATAAAAGGTATTGGTGGCCATCTGGACCATCTTGTCTAAAGTGGCAGCAAGGTTCTCCTGCTGTAGCTGTTGAAGCTTTATCCTTGTATCTGATGCATATTAGGACAAGAATTTGTCCTTTAAAATCACCTGTCTCTTGTAAGAGTGTCAGTCCAGATTGGTAAACTTTTGGAGGGCCTCTTTTAGCCTTTCCAGAAAGGCAATCAGGTTCTTGTTGGGCTCCTGAGTTGTTGCTGAGACTGGGCACAGCACCACAACTAATATGCTTCCTACTATATCCATGGGTGGACTTGCTTAGGGATGAGTCTTTCTGAAGCTTATCCTACCCAGTAATGTTGCAACCTGGGAGCTGGGCATCCCCGGGTCAGAGTGCAGATCCAGGCAGGTTGAAGCACGTCAACCTCCTGGAGATCGAATCCCCTGGCAGGTCAAGGCATATCGGCCTCTGAGGGTCAACCTCTTGGGCCCCCTGGGATGGAGTTGGGTGTCTCCAACGTCTTCAGCATAACTAGTGCTGGGTAGGATTAAGAGGTTGTAATCTTAACTCATTGTCAGTTTGTCCACCATGATATAAAGCAATCTAAGCCTGTGCCCTGAGACTGGGAACCTGGCAAAACAGCCACAAGGCTAATTCTCTTAACCCTTGTGTGGGAATGTAAGTCCCTGATTCCCTCCCCTAGTCTTCCATAAGAGAAACATTTCATTGTCATAGATCCACTCTAGGTAATAACAGAAGTAATGATAAAGGAGTGGGTTATTGGCTGGGTGGAGTGATGTTGCCTACAGAAGGGGCAGGGTTGTGGTTGTAGGAGTTGAGGCAAAGTGGCCTAAGGACAAAATGACAAGAAGCAACCGACTGATTTTCAATAAAGTGGAGTGGAGATTTGATCCAGGGAGTACATTCACAGCTTGAAGAGAAGGGTGGTAAGGGTTTGGGCTCAAATGGCCTTCATGGCTAACTCCCAAAGTGACAAACATTGTCCCTGGTAGCCCAATTGCCCTTGAAGGGATGCCACCAAAAGATGGACTTCTAGTAGGCATTGTGTGCCTGTCACCCCCAACCCCAACCCCAAGTGCATCCACTGAAAGGTGCTGTTGTTGTCGCACATGTTGTAGGAAACATGGAAGATGAAGGCCTGAATCTCTACAGGGATTGCTTATTATACCATCTTTCCCACACAAGTGCCAGCTATTTTCTTTTATTTATTTTTTTTATTTTATTGAAGGATAGTTGCTTTACAGAATTTTGCTGTTTTCTGTCAAATCTCAACATGAATCAACCATCAGTTCAGTTCAGTTCAGTTCAATTCAGTCGCTCAGTCGTGTCTGACTCTTTGCGACCCCATGAATCGCAGCACACCAGGCCTCCCTGTCCATCACCAACACCTAGAGCTCACTCAGACTCACGTCCATCGAGTCAGTGTTGCCATCCAGCCATCTCATTCTCTGTTGTCCCCCTCTCCTCCTGCCCCCAATCCCTCTCAGCATTAGAGTCTTTTCCAATGAGTCAACTCTTCTCATGAGGTGGCCAAAGTACTGGAGTTTCAGCTTCAGCATCATTCCCTCCAAAGAAATCCCAGGGAAAATCCCAAAGAAATCTCCTTCAGAATGGACTGGTTGGATCTCCTTGCAGTCCAAGGAACTCTCAAGAGTCTTCTCCAACACCACAGTTCAGAAGCATTAATTCTTCAGCACTCAGCTTTCTTCACAGTCCAACTCTCACATCCATACATGACCACTGGAAAAACCATAGCCTTGACTAGACACACCTTTGTTGGCAAAGTAATGTCTCTGCTTTTCAATATGCTATCTAGGTTGGTCATAACTTTTCTTCCAAAGAGTAAGCGTCTTTTAATTTCATGGCTGCAGTCACCATCTCCAGTGATTTTGGAGCCCCAAAAAATAAAGTCTGACACTGTTTCCACTGTTTTCCCATCTTTTTCCCATGAAGTGATGGGACCAGATGCCATGATCTTTGTTTTCTGAATGTTGAGCTTTAACCCAAGTCTTTCACTCTCCAGTTTCACTTTAATCAAGAGGCTTTTTAGTTCCTCTTCACTTTCTGCCATAAGGGTGGTGTCATCTGCATATCTGAGGTTATTAATATTTCTCCCGGCAATCTTGATTCCAGCTTGTGCTTCTTCCAGTCCAGCGTTTCTCATGATGTACTCTGCATAGAAGTTAAATAAGCAGGGTGACAATATACAGCCTTGACGTACTCCTTTTCCCAGGTACACATATAACCCTTCCCTTTTGGAACTCCTTATTTTTTGATTGTCCTGCCAGAAGATTGTAGAGGCAACATTGTTGTCCCAGACAGGGCTCACAAAAAGAGCATGAGACAGGAAGGAAGGGGGCCGGGCACAACTTTTGAGAGAATGACATAACCCAAGAACATAACATAAACCAATTAAATCAAATGAGTCCAAGAGGGCAGACAAGTTGACTTCAACTAAGCCTTGATCCTCAATCTTCCAGTTAAAATGACACACCCAGAGGTGCCAGGACAGTTCCAAGGCATTTATCAAAAGACAAAGAGTGGGCAGTTCCCCAATAGTTGGAATGATCTTCCCACTTATTAGCATATGAAGTTACCCAGCCCTTAAAAACTAACCACACCACATTTCACAGCCACCACACTTAGCCTCTGAGATTGCTCACACTCTGTGGAGTGTGTTTCTCTCTGATTCCGAACAAATCTACCTCTTACCTATCCCTGTGTCTCTCATCGAATTCTTTCTGCAATGAGACATCAAGAACCTGAGCTTCATTAGGCCCTGAAACCAGACACCCTGGGTTTTGGCCAGGCTGGAATCCTGGTAGGACATGACTGAGCAACTAAGCACAACACAGCACAGAGTCCCGGTCACATGGATTCAAGTGATGTGATTCCAGTCTTAGGTAAATGGTTTCAAGCAAAACTTTTGGAAATGGAAAGATGATGACCTGCCCAATACTTTGTAAACAGTGCTATAGATGAAGAGAGGAGCTGAAGGACGGGAAGAAAAAGCAGTGGGAAGAACATGCCAAAGAATCCCCTTCATAACCTGCTGGAAAAACTGCTAGATGCCTGACCTGTGCCCACAGCTTTCATTGGCCTGATCCTTGAGACAAAGGAAATTAAGGAGAGAAGAACTCTTACTTGCTTGGGCAACAGTTACTAGGGCACAGCAGATAGTGGAGCCTTCAGGACACATTGGGTTGTAGCCCCTACCAGAGTCCCACAATTGTGCCCACTGTTTGCAGAAGGTTTGAGGAAACAAGAAATGAGAGATTGTAAAAGAATTGATTTTGTTAGCCATATGTCCTTGCAGCCATAGGGGTGAAGACTTCTTACCTTAACTGGAGGTCTTCTGGAATCTGAGACTGAGCCGTATGAGCTTTCTGCTGAGTTTGTGTTTGCTGTCCTGGTTTCCAGCACGCTGGGCTTCTTGTCACTTCCCCTGCACTGGGTTTCTTTTTCTGCAGTTTCCACAGCATCAACTTTTGCCAAGTTGGGCTTCTGCTGTGCTTTGTCTCTGCCTCACTGGAGCCGAGCCAAGGTTACTTCAGCTAGATAACATCCAGGTCATAGCACCAGATATGTAGGGAGAGTGTATAATTTCCTCAGTTCTGTCTCATTGCAGCAAAGATCTGAAACAGTGGACCAGTGGTACAGCTTGGTTACAGCTCAGAGTTTTATTCCACAAGCAAAGTACACCCTCAAGGTGTGAGTGCAGGGTGACACCAAAAGAGAGCCAAGGCCCCAACCCAGCTTGACTTCCTCATTTTATACATTTAGTCTCCTCCCCTCTGAGCCTTCCCTGTGCAAATCAGGGCTAGCCAGGAAGGGGGAGTGTTTGTTTCACCTGAGGTTCTCACTCCGATCTGTGGATTTTTTCTTTGTTCCCTTTACCTGGGCTTTTCCCCTTTGTTTTTTAGCCACCACATTTTGGACTCTTTTTTCTATTCTAACTACTTAACACAATCAAGGTTCACATACAACATTTAGTTATTATGTCAATGTGTACAGTATATTGCTTTCAAGATGGTAGAGCAGAAGGACATGTGCTCATCTTCTCCCATGAGAACTCCAAAAGGGCAACTACCATCAGCAGGAAACTGAAAAACCATCAGCAGGAAAATATTGGATCCCACCAAAAAAAAGATACCTCATGCCCAAGGGGAAGGAGAGCCCCCAACAAGATGGTAGAAGGGGTGAAATCATATTTAGATTCAAACCTCATGCTTGCCAGAGACACTCAGAGGGTGCAGACAAAACCGTGTGCACCAGGACCCAGGGACCCCACAAGAGATTGAACCAGACCTTCCTTTAAGTGTCTGAGTGTCTCCTGCAGAGGCGTGGGTCAGCAGCAGCCTGCCAGGGGGACAGGGGCTCTGGCTGCAGCAGACCTGGGAGGCAAGGCATGTGGCATAACGTCCTCTTGGAGGAGGTGGTCATTAGCCCCACCATAAAGCCTCTGAGCAGAATGCCCACAAACTGGAGAACAATTATACAAAGAAGTTCTTGGAATGTTGCAAAAGTTCTAGGGCCCACAATAGATTTTCCAACATGGAAATCTGGCAAAAGGACTGAGAACCCCAAGGAATTTGACCTTGAAGGCCAGTGGGATTTGATTACAGAACTTCCATAGGACTGTGGAAACAGACTCTTGAAGGGCACAAACAAAACCTTGTGAGCACCAGGACCCAGGCAAAAAAAAAAAAAAAAAAAAGCAGTGACCCTACAAAAGAATGAGCCAGACTTTCCTGTGAGTGTCCAGGAGTCTGTGGCAGAGGCATGGGTGACAGTGGCCTGCCACGGGGTCAGGGGCACTGAATACAACATTCCTGAGAGCCGCACATGCTGGTATTATAAGTCCTTTTGAAAGAGGTCACTATTATCACCATTACCCCTATCATAATTGGCCTCAGGCTAAACTACAGAGAAGGAACACAGCACCTCCCCTTCAGCAGAAAATTTGGATTAAAGGTTTACTGAGCATGGTCCCACCCATCAGAGTGAGATTCAGTTTGCCCCACAGCCAGTCTCTCCCATCAGGAAGCTTTCTCAAGCCTCTTATCCTTATCCATCAGAAGGCAGACAGAACAAAAACCACAATCATGGAAAGCTAACCAAACTGAGCTTGAGTAAACTTCAGGAGATGATTAAGGACAAGGAAGCCTGGTGTGCTGCAGTCCATGGGATTACAAAGAGTCAGACATGACTGAGCAACTGAACAACAACAACCAAACTGAACACATGGATCACAGCCTTGTGTAACTCAATGAAACTATGAGCCATGCCATGCAGGGCCACCCAAGATGGATGGGTCATGGTGGAGAATTCTGATGAAACCTGGCCCACTGGAGAAGAGAATGGCAAACCCCTTCAGTATTGTTGACTTGAGAACCCCATGAACAGTATGAAAAGTCAAAAAGGTATGAAACTGGGTAATGAGCCTGCCAGGTTGTTAGGTGTTCATTATGTTACTGGAGAAGAGCAGAGAATTAGCTCCAGAAAGATTGAAGAGGCTGAGCCAAAGTGGAAATGATGACCAGTTGTGGATGTGTCTGGTGGTGACCGTAAATGGGGAAACAATGGAAACAGTACAGGCTTTTGTTTTCTTGGGCTCCAAAATCACTGTGGATGGTGACTGCAGCCATGAAATTAAAAGACGCTTGCTCCTTGGAAGAAAAGAAATGACAAACCTAGACAGCATATTATAAAACAGAGACATTACTTTGCCGACAAAAGTCCATATAGTCAAAGCTATGGTTCTTCCGGTAGTCACGTATGGATGTGAGAGTTGGACCATAAAGAAGGTTGAGTGCCAAAGAACTGATGCTTTTTAAATCAACCCTCTAGGGTTCAATCAATGAATATTCATTGGAAGGACCTGGGATGATGATAGTGTACTTGGTAGGCTAAAGGACTTACTTACACTTTAGGGTAGAAATCATCTGTGATTACACATCATCTTTGTCTCCCTATAATAGAGAAGAGGGTTTCCCAGGTGGCACTAGAGGTAAAGAACCTGCCTGCCAATGCAGGAGACAAATCCCAGGTTAGGAAGATCTCCTGGAGACAGGCATGGCAGTGCACTACAATATTCTTTCCTGGAGAATCCCACGGACAGAGGAGCCTGGTGGGTTGAAGAGTGGGACACAACTGAAGCAACTTACCACACATGCAATAGGAACCTTTGTATTCAACAGAAGTCAAACTTTAATGACAAGTTAGTCATTAAAATGATTTGCCTGTAAGCTCAATTATACATAATGGTCCATCCATGGGAATCCTACCTCCCAGATAATGACCATTTAGCTTTGTTTTACTCATAGGAAACATCCAGACCAGACCCACCTGTGAAAACTGCAGGAAAGAAGAAATTAACACGTCCCCTTTGAAGGCTTATTGCAACCAGGAAATGTTTGACTTTACTCCCTCTCATTTTGTTATCAAAGCCTGAATTCTAACTCAGAGAAAATGGTTCTTTGGACATTAGTCCACCATCTTCTTGGTCTGCTGGTTTTCTGAATAAAGTTGGTATTCCTTGCCCTAACCACTTGTCTCTTTATTGTCCTGTTGTGCGGTGAGCAGTACAACCTTGAACTTGGTAATACCATCAACTTTTTGTTTGAAAAAAAGAGGTGCAGGGTCAGCTCCAATGGTAGAGCTAATGGTGACCTTCTCCAAGAGGAATTAGGCCAACAAGCCATGTCTCCCCAAACTGCTGTTGCCAGTACCCCTGTTCCTGCAGCCGGCCACTGCTGACCCATGCCTCTGCAGGAGACCTTCAAACACTTATAGGCAGGTCTGGCTCAGTCTCATGGGGGGGAGGTCACTGTTCCTTTCCCCTGGTCCTGGTTTTATTTGTGCCCTCCAAGAGACTCTGGCGGGTATGAGGTTTGATTTTAACGTGATTGTGTGCCCTTCCTACCACCTTGTTGACGCCTTTCCTTTGTCCTTGGATGTGGGGTCTCTTTTTTCTTGTTGGATTTCAATATTCTCCTGTTGATGGTTGTTCAGCAGCTAGTTGCGATTTTGGTGTTCTTGCAGAAGATCAGCACATGTCCTTCTATTCTTCCATCTTACTTCCTACAGGTGCAAACAATAGGTGCCTACTTAATATTTATTATTGATTTTAAAGTGAGATCTCTTTATTCACTCTCATTCACTTTAGCTACTGATACTGGAGATTGTTTTGGGCTTCCCTGGTAGCTCAGACAATAAAGAATTTGCCTGCAATGCAGAAGACCCCAGTTTGACCCCTGGATCCAGAAGGCCCCCTGAGAAGGGAATGGCTACCCACTTTAGTATACTTGCCTGGAAAATTCCATGGGAAGAGGAGCCTGGCAGGTGGGCTACAGTCCATGGTGTCGCAAAGTGTTGGACACGACTAAGCAGCTAACACTTTTATTGATAGTTATTAAAAATTTATTTATTTTTGTCTGCATTTGGTCTTTATTGCTGTGTATGGGCTTTATTTAGTTGTGGAGAGAAGGGTCTACTCTCTAGTTACTGTGTTCTGGCTTCTCATCGTGGTGGCTTCTTTTGTTGTGGAGCACAGGTTCTAGGGCTCACAGGCTTCAGTGGTTGTTGCACATGGGCTCAGTACTTGCGGCTCCTGGGCTTAAGAGCACAGGCTCAATAGTTGTGGTGCACGGGCTTAGTTGCTCCACAGCATGTGGACTCATTCCCGATCAGAGAATGATCCGCATTAGCAGGTAGATTACTTACCACTGAGGCACCAGGAAAGCCAATACTGATTTCTACCTTGGCTATAAACCAAATTTTAAATTTGACCTTTTTACAAATTTCTTAAGTTTCCCTGTACCTTTATCAGGAATGCATATATTCCAAATTCAAGCTTTGAAATAAAGCTTTGTAGCTAAATCTCTCTTAGATCCCCAGAGATGTGTCACTGAAATTTTTCCTTTCAATCAACAGTCAGAAAAAGTAAGTCAACAGTTATTTTAGTGTCAAATTATTTTTGACTCATAAACTTTTCCTAGAAAGAAATTTAAGGATATTGTAAGCAATTGGAAATATTCTGCAGTTTCTATTTATTTGTTCCATAAATGTATCTTTCAGAGCACTGTGTACCACAAATAGAATCCAACTGTAACAAAACTTTTCAAATTTGGGTGAAAGTGTTCTATTCGAGGTCCTTAGCACCTATGAAATTTCAGACTTTATCCAGCACTTTCTCCCAAGTTATTGGTTTGTGTTATCCAGGAGTTCTTGTGCCTGACATTTAAAAACACACTTGTTTTTGAAGACAGAAAAATTTTATATCGGTTTCGCTGACTAATTCAGAGTGGGAGAAAAAATTTGCTAAAACTTCCAAATATAATTTTTCCTTGGATAGACACCAAACTGTGAAGATTTAGACCAAAAGCAAAATTTCTCTGAAAGTTTAGAAAAACCATTTACAGAAACTCAGGATGAAATGAATTTTGTACACTTCATGGAAATCATGGCTGCTGCTGCTGCTAAGTCACTTCAGTTGTGTCCGATTCTGTGCAACCCCATAGATGGCAGCTCACCAGGCTCCCCTGTCCCTGGGATTCTCCAGGCAAGAACACTGGAGTGGGTTGCCATTTCCTTCTCGCTCAGTCGTGTCCGACTCTTTGCAACCCCATAGACTGGGGCCTACCAGGCTTCTCTGTCCATGGGATTTTCTAGGCAATAGTACTGGAGTGGATTGCCATTTCCTTCTCCAGGGGATCTTCCCAACCCAGGGCTCGAACCCGCGTCTCCCACACTGTAGACAGACGCTTTACCATCTGAGCCACCAGGGAAGTCCCCCAAATCATGGCTACTACTCAGTAATTTAGAGCTGGTCTCATCTGATCTCTGCTCCTGCCTGATTCAACTCTAAAGCTAAGTCCCAGGCCCTGAAATCCAGCCAGGTTAGTTCTTAGTATTTCCATGGAGGATTTCCTTATTTCACAAATAACCAGAAGATGGGGCTTTCATCTTTCAGCAGTGATATCTCATTTAATTACGTTCTAGGCTTTAAGAAGGAAAATTTTTCTTTTAAAATATAATTCATAATTTTGTGTGCTGAGGTTTAAAAGACATTTGAAAGTATCTTCCAACAACTTATAAAATAATTATGTTGATTTTCCAATGTTTAGAAAAGTTTGTAGTTTCAGTCTCTGAAGTTGTTTGTACAAAGGTGACATAAAACAGGACATGTGATGATTTGCTATTAATGGCATTCTTGTTAATAGAAGCTAGAGATGAATTTATTCTTTAAAATAAATGAAAATTAAGTTACTTAGAGTGTTATAAAGGAGAAAAAACAGAAGACACAAAGGAATAACATGTACATTTATACATGGACATGTGTATATCCTGCCTCTCTCTAAGAAGGATCCTATGTACAGCTTTTATGTGGGCGTGACAATTTACAAAGCCTTTACACATTTTTAAGCAACATTTCTATTTCAGTCTTGATAACAATCCTCAGAGTTGGGCTTGTAAAATACTATTGCTTGCATTTTACAGTTCAGAAAACTGGTAAGAGTGTTTAAATGACTTTCCCAAGATCACAGGGAAACTAGAGTTTGAGTGTATGTTTAGCACTCCCTCACTCATTCATTTATTCATTCATCAATAATTATTTACTGAAGTCCTCCAGTGTGGGACACTGATGGGAAATATGGGAAACTAAAATAAAATCACCTATGTTTCCTTGTTTCTATTCCTTTGTTGTTGTTGTTTAGCCACTCAGCCATGTCTGACTCTTTGCAACCCCATGAACTGCAGCACTCCAGACTTCCCTGAGCTTGCTTAAACTCATATCTATTGAGCCAGTGATCCCACCCAAGCATCTCATTCTCTGTTTTCCCCCTTCTCCTCCTGCCTCAGTCTTTCCCAGCATCAGAATCTTTTCCAAGGAGTCAGTTCTTCACATCAGGTGGCCAAAGATTGGCGCTTCAGCTTCAGTATCAATCCTTCCAATGAATATTCCTTGTAGTCCAAGGGGCTCACAGAAGTCTTCACAGTTCAAAAGCATCAATTTTTTGGCACTCAGCCTTCCTTATGGTCCAACTCTCACATGCATATATGACTACTGGAAAAACCACAGCTTTGACTATACTGACCATTGTTGTTAGCAAAGTAATGTCTTTGCTTTTTAGTATGCTGTCTAGGTTTGTCATGGCTCTTCTTTCAAGGAGGAAGCATCTTTTAATTTCATGGCTGCAGTCACCATCCACAATAATTTTGGAGCCCAAGAAAATAAAGTCTCTCACTGTTGTAATTTTTTTCCTCATCTGTTTGCCATGAAGTGATGGGACTGGATGCCATGATCTTAGACTTCTGAATGTTGAGTTTTAATCCAGCTGTTTCACTCTCCTCTTTCACCCTCACCAAGAGGCTCTTTAGTTTCTCTTCGATTTCTGCCATAAGGGTGATGTCATCTGCATATCTGAGGTTATTGATATTTCTCCTGGCAATCTGATTTGTTTGTGCTTCTTCCAGCCTGACATTTTGCATGATATACTCTGCATATAAGTTAAATAAGCAGAGTGACAAAATACAGTCTTGATGTTCTATTCCTTGTCTCTTGACTAATCATTATAAAGTCTGCTCTAAGATTTGTCCTTAGACTCCTGTTTTTAGGCTTAATCTCTACATGCACTGAGTACACTATACTCACAAATGTCCATAACTCTCCTAATTACTTTCTTGCATGATGTTCTAGTTTCCAGCATAAGCCCAATTCTCTGGTCTCCTTTCAACCCCTTCCCATTTTCAGCTTTCTATTCTCAGCTGACAGTTGAAAATGATTCCTGGATGTTCTGATACGTGTGTTTGAAATGGAGCAGGACAAAAGACAGAAACTTTTGGAAAACTTATAAATATTTCATTATGGTTGAGGTAGCAACTGAGTTAGATTTCACAGAGAAAAGTAGAAAGAGAGGGATATTTGAATTAAAGGGAAGGAGCAAAGAACCCAAATTAGAAACCATAGTATCACACACTGGGCTGACAGTAGTTCCCTAATCTGGCTCCAATTCAGTTCTGAAGGATAAGCAGTTTTCTGTCACGAGACTCATGCTTTAGACTAAACCTTTTAAACTTTCTGGGAGTAAAAATGCCCTATTCATTTTTTAACTTGCACTTTATATTTCTTTCATAAGTAGCAGTTGATAGATTATTTAATGAGTGATGTTGGGAAAAACAGATAGTCATTTAGAAGAAAATGAAACTGATCACTCCCATTCCTTAAGACAGAATAAGTTCCTAACTTCTAAAGATTTAAACATAAGATAAAGCGATAAGTGCTCTAGAACAAAGAATTGTTTTTAACATATATTTATATTAGTTTTATTTTATGCTAAGTTATATAAAGAAAGACTTTCCATGTATAACCCCAAACCCAGAAGCACCAAAGGAAAAAAATGTACTGAATTTGAATACATAAAAGGTTTGAGACTACTGCATAAGGAAAAAAAAAAAAACATAAAGTTAAAATATAAATGCCACATAATTGGAAATAACCTAAATACCCATTATTTGTGAAATGGTTAAATAAAGTATGGTATCTATAATTAAAATACTATCTAAAAATTTTTAAAATGAGTTAGATCTATACAGGTTAGACTGAAAAAAGAAGCAGCTCTATAACATGTTGCTATTGTTGTTGTTCAGTTACCCAGTCATGTCCAACTCTTTGCAATCCCATGGCCTACAGCATATCAGGCCTCCCTGTCCCACATCGTTTGAAGTTTGCCCAAGTTCATGAATATTGTATCAGTGATACCATCCAGTCATCTCATGCTCTGACACCCTCTTCCCTTCTGCCCTCAATCTTTCCCAGCATCACAGGCTTTTCCAATGAGTTGGCTCTTCATATAACATGACCAAAATACTGGAACTTCAGCTTTAGCATCAGCCCTTCCAACGAGTATTCAGGGTTGATTTTCCTTAAGATTGACTGTTTGATCTCCTTACTGTTCCAAGAGATTTTCAGGAGTCTTCTCCAGCACCACAGTTTGAAGGCATCAATTCTTTGGTGTTCTGCCTTCTTTATGGCCCCCTCTCCCAACCGTATGTGGCCATTGGGAATATCATAGACTTGGCTATATGGACCTTTTTCGACAGAGTAGTGTCTCTGCTTTTCAACACACTATCTAAGTTTGTTATAGCTTTCCTCCCAAGAAGCAATCATCTTCTGATTTCATGGCTGTGGGCACGTGATCCACTGGAGGAGGGAATGTCAAACCACCCCAGTACCCTTGCCATGAGAACCTCATGAACTGTATGAAAGGACAAAAAGATATGACACTGAAAGATAAGTCCTCCAGGTCAGAAATTGTCCAATATGTTATTGGGGAAGAGCAGAGGACAACTACTAATAGCCTGAGGAAGAATGAAGTGACTGGACCAAAGCAGAACGATGCTCAATTATGGATGTCTCTGATGATGAAAGTAAGATCTGATGCAGTAAAGAACAGTATTGCATAGGAACCTGGAATGTTAGGTCCATGAATGAAGGTAAATTGGACGTAGTCAAGCAGGAGATGGTAAGAATAAACATCGACATCTTAGGAATCAGTGAACTAAAATGGACAGAAGGGAGAATTTAATTCAGATGAGCATTATATCTATTACTGTGGGCAAGAATCCCATAGAAGAAATGGAGTAGCCCTCATAATCAACAAAAGAGTCAGAAATGCAGTACTTGGGTGTAACCTCAAAGATAACAGAATGGTCTTGGTTCATTTCCAAGGTAAGCCATTCAGCATCACAGTAATTCAAGCATATGCCCCTACCACTGAAGCCAAAGAAACTGAAGTTTCTTTGAATTTTCTTCACAGTTCTGTGAAGACCTGGAAGACCTCACCTAGAAAAATTAACACCAAAAAAAGATGTTCTATTTGTCATTGGGAATTGGAATGCAAATGTAAGAAGTCAAGAGATACCTAGAATAACAGGCAAGTTTGGCCTTGGAGAACAAAATGAAACAAGGGCTGACTGAATTCTGGCCATAGAATGCACTGGTCATAGCAAATACCCTTTTTCAACAACAAAGGAGATGACTTTATACGTGGACATCACCAAATGTCACATCAGCAAAAAAAAAGAAGACCTGGAGCTGAGTGTGATTCAGATCATCAGCTTCTCATTGCAAAATCCAGGCTTAAACTAAAGAAAATGGGGGAAACCACTAGGCCAGCCAGGCACCACTTATATCAAATCCCCAGTGAATATGCAGTGGCGGTAATGAATAGATTCAAGGGATTAGATCTAGTTAACAGTGTGCTTGAAAAACTATGGACCGAGGTCAGTAATATTGTACAGAAGGCAGTGAACATTGCCACATATATACTTAAAAATTATTAATAAATGTTTCTCACAGCTTAAAAAAAAAAGAGGCAGTGAACAAAATCACCCCAAAGAAAGAGAAAAGCGAGAAGGCAAAGTGGTTGCCTGAGGAGGCTTTACAAGTAGCTGAAGAAAGAAGAGAAGCAAAAAGGAAGGGATAAAGGGAAAGGTAGATCCAACTAAATGCAGAGTTCCAAAGAATAGCATGGAGAGACAAGAAGGCCTTCTTCAATGAACAGTGCATAAAATTAGAAGAAAATAACAGAATGTGAAAGACTAGAGATCTCTTCAGGAAAATTGGAAATATCAAGGGAATATTTCACCAAAGATGGGCACATTAAAGGACAGAAACAGTAGGAAACTAGTACACACTGAAGAGATCAAGAAGAGATGGAAAGAATACCTGGAAGAACTGTACAAAAAATATCTTAATAAACCAAGTTACTACAGTGTGGTCAGCCACCCAGAACCAGACTTCCTGGAGTGTGAAGTCAAGTGGGCCTTAGGAAGCCCTGTTGCTAATAGAGCTAGTGGATGCAATGGAATTCCAGCAGAGCTATTCAAAACCCTAAAGGATGATGCCATCAAGGTGTTACATTCAATATGTCAGCAAAGCTGGGAGACCCAGCAGTGGCCACAGGACTGGAAAAGGTCAATCCTCATCCCAATTCCCAAGAAGGGTAGTACTAAAGAATGTGCTAACCATCAGACAATTACACTCATCTCCCATGCTAGTAAAGTCATGCTTAAAATCTTGTATCCAAACTTCAGCATTATGCAAACCAAGAACTTCCAGGTGTCCAAGCTAGATTTAGAAAATGAAAAGGAACCAGAGATCAAATTGACAACATTGGCTGCATCATAGGAAAAGCAGGAGAATTCCAGAAAAATATCCACCTCTCTTCATCAACTATGCTAAAGCCTTTGACTGTGTGTCATGAAAGCAGATAGCAAAATAATAGTCTTTTATAAATTTTTTCATAAAAAAGAGTACATAAATAATGCAAAACACAAATATTTTGATGTGTAAATATATGTTACGAACAGATACAGAGCAAGAGAAATTAGTCAAGAAAAAGAAATAAACGGCATTCAAATAAAGATGAAAGAAGTAAAACTATCTCTATTCATAGAAGTCATGATATTACATCTAGAAAACCTTAGGGAATGCATAAATACACCACTTGAGCTAATAAACAGATTTAGCAAAGTCTCAGGATACACAACTACTCACAAAATCATTTGCGGTTCTAAACATTAGCAACAAGTGAGTGTTTTGTTCTGGAGTCAGAATAAAAGAAATTCCAAAAATAATTACACTTACAATAGCATCAAAAGAACAAAATACCTAGGAATAAATTTAACCAATAAAGTGCAAGACTTGTACACTGAAAACTGAAGAACATTGCTGAAAAAAAATTAAACAAGACCTAAATAAATGGGAAGACATCTTATGTTCATTGACTGCAAGACAATATTGCTGAGATGACAATACTATCCAAAGTGACAAACAGTTTCAATGCAATCACTATGAAAATCCTAACAGTATTTTTTCAGAAATGGAAACCCTCATCCTAAACATCATATGGAACTTTAGGTGACCCAGAATAGCCAAAATAATCTTGAAAGAGAAGAACAAATTTGGAAGACTCATATTTTTCCTGATTTGAAAACTTGCTAAGCTATAGTAATCAAAATAGTATGATACCAGCATACAGCTAGGCTTTAGACTAGTAAAGATAGAACTGAAATCCCAGCAATAACCCACACATTAATAATCAATTGATTTTCAACAAAGATTCCAAGATCATTCAATGAAAGAAAAAAATTACAGAAAATGGATTAAAATCTAAATTTAAGAACTAAAACTGTAAAACTATTAGAAGAAAATGTAGAGTCAAACATATATGACCTTGAATCTGGCAGTTTTTAAAAATATGATATCAAAAGCACAGAGAACAAAAGAATGAAAAGATAAACTGGACTTGATTAAAATGAAAATCTGTTCATCAAAAGATGATATCAAGAAAGTGAAAAGAGAGAATGAAAAATATTTGATGCTCACATATGTAATAAGGGTTTAATATCCAGAATATATAAAGAACTCCTACAACTCAACAGATCCCTGGGTTGGGAAGATCCCCTGGAGAAGGAAATGGCAACCCACTCCAGTTTTCTTGCCTGGAGAATCCCATGGATGGAGGAACCTGGGTGACTACAGTCCATGGGGTCACAAAGAGTCAGACACGACTGAGTGACTTCACTTTCACTTTCCCAGCTCAAAAACGTTAAAAATTTAAAATAAAATGTATAAAGAATTTCAAAAGACATTTCTCTGCAGAAAACATACAAATAGACAACAGGTACATGAAAAACTGCTCAGCATCATTAGTCATCAGAGAAATGCAAGTCAAAAAACCCCAATGAAATGCCACATCATATCTATTATACTCAGAAAAAGAAAACAGCAAATAACAATGTGGGAAAATTGGAATCCCAAACACTGCTTGCGGAAATATAAAATAAAGTAGCTGAAATCAGTTTGGCAGTTCCTCAAAAAGTTAAACAGAATTACTATAAGACACAGGTATTCCTCTTGTAGGTACACAACCAAGAGGATTGAAAGCAGGCACTGAGACAGATACTTAACTGACAATGTCCACTGCAGAATTGTTCACAATAGTCAAAACGTGGAACACTCCTTTTTCTTTTTGTTTTGTTGCTGTTGTTGTTTTGCACATCTCCATGTTTATTGTGGAATTACATATAGGAAATATAAACATTATTAAATAGGATGAGTAGCATTCTGGTTAAAGGCAAAAACGGTTATACACACACACACACACATACTGTATACATATACATATATATATATATATATATACACATATTGTAGTATATACAAAGCTGCATATTGTCACTCTGCTTATTTAACTTATATGCAGAGAACATCATGTGAAATGCTGGGTTGGATGAAGCCCAAGCTAGAATCAAGACTGCCAGGAGAAATATCAATAACCTCAGATACACAGATGACACCACCCTTATGGCAGAAAGTAAAGAGGAACTAAAGAGCTCTTGATGAAAGTGAAAGAGGAGAGTGAAAAAGCTAGCTTAAAACCCAACATTCAAAAAACCAAGATCATGGCATCTGGTCCTATCACTTCACGGCAAATAGATGGGGAAACAATGGAAACAGTGTCAAGCTTTTCTTGGGCTCCTAAATCACTGCAGATGGTGACTGCAACCATGAAATTAAAAGGTGCTTGCTCTTTGGAAGAGAGGCTATGACAAACCTAGATAGCATATTAAAAAGCAGAGACATTACTTTGCTGACCAAGGTCCATCTAGTCAAAGCTGTGGTTTTTCCAGTAGTCATGTATGGATGTGAAAGTTGGACTATAAAGAAAGCTGAGCATCAAAGAATTGATGCTTTTGAACTGTGGTGTTGGAAAAGACTCTTGAGAGTTCCTTGGACTGCAAAGAGATCAAACCAGTAAACCCTAAAAGAAATTTGTCCTGAATATTCACTGGAAGGACTGATGCTGAAGCTGAAGCTCCATTACTTTGACCACCTGACACGAAGAGCTGACTCATTTGAAAAGATTCTGATGCTGGGAAAGACTGAAGGCAAGAAGAGAAAGGATGACAAAGAATGAGATGATTGGATGGCATCACTGACTCAAAGGACATGAGTTTTAGCAAGCTCTGGGAGTTGGTGATGGACAGGGAAGCCTGAAGTGCTGCAGTCCGTGGGGTTGCAAAAAGTTGGACATGACTAAGTGACTGAACTGAACTGATACATACTGTATACATGGGCTTCCCAGGTGGTGCTATGTAAGAGACACAGGTTCAGTCCCTGGGTGGGGAAGATCCCATGGAGGAGAGCACGGCAACCCACTCCTGTATTCTTGCCTAGAAAATCCCATGGGCAGAGGAGCCTGGCAGGCTAGAGTCCATAGGGTCACAAAGAGTCAGATACAATTGAGCAATTAAGTATGCATGCATGCATACACATACATAGGATTGATATTACATATTTACATATGAAATGAGTCAGGGAACTTAAATCTCTGTAATTTGCAGTGGGAGTTATGATTTCCTGCCACTGAAATTTAAGAAAATAGACAGATGAGGCTCTAAAAGCACCACAAATGTAAACCAATGGAACCAAGAGCTTCAGAGCTGAGCTGTTCCTCACAGGCTATGGAGAGACACACAGGGAAGTCATATCATGCACATAACTGCCCACCAAGTCCACTGTTCACAACTCCATTTTTAGCAATTACTGTGCCAGTCTGTGGAGAAGGCGATGGCACCCCACTCCAGTACTCTTGCCTGGAAAATCCCATGGGCGGAGGAGCCTGGTGGGGTGCAGTCCATGGGGTCGCTAAGAGTCAGACACGACTGAGTGGCTTCATTTTCACTTTTCACTTTCATGCATTGGAGAAGGAAATGGCACCCCACTCCAGTGTTCTTGCCTGGAGAATCCCAGGGATGGGGGAGCCTGGTAAGCTGCCATCTATGGGATCGCACAGAGTCGGACACGACTGAAACAACTTAGCAGTAGCAGCAGCAGTGCCAGTCTGGTCCATAGCAAATGGCCTGAACTCTTTGGGCATCTTGGGGTCACAAGCCTCTCTCTGCAGGGGTGAGGATGTGAAGGCCAGGCCTCTCCATTCCAGCACCTCCCTTCACTCACAACTCCAGTGTCCATCAATAGATGACTGGATAAATAAGTTTGATCTCCGTCTAGTCAAGGCTATGGTTTTTCCAGTGGTCATGTATGGATGTGAGAGTTGGACTGTGAAGAAAGCTGAGCGCTGAAGAATTGATGCTTTTGAACTATGGTGCCAGAAAAGACACTTGTGAGTCCCTTGGACTGCAAGGAGACCCAACCAGTCCATCCTAAAGGAGACCAGTCCTGGGTGTTCATTGGAAGGACTGATGCTGAGGCTGAAACTGCAATACCTTGGCCACCTCATACGAAGAGTTGACTCATTGGAAAAGACTCTGATGCTGGGAGGGATTGGGGGCAGGAGGAGAAGGGGATGACAGAGGATGAGATGGCTGGATGGCATCACCGACTCAATGGACGTGAGTTTGGGTGAACACCGGGAGTTGGTGATGGACAGGGGGGCCTGGCGTGCTGCAATTCATGGGGCTGCAAAGAGTCGGACATGACTGAGTGACTGAACTGAACTGAACTGATGAAATATTATCAAATACAATGAAATACAATGAAATATTATCCAGCTATTTAGAGAAATAAAGTTCTGATACATGCTACAACAGGGATGAACCTTGAAACATGCTAAGTGAAATAAATCTGATTAAAAGTACAAATCATAAGATTCCACTTATATGAAACATCTAGAATAAGCAAATTCATAGAGATAGAAAATAGATCAGAGGTTACCAGTTCAGTTCAGTTCAGTTGATCAGTCACGTCAAACTCTTTGTGACCCCATTGACACTCCAGGCTTCCCTGTCCATCACCAACTCAGAGCTTGCTCCAACTGATGTCCATAGAGTTGGTAATGGCATTCAACCATCTCATTCTCTGTTGTCCCCTTCTCCTGCCTTCAATCTTTCCCAACGTCAGAGTCTTTTCAAATGAGTCAGTTCTTCACATCACGTGGCTAAAGTATTGGTATTGGAGCTTTAGTTTCAGCATCAGTTCTTCTGATGATTATTCAGGACTGATTTCCTTTAGGATGGACTGGTTTGACCTCCTTGTAGTGTAAGGGGCTTTCAAGAGTCTTCTCCAACACCACAGTTCAAAAACATCGATTCTTCAGTGCTCAACTTCTTTTATAGTCCAACTTTCACATCCATACATGACTACTGGAAAAACCATAGATTTGACTAGACAGACCTTTGTTGGCAAAGTAATATCTCTGCTTTCTCATCTAGGTTTGTCATTGTTTTTCTTCCAAGGAGCAAGCATCTTTTAATTTCATGGCTGCAGTCACCATCTGTGGTGATTTTGGAGCCCAAGAAAATAAAGTCTGTCACTGTTTCCATTGTTTCCCCATCTATTTGCCATGAAGTGATGGGATTGGATGCCATGATCTTATTAGGTCAGATCAAGTTGCCATGAGGTTACCAGGGGTCTGGAGAAAGGAGGAAGTATGGAATTATTGTTTAATGGGTAAAATTTCTATTTTTGGAAATAAATAGTGGTGATGGTTGCATAATATTGTGAATATAATTAATTCCACTGAATTGCACACTTAAAAATGGGGGACATGGCAAATGATATGCAATAAATATTTTACCAAAATAAGAATATAGTTAATAAAAAATCTGGAATACACACACAGAGCTGTTTACTCAATTATGGATCATTGCAGGATTCTAATTTTGATTCATAATAAAAAGTTAATTTCCTTATTATACAAAGAGTGCTTCAAGTCACTGTTAAACAAATAAATTGGGAAAAAGTGGGGCGTACAAATGATAATAGCAAGTGGTTCACTGAAACAGAAATACAAACAGCATAGGAAAAATATGGTCAGTTTCATCCATAATTTTTAAAATGCAAATTAAAACAAGAAATGATGTCATCTTATGTATCAGACTGATGAAGCTGAACAGTCTGGTTGAGAGTGTGGGAAATATTCACACCCTGTTAGAGACAACATGCAATACCACACCGTTCTGAGAAAAATTTGGCCAAATCTGTCTAACTTGCCAAATCAAATCCAAGTTTTAAATGTTTATCCTTTGACTCTAGGGGTTTTTCCTGATGTTATGGGAGAAAAGGTAAAAAAGATATTTGTTTATGGACATTTGTTGGAACATTGTTTCTAAATTCTCCTCTTGATTAAAAACAGTAACAATCTGAATGTCCACCAGTAGGAGACTAGTTAAATAAAACGCTGCACCAATGAAACTTATCATTAAGAAGCATAGGGGTAGGTCTAAATCTGCTGATCTACAAATGCTCTAGAATGGTGTATCTAAGGAAAAAGTCTCCAATTTGCAATTATATATATTACATATATGTCTGTCAAGTTACTGAATTAAGAGTAAAGGTGTTGAAGAATGTTTTCTTTTCAGGTTAAATTTTTCCACAGTGTAAAATGTTTACTATATGTGACTTTTAACACTTTAACTTTTAAATGTTTCATTAATCAGGTAATCCATAACTACATCATGAGCAGTTTGTCATGTGTATTCTTGCAGATATTTTTCTGTAGACTTTTATAGCATACATTTGGGTTTGATTTTTCTATTACATATACATTTTTCATGAATGAAATGATATAATAATTATTTTTATATATTGTAGAACTGATTTTTTTGGTTAATGTATTATTATTTTAAAATTGTTGAGTAGTAATTTAATTATGAATATCATAGTCTATTTAACCTCAAATAATATATATCCTCACATAGTATATAAATTCAAATAATATATATCCTCAAATGATGGATATTTAGCTTGTTTCATTTGATATTTCAAACAATGCAAAAAGTGAATGTTTTTCTACTTCCTTCTTAAAGGACATGTGTGCCTCTTAATGAATTTTCTGGAACAGATATGTATGTTATTTTTACAATTAAAAATATTTTGAAAAGAATTATGCTTTGGAAAGCTAGAAGACACAAATTTGGAAAGTTCAGGCATAAATATCCAGCAATATAAATAGATGATATATTTAAAGGATGAAGATGTCTTTTTATGTATCATTGGAAAGTATTCAAGAGAAATAAAATGGGTGGGTGTGACTTAAAAACCTACCTCATATCTGAAAGACAGTTTGAATTAAGTATTTTGAGTCAAGGATGGAAACTGTAACCAAAGAAATTAAAAAAAAAAAAAAACCAGAAGAAGAAGAAATAATGTAACAAAAACAAACATCCACAGGAATGGGGGTAGGAGTCCTCCAGGATTACAGAGGAAGGGGAAGGAGAGTAAGATTTTCCTCAGTCAGGATCAGGTGGATTTAGGCAGAAAGATGCACTGATGCCCTTCAGCTCCTTGACGCTCCTTGATGCGTGGTTCCTCTTCTTTCTGTAACAGATTTTCTCCAGCCACTTGAAAGTAATAAACCTGAATTTATTTATTAAATGTATCCTTTTCTTACACATTATAACATATATTTTATGTTTTTCTGTATAATTGATAGCATATATTTGCATTTTATTTTCCATTATGCATTATATATATGTAATTTATATATATGTATATATAAACTGACCTTTATCCTTTAATAAGTGAGAAATTAGCAAATTTCAAGTCAGATAGTTAGAGTTTAGAGGGTTAAAAAAGAAGACCAAATCCTTTCTCATACTTTAGATCCCAGTTCACACCATGTTTCTGAATTCCATTAAGAGTTTCCTGTAATCCCTGAGTTTCATGGTTATGACCCCCGACCCCATGCCACCACCACCCTGCCCTATGCCCTGCAAACATCAGATACTCTGAAATGTGATCCACACACATAGCCCAGAACTGAATATGCAACAAATGGAGGTTGAAATGAACTCAAAGAGAAATGAGTGGAAAAAAGTAGAAAACAAATTGCAGCTGGAAGGTCAGAGTGGGAAAAATATGATCAAGAAGGATGGGTTAGAAGGAGAGTTGTGGGAAGGAGGAGGAGAGAGGGGGACAGTAGAGAAACAGAAAAGAACACTCATGGCAGCTGAGCAGAGGTGCAGTAAAGCGGTGGGGAGAGTCCTGAGGGGCGCTGACCTGGGAGCCACCACACCCCTCATTAATTAGTTCAAGGTGTGGAGAAGATCTACTGAAACACCAAGGGCTGGTAGGGGCACAGGGAGATGAGTCATGTAGGTTCCAGAGGCAAGGTAAGAGAGGCACCAGCACTTGGACACTCAGTCCTCACAGTGATGGCAGACTGATACCAGGCCACAAGAGAATGGCTAGGGGTCCTGACCTGCCACTGACCGCCGCAGTTTCTTCACCGTTTCTTGGATCCTGCCATAGCCTTGCAGCCTTACTCTCAAAAGGCACCTCGATCTGTGGCAGATTGACTGTCCAGAAGCATTAAATACCAGGGGCAATCTTCAGATCTCCTAGGACACTTCTAAGACTCAGGGTCAAATAAAGTTTGACTAAATATGACCATGATGTCCTTCCACATCAAGTCAAAGGCCAAGGTAATATGTTGGGATGTATCTGTATATTTACCTGGGTCATCTGTATAGCTTCCCAGGTTTTGTTTGATCTGTCTTAGTTCTCAGAAGGAGAAGGGCTTATGGTCCTGGGTTTGTCCAAATTCTCCTCGTTTCAACTTAGAGACATACTCAAGTTGCTTTTTGTGGAGGGGGTGCTCCTGGATATGGGGGCACATTTGGATATGAGGAAGGTGCACTGGGCAATTCGGGAGCCATGGGAGGTGAGCCTTCAAGTCAGGGTTCCTTCTCTTGGTTGTCTGTGCCTAACATCATTTGCCTAGTAGGCTCACTTTTAGGGCATACAACAATCCCATACCTAAGATAAAGTTCTTTCATATCTCTTAGTAAGAAGAAAGTTTGCAAACAGGGGGTCTCTGTCTATTTCCCTTGCTTTTTACAGAATAAGTCTAGATGCAGGATGGTATTGCAATTTAAATTCCCATCCTCAGGCCAGTGGTCCTTGTCCCCCAAAGGATAATGTGGCCATGCAGTGGCACAAAAGGATCTTAAGTGACTTCTCCTTAGAGTTAGGGGATCAAACAGCTTCCAGTTATCAAGGATGCATCTCAAGGGCATCTGTCGGGAAGTGAATTGGTTATTTCCCATCTGAAAGACAGTGACAGCAGGGAGAAAAAAACAAAACTAATAGGCCCCCTATTTCCAAGGGTGGACCTCCTTAGGGCTGAGTCTTTCTGAAATTTACCCTACAGAGTACTGTTGCACGTGAGAACTGGGTGTCCCTGGGTCTAGGTGCAGATTCGCCAGGCTGTCTGAGGTATGACATCCTCCAAGAGATCGAATCCTGTGCAGGTTGAGGCATGTTGCCTTCCAGAGAATTGGGTCCCTGGACAGGTCGAGGCATGTTGACCTCCTGAGATCCATGGACTGGCGGATCACTGAGTAGATTGAGGCATGACAACCTCCCAGAGACCAGATCCTTAGGCAGGTCAAGGCAGGTTGACCTCCTGGGATCCCCAGACTGGAGTTAGCCATCCCCAAGTTCTCCAGCATGACTTGTGCTGGGTAGGATTAGAGGGTGGTAATCTTAACTCAAGTGCATCATGAGAAACACTGGACTGGAAGAAACACAAGCTGGAATCAAGATTGTCAGGAGAAATATCAATAACCTCAGATATGCAGATGACACCACCCTTATGGCAGAAAGTGAAGAGGAGCTAAAAAGCCTCTTGATGAAAGTGAAAGAGGAGAGTGAAAAAGTTGGCTTAAAGCTCAACATTCAGGAAACGAAGATCATAGCATCCGGTCCCATCACTCCATGGGAAATAGATGGGGAAACAGGAGAAACAGTGTCAGACTTTATTTTTGGGGGCTCCAAAATCACTGCAGATGGTGACTGCAGCGATGAAATTAAAAGATGCTTACTCCTTGGAAGAAAAGTTATGAGCAACCTAGATGCATATTCAAAAGCGGAGACATTCCTTTGCCGACTAGGGTCGTCTAGTCAAGGCTATGGTTTTTCCAGTAGTCATGTATGGATGTGAGAGTTGGACTGTGAAGAAGGCTGAGCACCGAACAATTGATGCTTTTGAAGTGTGGTGCTGGAGAAGACTCTTGAGAGTCCCTTGGACTGCAAGGAGATCCAACCAGTCCATTCTGAAGGAGATCAACCCTGGGGTTTCTTTGGAAGGACTGATGCTAAAGCTGAAATTCCAGTACTTTGGCCACCTCATGCGAAGAGTTGACTCATTGGAAAAGACTCTGATGCTGGGAGGGATTGAGGGCAAGAGGAGAAGGGGACAACAGAGGATGAGATGGCTGGATGACATCACTGACTTGATGGACGAGACTCTAAATGAACTCTGGGAGCTGGTGATGGACAGGGAGGCCTGGTGTGCTGCGATTCATGGGGTCGCAAAGAGTCGGACACGACTGAGTGACTGAACTGAACTGAACTGAACTGAATCTTAACTCGAAAGTGAAAGTCACTCCGTTGTGTCCAACTCTTTGCGACCCCATGGACTATGCTGTCCATGGAATTTTCCAGGCCAGAATACTGGAGTGGGTAGCCTTTCCCTTTTCCAGGGGGATCTTCCCAACCCAGGGATGGAATCCAGGTCTCCCGCATTGCGGGCCGATTCATTACCAGCTGAGCCACAAGGGAGTAACCATCATGGTCAACAAAAGAGTCCAAAATGCAGTACTTGGATGCAATCTCGAAAACGACAAAATGATCTCTGTTCATTTCCAAGGCAAACCATTCAATATCACAGTTATCCAAGTCTATGCCCCAACAAGTAACGCGGAAGAAACTGATTGAATGATTTATGAAGATCTATAAGACCTTTTAGAACTAACACCCAAAAAAGATGTCCTTTTCACTATAGGGGACTGGAACGCAAAAGTAGGAAGTCAAGAAACACCTGGAGTAACAGGCAAATTTGGCCTTGGAATGCGGAATGAAGCAGGGCAAAGACTAATAGAGTTTTGCCAAGAAAATGCACTGGTCATAGCAAACACCCTCTTCCAACAACACAAGAGAAGACTCTACACATGGACATCACCAGATGGTCAACACCGAAATCAGATTGATTATATTCTTTGCAACCAAAGATGGAGAAGCTCTATACAGTCCACAAAAACAAGACCAGGAGCTGACTGTGGTTCAGATCATGAATTCCTTATTACCAAATTCAGACTCATTGAAGAAAGTAGGGAAAACTGCTAGACAATTCAGGTATGACCTAAATCAAATCCCTTATGATTATACAGTGGATGTGAGAAATAGATTTAAGGGTCTAGATCTGACAGATAGAGTGCCTGATGAACTATGGAATGAGGTTCGTGACATTGTACAGGAGACAGGGATCAAGACCATCCCCATGGAAAAGAAATGCAAAAAAGCAAAATGGCTCTCTGGGGAGGCCTTACAAATAGCTGTGAAAAGAAGAGAGGTGAAAAGCAAAGGAGAAAAGGAAAGATATAAGCATCTGAATGCAGAGTTCCAAAGAATAGCAAGAAGAGATAAGAAAGCCTTCTTCAGCGATCAGTGCAAAGAAATAGAGGAAAACAACAGAATGGGAAAGACTAGAGATCTCGTCAAGAAAATTAGAGATACCAAGGGAACATTTCATGCAAAGATGAAGGACAGAAATGGTCTGGACCTAACAGAAGCAGAAGATATTAAGAAGAGGTGGCAAGAATACACGGAAGAACTGTACAAACAAGATCTTCATGACCCAGATAATCATGATGATGTGATCACTAATCTAGAGCCAGACAACCTGGAATGTGAAGTTAAGTGGGCCTTAGAAAGCATCACTAAGAACAAAGCTAGTGGAGGTGATGGGATTCCAGTTGAGCTGTTTCAAATCCTGAAAGATGATGCTGTGAAAGTGCTGCACTCAATATGCCAGCAAGTTTGGAAAACTCAGCAGTGGCCACAGGACTGGAAAAGTTAGTTTTCATTCCAATCCCAAAGAAAGGCAATGCCAACGAATGCTCAAACTACCACACAATTGCACTCATCTCATATGCTAGTAAAGTAATGCTCAAAATTCTCCAAGCCAGGCTTCAGCAATATGTGAACTGTGAACTCCCTGACATTCAAGCTGCTTTCAGAAAAGGCAGAGGAACCAGACATCAAATTGCCAACATCTGCTGGATCATGGAAAAAGCAAGAGAGTTCCAGAAAAACATCGATTTCTGCTTTATTGACTATGCCAAAGCCTTTGACTGTGTAGATCACAATAAACTGTGGAAAATTCTGAGAGAGATGGGAATACCAGACCACCTGACCTGCCTCTTCAGAAATCTGTATGCAGGTCAGGAAGCAACAGTTAGAACTGGACATGGAACAACAGACTGGTTCCAAATAGGAAAAGGAGTACGTCAAGGCTGTATATTGTCACCCTGCTTATTTAACTTCTATGCAGAGTACATCATGAGAAACTCTGGACTGGAAGAAACACAAGCTGGAATCAAGATTGCTAGGAGAAATAGCAATAACCTCAGATATGCAGATGACACCACCCTTATGGCAGAAAGTGAAGAGGACCTAAAAAGTCTCTTGATGAAAGTGAAACTGTAGAGTGAAAAAGTTGGCTTAAAGCTCCACATTCAGAAAACAAAGATCATGGCATCTGGTCCCATCACTTCATGGGAAATAGATGGGGAAACAGTGGAAACAGTGTCAGACTTTATTTTTCGGGCTCCAAAATCACTGCAGATGGTGACTGCAGCCATGAAATTAAAAGACGCTTACTCCTTGGAAGAAAAGTTATGACCAACCTAGATAGTATTTTAAAAGCAGAGACATTACTTTGCTGACTAAGGTCCGTCTAGTCAAGGCTATGGTTTTTCCAGTGGTCATGTATGGATGTGAGAGTTGGACTGTGAAGAAGGCTGAGCGCCGAAGAATTGATGCTTTTGAACTGTGGCATTGGAGAAGACTCTTGAGAGTCCCTTGGACTGCAAGGAGATCCAACCTGTCCATTCTGAAGGAGATCAGCCCTGGGATTTCTTTGGAAGGAATGATGCTAAAGCTGAAGCTCCAGTACTTTGGCCACCTCATGCAAAGAGTTGACTCATTGGAAAAGGCTCTGATGCTGGGAGGGATTGGGGCCAGGAAGAGAAGGGGACGGCCGAGGATGAGGTGGCTGGATGGCATCACGGACTTGATGGACATGAGTCTGAGTGAGCTCCGGGAGATGGTGATGGACAGGGAGGCCTGGTGTGCTGTGATTCATGGAGTCATAGACAGTCGAACAGGACTGAGCGAATGAACTGAACTGAACTGAACCGAACCGAATCTTAACTCATTGCTTGTTTGTCCACCATGGATGGGAATAGATACCATAATGTAAAGCAATCCAAGCCTGTGCCCTGAAACTGAGAACCTGGAGAAATAGCCTTAAAAGCCTTATCCTCTTATTGCTCTGACTTCATTTTTGGATGCTCCAAAATCACTGCAGATGATGACTGCGGCCATGAAATTAAAAGACACTTACTCCTTGGAAGAAACGTTATGATCAACCTAGACAGCATATTAAAAAGCAGACACATTACTTTGCCAACAAAGGTCCGTCCAGTCAATGCTATGGTTTTTAAAGTAATCATGTATGCATGTGAGAGTTGCACTATAAAGAAAAGTTGGCACTGAAGGACTGATGCTTTTGGACTGTGGTGTTGGAGAAGACTCTTGAGAGTTCCTTGCACTGCAAGATCCAAACCAGTCCATCCTAAAGGAAATCAGTATTGAATATTCATTGGAAAGACTGATGTTGAAGCTGAAACTCCAATACTTTGGCGTCCTGATGCAAAGAGCTGACTCATTGGAAAAGACCCTGATGCTGGGAAAGTTTAAAGGTGGCAGGAGATGGGGATGACAGAGGATGAGATGGTTGGATGTCATCACTGACTCAATGGGCATGAGTTTGAGTAAACTCCGGGAGTTGGTGATGGACAGAGAGGCCTGGTATGCTGAAGTCCATGGGGTTTGCAAAGAGTCAGACACGACTAAGTGACTGAACTGAATTGAACTTATTGCTCTGAGATAATATGTCACTGATTTCCTCCCCTAATCCTCCATAAGAGTAGTTTAGGGTGTCTCCAATGGTAAATATTCCATTGTCATAGACCCATTCTAGGTAGTAATAGAAGTAATGACAAAGGAGAGGGTTATCTGGTCCTGTTAGGGGAGTTAAGAGTACTTAGTATTAGGCTGGGTAGAGCGATGTTGTCTACAGAGGGAGCAGGGTCGTGGTTGTAGGAGTTAATAAGGGGTTAAGGGAAAAAAATGATAAGGCAACAGATTCAGTCTGGGGGGGTATGTTTGCGGCTTTAGGAGAAGGTTGGGAAGGGTTTGGGCCCAAATGGCCTGCATGGCTAACTCCCAAAGTGTCCAACATTGTCCCTGGTAGTCCAATTGCCCTTGAAGGGATGCCACCAACAGATGGATTTCTAGCAGGCATTGTGTGCCTGTCACCTGCCCTAGTGCATGCACTGAGATGTGCTGTTGTCACACATGTTGTAAGAAACATGGAAGATGAAGGCCTGAATCTCTACAGCGATTATATATCATAAAGTATTTCCCTCCCAAGGGACAGGTATTTTCTGGTTGTCCTGCAAGAAGATTGTAGAGATAACACTGTGGTCCCAGATGGGGCTCATGAAAAGAGCATGAAGCAGGAGGGAAGAGTACAGGGCATAACTTTGAAAGAATGACATAGCCCAAGGGCATAACATAAACTGATTAAAATCAAATGAGTAGAAATGGCAAATTCAGGTAAACCTTGATTCTCAGTCTGCAAGCTAAATGACACACCCATGACAGTTCCAAGGAACTATCAAAAGACCAAGGAATGGGTGGCTCCCCAATTGTTGGAATGATCTGCCCACTGATTAGCATATGAAATCACCCAGCTCACAAAAACTAACCATACATTTCAGGAATTGTAAAGGATTGTAAGGAAACTGTAAAGGAATTAAGATTTTGTTAGTCATATGTCCTTCCAGCCATAGGGGCAAGGACTTCCTGGAATCTGAGACTGAGCCGTGGGAGCTTTCTGCTGAGTTTGTGTTTGCTGTCCCGGTTTCCAGCACTCTGGGCTTCCTGTCACTTCCACTGCACTGGGTTTCCTTGGTGTTCAGCTTCCACAGCATGAACTTTCGCCAAGCTGGGCTTCTGCTGTGCTTGGTCTCTGCCTCACTGAGGCCAAACCAAGGTTGCTTCAGCCAGGTTACATCAGAGTCTTGGCACCAGATATGTCCGGAGAGTGTGTAATTTCCTCGGTTCTGTCTCACTGCAGCAAAGATTTGAAATGGTGGACCAATGTTACAGTTCAGAGTCTTTTAGCCACCACCATTTTGGACCCCTTTTTCCTATTCTAACTACCTAACAGCTTCCTTCGGAGAAGGCAATGGGACCCCACTCCAGTACTCTTACCTGGAAAATCCCATGGATGGAAAAGCCTGGTAGGCTGCAGTCCATGGGGTCGCAAACAATCGTATATGACTGAGCGACTTCACTTTCACTTTTCACTTTCATGCACTGGAGAAGGAAATGGCAACCCACTCCAGTGTTCTTGCCTGGAGAATCCCAGGGACAGGGGAGCTGCCATCTCTGGGGTTGCACAGAGTCAGACACGACTGAAGTGACTTAGCAGCAGCAAAGGCTTCCTTCATGTCTCACCCTCCATCCTGGCCACTTCTCTATACTATAAATTGCTGAAGGTGGGACCAGGAGCACATAGTTCTGTCTGTGGGCATAGCAACTCCCATAATTAAGTACTTCACATATGCTTTTTGATTAAGTTTAGCAGCATCATAGCAGGTGAAAAGCACTTTGTCTATCACCTTGATTAGCTGTTTTTCTTGGGCAGAAATTCAAATGGCACCAATGCTAATTCAAAGTGTTGTTTTGGCAAGTCACATAATGATACTTCAATTCATTTCTCCCCAAGATGGGCTGATACTTCTCACACCAGTCTCACAAC
Source organism: Ovis canadensis (assembly GCF_042477335.2). Lineage (NCBI taxonomy): Eukaryota > Metazoa > Chordata > Mammalia > Artiodactyla > Bovidae > Ovis > Ovis canadensis. Next base: position 10,676,246 of record NC_091261.1, read on the forward strand.
TTTGCTTCTATGTCATTGTGCAGTCAGATGCCTAGACTTTGAAGGCCTGCCCTTAGACCACGTAGTTATAAGATAGATAAAAAGAGGTTAAGCTGAAGTCTACTTAGACTGATGAAATTCCTTGTCTCTTGTTCATTGTCGCCACCCCTTCAAAGGTCAGGAGTGCTCCTTTGAGGTCAGGAGGGTGAGACGAGGCTTTCAGTAGCAAATCAGATGTTAGCTGGGGTCTCCTGGCCCTTCTCCCTTCACTGTTTTCTGCAAGAAACCAATTTATACCAGGTGTTTGTAGGTTGTAGAATTCTCTGAGGTTTTGAGAAGTGTGGGCTTTCTACCATCCTACTAGCTCAGCCCCTTTCCCTCATTCTTGCTCCATGTATAACCTTGCTTACATCTTCTGTTGTCCAATCAAGCTCTTAAGACCCTGCCCTCCTTCCCTAGCAGCTTCCGAACTCAGGACTCCCTAGGAGAAATTCTGTGGTGTGGAATCTTTTCTACCTCACCACTCCTCCTCCTCCTCTTTAATTCCTACCCCTCCTCTGCACTGCTCAGGTGGCTATCCCATAGCAGCAAGCAGTGAAGTTTGTGAAGGATGGAGTACTCATCTCATTGCATTAAGGACTGAACACTATCCAGAAGCTTTACTGAACTGACTTGCTTCGCAAAAGCTAAGCAATCTAGTTGTAAGTTCTCTGTCCACCCCTGTAATTAGAGATGCAGTTCTTATCCAGGCCGCTGAGCAGTGCTGCTCCTCCACTAGTAAATGGGCAATCATCCCTTAAAAATGTAATCTTTCTCATCAAATGTATAAATATTTAATGTTTCTAGCTAATTGTTGAAAGATAGATTTTGTTTCCTTTTCATGACATGCATGAAGAGGCTCTTTAGTGGGCACTAAATAAGTACACCAAACTATTATTTGAATAGCACTTAGCATGCATCAGGCATTGTGCTAAAAGACTGACATACTAGAATATCTAAAGATAGAGTTTTAAAATGTGAGACCTTAATAACATACCTCATCTGTGATGATGATCATCATCATTTTCATTATCACTAAGGCTGGAGTCTTTAGTTCTATATTAAGCTGTTGCCATGTACTTGGATACTCTTGTCTTTGTGCAGGTGGCAGGAACATGAAACCGGATAACAGAACCAAAATTCTTTACCTGTGAGTTTTGGAAGAGGCATTCAGGTGTCTTAATCTTTTCTTCTTGAGAAGGAGAGCAGGGAAATGAGATTAATATTTATTAAATGACCACTGTACATTATGTATTATGTTGTTATTTCTATAAAATTACCTCATTAAACCTCATAACCTTATGAGGTAAATGATATTATGCTGAGTTTTGTTGTTCAGTCACTCAGTTGTGTCTGACTCTTTGTTACTCCATGGATTGCAGCACACCAGTCTTCCCTGTCTTTCACCATCTCCTGGAGTTTGCTCAAACTCATGTCCACTGAGCCAGTGATGCCATCCAAGCATCTCATCCTCTCTCATCCCCTTTTCCTGCCTTCAATCTTTCCTAGCATCAGGGTCTTTTCCAATAAGTCAACTCTTCACATCAGGTGGCCAAAGTATTGTAGCTTCAGCTTCAACATCAGTCCTTCCAATGAATATTCAGGATTGATTTCATTTGGGATTGACTGGTTTGACCACCTTGCAGTCCAAGGAACTCTCAAGAATCTTCTCAAACACCACAGTTAAAGAGCATCAATTCTTTGGGACTCACGCTTCTTTATGGTCTAACTCACATCCACACATGACTACTGGGAAAACCATACCTTTGACTAGACGGACCTTTGTTGGGAGAGTAATGTCTCTGCTTTTTAATATGCTGTCTAGTTTTGTCATAGTTTTTTTTTTTCTCCAAGGAGCAAGGGTCTTTTAATTTCATGGCTGAAGTCACCATCTGCAGTGATTTTGGAGCCCAAGAAAATAAAGTCTCTCACTGTTTTCATTGTTTTTCCATCTATTTGCCATGAAGTGATAGGACCAGATGCCATGATCTTTGTTTTTAGAGTCCCAAAAGGGAGGGGATATATGTATACCTGTGGCTGATTCATGTTGAGGTTTGACAGAAAACAGCAAAATTCTGTAAAGCAATTATCCTTCAATTAAAAATAAATTAAATTGTAAAATAATGATGTCAGCTAGAGAAGAAAAGCAAACATTTGCATATTCAAATAAAAACTTGCATATTGCAAATTTAAAAAAAAAAGATTTAAGCCAGCTTTTCCACTCACTTTTTTTACCTACATTAAGAGGCTCTTTAGTTCCTCTTCACCTTCTGCCATAAGGGTAGTGTCATTTGCATATCTGAGGTTATTGATATTTTCCTGGCAATCTTGATTTCAGCTTGCTCAGTTTACAGAAAAGAAAACCAAGGCTCAGATAAGCCAGATGACTTTGCTAAAGTCACATACCTACACCAATGCATAAACTCAAATATGTGCTATGCTGTGCTCAGTCACTTCAGTCCTGTCTGACTCTTTGCTACCAATGGACTGTAGCCTGCCAGACTCCTCTGTCCCTGGGATTCTCCAGGCAAGAATACTGGAGTGGTTTGCCATGCCCTTCTCTGGGTTATCTTCCTGATCCAGGAATCAAACCCATATCTCTGGTGCCTTCTGCACTGCAGACAAGGATTTTACCCACTGAGCCACCTGGGAAGCCCAAACTCAAATATATGTGACAGTAGAGTGATGACTTCTTAGCCTAGACATACACACTGCAACAACAAACAGAAGGCAGATATTTCTGATGGAACTCAGTGTTTTTAAATCTTCGAAATTATTTTAAAAAATTGCAGAATTAGGAAACTTAAGTTTATGTTTTCTAGAAAATCAGTGTTGTACATTCATTCTCTTTTTAAGCCATTTTCTTCAATATCGATTGCCTTTATAGAAATCTTAGATGATTGAGGATTTAAACTAAATGCAAAGCAATATAAATCTATTGCAGACTCATCAGCAGATATTATGAGGGTAGAAAGACAAGAGTGAAAAAGCTGGCTTAAAATTCAACATTCACAAAATGAAGATCATGGCATCTGGTCCCATCACTTCATGGCAAGTAGATGGGGAAGCAATGGAAACAGTGACAGGCTTTCTTGGGCTCCAAAATCATTGCAGGTAGTGACTGCAGCCATCAAATTAAAAGACACTTGCTCCTTGGAAGAAAAGCTATGACAAACCTGTTGCTAAGTCACTTCAGTCATGTCTGACTCTGTGTGACCCCATAGACAGCAGCCCACAAGGCTCCACCATCCCTGGGATTCTCCAGGCAAGAATTCTAGAGTGTGCTGCCATTTCCTTCTCCAATGCATGAAAGTGAAAAGTGAAAGGGAAGTCACTCAATAGTATCTGACTCTTAGCGACCCTGTGGACTGCAGCCCACCAGGCTCCTCCATCCGTGGGATTTTCCAGGCAAGAGTACTGGAGTGGGGTGCCATCACCTTCTCCAATGACAAACCTAGACAGCATATTAAAAAAGCAGAGACATTACTTTCCCAACAAAAGTCCATATGGTCAAAGGTATGGTTTTTTTCAGTAGTCATGTATGGATGCTGAAGCTGAATATTTTGGCCACCTGATGTGAAGAGCTAACTCATTGGAAAAGATCCTGATGCTGGAAAAGACTGAAGGCAGGAGGAGAAGGGGATTACAGAGGATGAGATGATTGGATGTCATCACCAACTCAGCGGACATGAGTTTGAGCAGGCTCCTGCTGCTGCTAAGTCAATTCAATTGTGTCCAACTCTCTGAGACCCCATAGACAGCAGCCCACCAGGCTCCCCCATCCCTGGGATCCTCCAGGCAAGAACACTGGAGTGGGTTGCCATTTCCTTCTCCAATGCATGAAACTGAAACGTGAAAGTGAAGTCGCTCAGTCGTGTCCGACTCTTGGCGACCCCATGGACCGCAGCCTACCAGGCTCCTCCGTCCATGGGATTTTCCAGGCAAGAGTACTGGAATGGGGTACCATTGCCTTCCCCGTGAGCAGGATCCAAGAGATGCTAAAGGACAGGGAGGCCTAGCACAGTCCATGTGGTCGCAAAGAGTCATGCATAACTGACTGACTAAACAGCAGCAGCAGATATTATATTCAAATGAACTCTGTACATTTTAGGGATGTTCTTTTTTTGTTCTAGGCAGAGATTACATGACCTTTACTTTCTAATATAGCAGCCTAATAATAATACATTTGGTTCTCTGTTTTAGGGTGTCTTCAGCCTTTTAAAAGAAAGATGTATGAGTTGCCACCCACCACAGGTGCGATAAGTTTGCAAAGTTAAATCGACTATGTGCTAAAAAGGAATGGTCAACATGCTTCAGAGATATATAATGGAATCCATATTTCTACAACATAACATCGACAATGTTTAGTAAATAATCCAAAATTACTTGATTTATAAAAAACTAGGAAAATCTGAACTATTCTCAACAGGAAGAATATCAGTAGAGGTCAACCATGAGATGAACCAATCAGATGTTAGAATTTAAAGGACTTTCAAGCAGAAAAATGGAAATATACTCAGAACAGAAACATGGAATAGGATTTGTAGATGGACGTGGAAAAGGTGGAGAAAGAGAGACAAATGACATCCACAGACAAGTTTATCCCTTTCTCTGTCAGGCTCACACAAAGCATTTGATTATATTTTCACCCTTGGCAAGTGCAGTGTGTATTTTCTTGAAAAAGCCTGTATTGATAGAAAAGTTACTGTTTCAAAGTAAAGGAAAATGATTCAAAGTTGAGTCAATATTGTAGGTTGGGAGGAGAAAAATGCAAAGATGCACACACTATGGAATCTGAAGAATTAGATAAGAGTCATCATTTAATTATGTTATCTTAGGTATATCATTTAACATTTTTAAGCCTCAAATTTCCTCAGCTGCAGAATGGGGATATTAATAACACTTACTCTAAAAGGTTATTGTAGAAATCACTAAATAAATATAGCACACGTGTGAGTGTAGTTTGTAAAGTACTATATCTTCAGTCAGTCACTCAGTTCAGTCGCTCAGTCGTGTCTGACTCTTTGTGACCCCATGAACCACAGCATGCCAAGCTGCCCTGTCCATCACCAACCCCCAGAGTTCACCCAAACTCATGTCCATTGAGTCAGTGATGCCATCCAACCATCCCATCCTCTGTCGTCCCCTTCTCCTCCTGCTCTCAATCTTTCCCAGCATCAGGGTCTTTTCCAATGAGTCAGCTCTTTGCGTCAGGTGGCCAAAATATAGGAGTTTCAGCTTCAACATCAGTCCTACCAATGAACACCCAAGATTGATCTCCTTTAGGATGCACTGGTTGGATCTCTTTGCAGTCCAAGGGACTCTCAAGCACCACAGTTCAAAAGCATCAATTCTTCTATGCTCAGCTTTCTTTATAGTCCAACTCTTACATCCATACATGACAACTGGAGGAACCATAGCCTTGACTAGATGGACCTTTATTAGATATGTTAAATACAGCATTCTAAATTTAGTGTAAGACATAATAAAATAAAGGTTTTTATTTTGAAGGACATTTGGAACCAACAAACAATAACACAAAAATAAAATGAGTGGTTTCAGCAATGTTTTCTGTTGAACTGTTTTGGGGAAAATTTCCTTTTTTCCACCTATCAGTTCAGTTCAGTTCAGTTCAGTCGCTCAGTCGTGTCCAACTATTTGCAACCCCATGAATCGCAGCACGGCAGGCCTCCCTGTCCATCATCAACTCCCGGAGTTCACTCAGACTTAAATCCAGTTAAAGAAATTTAATTTAGCTGTTGAGAAATATGATTAATTTTAAGTGTACTTTACAAAGAAAACTTGTGTTTTATGCACCTATAAAAGACTGACTTTAAAGCATTGTTAATATGTTGAAACAAAGATGAATATTTTTAATGATAAAACAATTCACAAAGAAGATATCATAATCCATTAGACACTTAATGACAAAGAAACAAAGATATGTAAATCAAAAATCAGAAGAAGTATAAAAGAAAAAATATATATATAATCATAGTGAGAAATATTAACATTTCTCTGAGAATATTTTATCAAGTGCAGAAAAAATAAGAATAGGAGCATCTTGAATGTTGTCATTAATAATTTAAATATAATAGAGTTCTATTTATATTAATCTTATATCCTACACAAATATATTTGAAATTTGTATCTCATACATTGTTATTAGATGTCTACAGGACAATTAGAAAATCTGACAAAAAGATAAACATTACTAAATTTTAAAAAGTAGACTTCTTTTTTGTGTGATTCAGTTATACATATAAACATGTATTATTTGTTAAACCATTTTCTGGTATAGGTTATTATAAGATACTGACTATAGTCCCCTGTGCTATATAGTAAACCTGCTTGTTGTATATCTGCTATTTAAAATTAGAAATCTAGAATTCTATTTATACTAAATCAAACAAGTGGAGTCAAAATGTCATAAATTTTTTAGTTAGGCAAAAATTCATGTTTTCTAAAATATATATTATACATATTATATATATTATATATATAATATGTTATATATATATATATATATATATATATATATATATATATATATATATATACTTTTCTACTACACTTGATAAGGCTTGAGAAAGAACATAAAAAAAGTGAGATGGAGAAATTGGAAACCATAAACTAAATGAAATTGGAGCACTGAATATGAAATAGAAAAAGTGAAACAAGCTAGATAAAAGCAAAATATCTTCATATAGTCCAGTTGTTTTAAAACATGACTGCTCATTAGAAACATATCTGGAGCTCTGGCAAAAAAAAAAAAAAAAAAGCAATACTTGGGCATTTGCATTCTTTGAAAAATTCCAAGATAATTCTGATATACTTCTGGATTTTAAAAAATTATCAGATTTTCCTACTAAATGGTATTTTTGGTAATATAGAATTCTATTATTTTTCCATTGACCAATCATGATACAATGGTATTAAATAATAGTTACATAATTACCATAGTGAAAGAGGTTTGTCAGTTTTCACAATCAATAACCAGGCAAAAGCTAAAAGATAATTACAATTGCAAGCCACAATGAGAACATGAATAGCCTAACGAAATAAAATAATTACATACAACTTGGAGGATCAAGCAAAGTGATGTGGTGAGTAGAAGTGCATACATGCACATGTTTTTATCCGCTCAACTGACACTCTATCTTTCGGTTTATGCATTTAATCCATTTGCTTTTAAGGGAATTATCAATATGTATGATCCTACTATCATTTTCTTAATTGTTTAGTGTTTATGTTCTATAGGTAGGTCTTTTCCTTCTCTTGTTTTCTGACTAGAGAAGTTTCTTAAGCATATGTTGTAAATCTGGTTTGCTGCTGCTGCTGCTGCTAAGTCACTTCAGTCTTGTCCGACTCTGTGTGACCCCATAGATGGCAGCCCACCAGGCTCCCCCGTCCCTGGGATTCTCCAGGCAAGAACACTGGAGTGGGTTGCCATTTCCTTCTCCAGTGCATGAAAGTGAAAAGTGAAAAGGAAGTCGCTCAGTCGTTTCTGACTCTGTGCGACCCCATGGACTGTAGCCCACCAGGCTCCTCCGTCCATGGGATTTTCCAGGCAAGAGTACTGGAGTGGGGTGCCATTGCCTTCTCTGAAAGCTGGTTTGGTGGGGCTGAATTCTCTTAACTTTTGCTGGTCTGGAAAATTTTGATTTCTCCATCAAATCTGAAGGAGAGTTTTGCTGGGTAAAGTATTCTTGATTGTAGGTTCTTCCATTTCATCACTTTAAATATATCATGCCATCCCCTTCTGGCTTGTAAAGTTTTTGATGAGATATCAGTTGATGGGATTTCCCTTTTATGTTATTTGTTGCTTTTCCCCTGTTGATTTTAATATTCTATCTCTGTCTTTAATTTTTGTCAGTTTGATTACTAGGTGTCTTGGTGGGTTCCTCCTTGGGTTCATCCTGCCTGGAAATCTCTGTGCTTCCTGGACTTGGCTGATTATTTTCTTTCCCATTCTAGGGAAGTTTTCAAATATTTTCTTAGGTCCTTTCTCTCGCTGGGAAAGGGATCCTTTCCCTTCTGGGATCCCCATAATGCAAATGTTGGTGAGTTTAATATTGTCCCAGCAGTCTCTAAGGCTATCTTTATTTCTTTTCATTCTTTTCTCTATATTCTGTTCTGAGGCAGTGATTTCCACCATTCTGTCTTCCAGGTCATTTATCTGTTCTTCAGCCTCAGTTATTCTGCTATTGATTCCTTCCACTATATTATTCATCTCTGTTTGTTTGTTCTTTAGTTCTTCTAGGTCTCTGGTAAACATTTCTTGCATCTTCTCAATCTTTGCCTCCATTCCCCCCCCCCCCCCACGAGATCCTGAATTATCTTCACTATCATTATTCTGAATTCTTTTTTTGGGAGGTTGCCTATCTCCACTTCATTTAGTTATTTTTTCTGGGGTTATACCTCCTCCTTTCATCTGGGACATAACTTTCTGTTTTTACATGCTGATTAACTTTCTGTAATGCGGTTATTGTTTTAGTAATAGTTTTTTGGAATGAGGCAACCCAGTCCTTGGGTCTTCAGGTTCTATGGTAAGGTTAATGGTGAACTTCAAGAAGGTTTACACCAAAGACGACTTTCCCAGACTGCTGCTACCAGTGCCCCCATCCCCGTGGTGAGCCCTTGCTGACTCATCCCTCCACAGGAGACTCTCCAACACTAGCAGGTAGTTTTGGTTGAACCAAAACTAGGGTCACTGCTCCTTTCCTCTGAAACTTGGTGCATGCAAGATTTTGTTCATGCCCTTCAAGACTAGAGTTTCTATTTCCCCTAGTCCTGTGGAAGTCTTGTAATCAAATTCCTCTGGCCTTCAAGGTCAGCTTCCCTGGGGATTCCCAGTCTCTTTGTCAGATCCACAGGCTGGGAAACCTGACATGGGGTTCAGAACCTTTACAATAGTGGGAGAATTTCTTTGGTATTGTTGTTCTTTAGTTTGTGAGTCACACCTGGTGGGTATGGAATTTTGTCATGATTGTGTCCCTCCTATCATTCACTGGGGCTTCTTCTTTGTCTTTGGATGTGGGATATCTTTTTTTGGTGGCTTCCAGCATCCTCCTGTTGATGGTTGTTCAATGACTAGTTGTGATCTTGGTGTTCTTGCAGAAGGAGATGAGCACATGTCCTACTCCACCATCTTGAACCAGAACATTTTAGTGACCTGGTGTTGTAATTTTTGTGTCTTTATTTCCTGTTAAAGTTTCAGCCCAAAAAGATATTAATTACCTTTCTCTCTCTTCAGCAACATTAAAATACTAGTGTTATTTATTGAGCAAAATTCAGTTTATTTTAAGCACAGTTATACCAACTCTCTGTTTAATCTAAGAATATATTTAATTCAAGAAATTTCCTTGCAAAGTGGTGAACTATCATATAGCTCATTGGCATTTCTTTTTTTTTTTTTAGAATTTTTATTTTATTTTTTTCTTTTATTTATTTATTTCATTTTTTTAATTTTAAAATCTTTAATTCTTACATGCGTTCCCAAACATGAACCCCCCTCCCACCTCCCTCCCCATAACATCTCTGTGGGTCATCCCCATGCACCAGCCTCAAGCATGCTGTATCCTGCGTCAGACATAGACTGGCGATTCAATTCTTACATAATAGTATACATGTTAGAATGACATTGGCATTTCTATAAGGATGTCTGCTTCATGACCATTGAGATTATCATAAGGACTGACTATAAAGTATTATAAATACATACTTATGGGGTACAGCTCAAGCAGCACTTAAATGACTTTTATTCACCCCAAATTGAAAAAAATATGAATCCCTGAAATTTTGCCACCAGAAAATGGCATAGCATTTTGTCTCTTATTGAAATTAAACAACCTCTAAAAGGAGACTGTTCAAAATACTCCAAGCCAGGCCTCAACAATACATGAACCGTGAACCTCCAGATGTTCAAGCTGGATTTATAAAAGGCAGAGGAAACAGACATTAAATTTTCAACATCTGCTGGATCATCAAAAAAGTAAGAGAGTTCTAGAAAAGCATCTATTTTTGCTTTATTGACTACGCCAAAGCCTTTGACTCTGTGGATCACAATAAATTGTGGGAAATTCTGAAAGAGATGGGAATACCAGACCACCTGACCTGCCTCTTGAGAAACCTATATGCAGGTCAGGAAGCAACAGTTAGAACTGGACATAGAACAACAGACTGGTTCCAAATAGGAAATGGAGTATGTCAAGGCTGTATATTGTCACCCTGCTTATTTAACATATATGCAGAGTACATCATGAGAAACGCTGGACTGGATGAAGCACAAGCTGGAATCAAGATTGCCAGGAGAAATATCAATAATCTCAGATATGCAGATGACACCACCTTTGTGGCAGTAAGCAAAAACAAACTAAAGAATCTCTTGATGAAAGTGAAAAGGAGAGTGAAAAAGTTGGCTTAAAGCTCAACATTCAGAAAACTAAGATCATGGCAACTGGTCCCATCACTGCATGGAAAATAGATGAGTAAACAGTGGAAACAGTGACAGACTTTATTTTGCGGGGCTCCAAAATCACTGCAGATGGTGATTGCAGCCATGAAATTAAAACACATTACTCCTTGGAAGGAAAGTTATGACCAACCTAGACAACACATTAAAAAGCAAAGACATTACTTTGCAAAAAATGGTCCATCTAGTCAAGGGTATGGCTTTTCCAATAGTTATTTATGGATGTGAAAGTTGAACTATAAAGAAAGCTGAGCACCGAAGAACTGATGCTTTTGAACTGTGGTGTTGGAGAAGACTCTTGAGAGTCCCTTGGACTGCAACGGGATCCAACCAGTCCATCCTAAAGGAAATCAGTCCTGGGTGTTCATTGGAAGGACTGGTACTGAAGCTGAAACTCCAATACTTTGGCCACGTGATGCAAAGAGCTGACTCTTTTGAAAAGACCCTGATGCTGGGAAAGATTGAAGGTGGGATGGGAAGGGGATGACAAAGAATGAGATGGTTGAGTAGCATTACCGACTCAATGGGCATGAGTCTGAGCAAGCTCCGGGAGTCAGTGATGGACAGGGAGGCCTACCGTGCTGCAGTCCATGGAGTTGCAAAGAGTCAGACATGACTGAGCAACTGGACTGAAAAGGAGAATGTATAAAATTTTCAGCAAAATTCATAGCTTAATATGAATTAAGTCTTTGCCTGATAACTTGCTGGGAGGAAGGGGAAAAGTTAGGATACTTATTCTCTAAATTATAGACTAATATATTTTAAACATCTATCTCTCATTACCTCCCTACCATCTCCTAATCTAGACCATCATTACTTCTTATTTGGACTATTTCTTTTTTTAATTAATTAACTAATTTAGTTTTGGCTATGCTGGGTCTTTGTTGCTGTGCTGGCTTTGCTCTAGTTGTGGCAAGTGGAGGATACCTTCTAGTTGTGATGTGTGGGCTTCTTATTGTGGCAACTTCTCTAGTGATGGAGCACAAGCTCTAGAGTGTGTGGGCTTCACTAGTTGCACCACATGGGCTCAGTAGTTGTGATTATTGTGCTCTAGAGCACAGGCTCAATAGTTGAGGCACATGTGCTTAGTTGCTCCTTGGCTTGTGGGATCTTCCCAGACCAGAGGTGGAAACTGGGTTTCTTGCATTGGCAGACAAATTCTTTAGCACTGAGCCACCAGGAAAGCACATCACTTAAATTATTTCAATGGCTTTCAAATAGTTGTTTCAATCCTTACCCTCATCCCAGTCTTGTTTTCTACATAACAGCCAGAGTAATCTGTGAAACTGAAAATTAAATCATGACAGTTCTCTGCTCAAAATACTCAAATGGCTTGCCATCTCAATCTGATAAAATCAGAAGTCCTTGCCATGGTTTCTGGGTAAGGAGAGCAAAACATCAGTATTCACTTTATTTTAGTCTGAGAGATTCTAGATCTAAACCCACAAAATTCATACAGAATCATGAAGATCCTAGGGGATTTGGATAAGGCAATCAAGATACTGTACCACAGAACTGACATAATGAGACAAAACCCATGACCTCCAGGTTTTAACACTGGAAAGATAAATTCCTGAGAGGGAAGTAACTTACCAAACCCTCTTGCCTTCTTGAATTTTACTAAGTTTGGGGTCTTTCTATACTTCATTTTATGCTGCTACAACCAGGCTGGTTCCTTAGTTTCTTCATTTTGTGAGTGGAGCTACTAAGAGTAACTATCTCATATGATTATGGTAAAACTTTGAGTTACATGGGTAAAATGCTTACAAACTTCGTACACAGTAAGGGCTCAATAACCTTTAACTATTATTAGAACAATCCTATCTTAGTACCCAACCATAATCATGATGGTGTGATCACTCACCTAGAGCCAGACATCCTGGAATGTGAAGTCAAGTGGACCTTAGAAAGCATCACTACGAACAAAGCTAGTGGAGGTGATGGAATTCCAGTTGAGCTATTTCAAATCCTGAAAGATGATGCTGTGAAAGTGCTGCACTCAATATGCCAGCAAGTTTGGAAAACTCAGCAGTGGCCACAGGACTGGAAAAGTTTAGTTTTCATTCCAATCCCAAAGAAATGCAATGCCAAGGAACGCTCAAACTACCACACAATTGCACTCATCTCACATGCTAGTAAAGTAATGCTCAAAATTCTCCAAGCCAGGCTTCAGCAATATTTCAACTGTGAACTTCCTGATGTTCAAGCTGGTTTTAGAAAAGGCAGAGGAACCAGAGATCAAATTGCCAACATCCACTGGATCATGGAAAAAGCAAGAGAATTTCAGAAAAACATCTATTTCTGTTTTATTGACTATGCCAAAGCCTTTGACTGTGTGGATCACAATACACTGTGGAAAATTCTGAGAGAGATGGGAACACCAGACCACCTGACCTGCCTCTTGAGAAATCTGTATGCAGGTCAGGAAGCAACAGTTAGAACTGGACATGGAACAACAGACTGGTTCCAAATAGGAAAAGGAGTACGTCAAGGCTGTATATTGTCACCCTGCTTATTTAACTTCTATGCAGAGTACATCATGTGAAACGCTGGACTGGAAAAAACACAAACTGGAATCAAGGTTGCTGGGAGAAATATCAATAATCTCAGATATGCAGATGATACCACACTTATGGCAGAAAGTGAAGAAGAACTAAAAATCCTCTTGATGAAAGTGAAAGAGGAGAGTGAAAAAGTTGGCTTAAAGCTCAACATTCAGAAAACGAAGATCTTGGCATTTGGTCCCATCACTTCATGGGAAATAGATGGGGAAACAGTGGAAACAGTGTCAGACTTTATTTTGGGGGGCTCCAAAATCACTGCAGATGGTGACTGCAGCCATGAAATTAAAAGACACTTACTCCTTGGAAGAAAAGTTATGACCAACCTAGATAGCTTATTCAAAAGCAGAGACATTACTTTGCTGACTAAGGTCCGTCTAGTCAAGGCTATGGTTTTTCCTGTGGTCATGTATGGATGTGAGAGTTGGACTGTGAAGAAAGCTGAACACTGAAGAATTGATGCTTTTGAACTGTGGTGTTGGAGAAGACTCTTGAGAGTCCCTTGGACTGCAAGGAGATCCAACCAGTCCATTCTGAAGGAGATCAGCCCTGGGATTTCTTAGGAAGGAATGATGCTAAAGCTGAAACTCCAATACTTTTGGCCACCTCATGCAAAGGGTTGACTCATTGGAAAAGGCTCTGATGCTGGGAGGGATTGGGGGTAGGAGGAGAAGGGGACGACAGAGGATGAGATGGCTGGATAGCATCACTGACTCGATGGACGTGAGTCTGAGTGAACTCCGGGAGTTGGTGATGGACAGGGAGGCCTGGCATGCTGCAGTTCATGGGGTCTCTAAGAGTCGGACACCGCTGAGTGATTGAACTGAACTGAACTGAATTGGTCCCTTTTGGTAATAACTAACTCCCTTACCTATCATGGCTCATAGGCAGTTATTCACTTGGGTAAAGACAGTGATCAGGGAAATTTTTCCCAAAAGACTTTGATAGGAAAATAGCATGTTATTAAATTCTCTATGCACATGTATAATGTTAATCCCTCAGTCATATCTGACTCTGCAACTTCATGGACTATAGCCTGTCCAACTCCTCTGTCCATAGAATTCTCCAGGCAAGAATATTAGCTGCTGCTGCTGCTAAGTAGCTTCAGTCATGTCCGATTCTGTGCGACCCTATAGATGGCAGCCCACCAGGCTCCCCCGTCCCTGGGATTCTCCAGGCAAGAATTCTGGAGTGGGTTGCCACTTCCTTCTCCAATGCATGAAAGTGAAAAATGAAAGTGAAGTCACTCAGTCGTGTCCGACTCTTCGAGACCCCATGGACTGCAGCCCACCAGGCTCCTCTGTCCATGGGATTTTCCAGGCAAGTGTACTGGAGTGGGGTGCCATTGCCTTCTCCAAAGAATACTAGAGTAGTTTGCATTTCCTCCTCCAGGGAATCTTCCCAACCCAGGGATTGAGCCCAAGTCTCCTTCATCTGAGGCAGATTATTCATCATCTGAGACACCAGTGAAGCTCTTTTTGAAGATTAGTAAATATTATTTCTTAAAAAATTCATTTTTTATTGTGTTCTTGTGTCTTCATTTGCAATAGGGTCTGACTTAGTGAAAAGCTTAATGCGTGGTTGCCTGTGTAACTTATGTACCATCACACCTCATATAGAAACCCCATTCTGTCATTCTCTGATACGGTAAAAATTCAAAAATTGAATGTACCACTCAGAGAACAAAAGGAACTATAAGCTATATAATCAGCAGTTAACAAGCAAAGGAGAATAAGCATGTTGTCAGAGAAATAAAAAGTCTATTTTGTTTCAAGGACTATTAATGATTTAATTTTCTTCTAAGATTTGTCTTTGACATCAATTTTCATAGAAAGTGCAGGGTTCTAGGATGAATAACAGGCTAGATCCACTCTGGGGTAGTTATAAGAGGGGGAAAGTGTAGCTTAAGTACCTTCCTATCCACCAAAGACTTCTGTCCTTTTTTATACTCCTCTTCTCTCTTTCTTCTTCCTGCTCCACTATCTGATCCCCTATTACTCTTACCATAGATCCCAAACATTAATGCTACCTTCTAGGGTTCAGGACCTAGAAAGACATATTCAAAGTTTATTCTTTGACCATTGCCCACCTTCTGACTACTATATCATCCCCTCATCAACTGTCCATATTGAAAAGAACATATACTTTTCCATCATATTTTCTCTCCACAGGTTCCTGATAATTACAAGCGTGAACTGCCAATAATATGTTTTAATGTAATGTTACAAATATTTAACTTATATGAAGAGTACATCACGAGAAACCCTGGGCTAGATGAAGCACAAGCTGGAATCAAGATTGCCGGGAGAAATATCAATAACCTCAGATAGGCAGATGACACCACCCTTATGGCAGAAAGCGAAGAAGAACTAAGGAGCCTCTTGATGAAAGTGAAAGAGGAGAGTGAAAAAGTTGGCTTAAAGCTCAACATTCAGAAAACTAAGATCATGGCATCTGGCCCCATCACTTCATGGCAAATAGATGGGGAACCAGTGGAAACAGTGATAGACTTTATTTTGGGGGGTTCCAAAATCACTGCAGATGGTGACTGCAGTCATGAAATTAAAAGACACTTGCTCCTTGGAAGAAAAGTTATGATCAACCTAGACAGTATATTAAAAAGCAGAGATATTGCTTTGCCAACAAAGGTCAATGCTTTGGTTTTTCCAGTAGTCATGTATGGATGAGAGCTAACTATAAAGAAATCTGAGTGCCGGAGATTTGATGCTTTTGATCTGTGGTGTTCCGGAAGACTCTTGAGAATCCCTTGGACTGCAAAGAGATCCAACAAGTCCATCCTATAGGAAATCAGTCCTGAATATTCATTGGAAGGACTTATGCAGAAGCTGAAACTCCAATACTTTGGCCACCTGATGCAAAGAACTGACTCATTTGAAAAGATCCTGATGCTTGAATATTGAAGAAAGATTGAAGGCGGGAAGAGAAGGGGATGACAGAGGAAGAGATCATTAGATGGCATCACCAACTTGATCAACATGAGTTTGAGCAAGCTCCGGGGGTTGGTGATAAACAGGGAGACCTGGTGTGCTGCAGACCATGGGGTCACAAAGAATCGGACACAACTGAGTGACTGAACTGAACCGAACTGATTTTGGCATGGTGAGGGATTTTTTTCTGAATTACATCATCTACAAATTTAATTTTATTGCATCATGTTCTAATTTAAACCAAACACTCTAGCTATTTGTTCTTTTTATTAATGTTTATTGATATTTAATTCATAATAAATTCATATCATAAAACTGCCATTTAAAGTAGATAATTCTATGATTTTAAAAAATAGATATACAAGGTTACCATTATCTAATTTCAGAATGGGGAATGGGGAAATATTTTTGAGCAGGAAAATTTTTCAACAAAATGCCTCAAAACCTGCTTACTTTACTTTGGAAGATTATGCTGAGAAAAATGTTAATTGAAATACACTTTGGAAGATTCAGAATTCTTTTGAGTAAGGGGAATATCCAAAGTAAGCATATAATTACATCAATCTATATTTAAATTTTTTATATTTGCTAATTGATCATGAATGCTATGATAATAGTTTTCAATTATTTTGCTAAGAAAAAAGAACAGATGGAATAAGGACAGTAGGGGAGAAAATATATTGTTTCCTCACCAGTTAAAAATAACCAGCATGCTCTTTTTTCTCAGGTAGGGTGGTTTAAAAATTTTGTAAAGGACTTGGGTGGTTGTATTATTAGAATTATCTCCTCTGCAAAGAGGAGAAACCAACCTTAGCACTAAGATGGAGATGGGGAGAGAGAAGAGTGGTAGAGGAGAGGGAAGGAGAGGGAGGGAAAACTTGAGAGAATTTACTATAAAGAGATCAGTTCAGTTCAGTTCAGTTCAGTTCAGTTCAGTTGCTCAGTTGTGACCGACTCTTTGCAATCCCATGAATTGCAGCACACCAGGCCTCCCTGTCCATCACCAACTCCCAGAGTTCACTCAAACTCACATCCATCGAATTGGTGATGCCATCTAGCCACTGGAAATAGGATGCCTATAGCATCATAACGAACCAAAGAAATATTTGACACCATTTTTCTCTATTTACTGACTAGCTTTCTCTGTTTCCCAAGCCACACGGTAGAAAATCTAGCTGCCAAAATATCCCCAGTTTTTACTAGCCTATACATATCCAATCACCTGGTAAAAGAATTTTCTGATTCCCAAGGATTGGAACTGGCCCAGTTTGGGATAGTTGTTCATAGTAGAACAAATCTGTCAGTGATATAGATTTCAGGGGTAGGAAGAACAGGAAAGGGTTCCCAAAAGAGGAGAAATTTAGGCAATCAAATAGATTTTCACTACAGTGATCTTTGTGGTCTCATTCATCTAAATTCTTCAAGCTAGGCTTCAGCAGTACATGAACTGAAAAATTCCAGCTGTGCAAGCTGGTTTTAGAAAAGGCAGAGGAACCAGAAATCAGATTGCCCACATCCATTGGATCATAGAAAGAGCAAGGACATTAAAAAAAGAAAAAGTCTACTTCTGCTTCATTGACTACACTAAAGCTTTTGACTGTGTGAATCACAAAAAACTGTGGAAAATTCTTAAAGAGATGGGAGTAACAGACCACCTTACTTGTCTCCTGAGAAGTCTGTAAGCAGGTCAAGAAGCAATAGTTAGAACAAGGCATGGAGCAATGGACTAGTTCCAAATTGGGAAAGGAGTATATCAAGGATGTATGTTGTCATCCTGCTTATTTAACTTATATGCAGGCTGCATCATGCAAAATGCCAGGCTGGATGAAGCACAAGCTGGAATCAAGATTGCTGGGAGAATTATCAATAACCTCAGATATGCAGAAGACACCATTCTTACAGGAGAAAGTAAAGGGAAACTAAAGAGCCTCTTGATGAAGGTGAAAGAGGAGAGTGAAAAAACTGGTTTAAAATTCAACATTCAAAAACTAAGATCATGGCCACAAGAAAAGAACTATACTCACGGCTTTGTTTGAAAATTACATTCAACATTTCCAATGTTGAACGTCTATTTTCCAATTTGAAGAAGGAGGGGGCATTTAATCATACATAGTAGAAAGGTATAGAGTCTATTCAACCTAACCTTTCAGTGAACTCCAATGAGACTGATTAGAAAATAGCATTCAGAAGATAAGAAAAACTCTGTTACTGATATACTCTCAGATATCCACAAGTTTTCCATCCTAGCATTTAAATAATGAAGTGTTGATGGGAGTTCAAGCCAAATGTTTCTGTTATCCAGCTATAGCTAGAAAGAAAACAGAACAAAGCCCTCTTAAGACTTTGCAGGAAGCATTATTTCTGGGATTCTGGTAATACTTGAAAATTGGCTTCTGTGGTCATCATTTTGCCTAGAGAGGGTCTAAAAAGCATTTTATGAAAAACAAATGACTAATAAAATTGTGTGTGTGCAACTTCATTAATAATAAAATAAATGAAAAATAAAGCAGAAATCATTGGTTCAGTGTGAAATTTGGAAATGAATTTAAGAAAATGATCATTGTTCATTATTGACTGGAATGTGTTAAACACTATCAGGTCCTGATGATAGGGTGAAAATTGGTACAAACTTTCTAGAGGTAAATTTAACTGTGTATATCAAGTGGATTTTTAAAATTTTTTTAAAAAAGAATTTACCACCCTCCCCACCCCCACCACACACACATTCATTATGACACTGTTTCAATAATAAAGATCAATGGGTAAGAAAAAATTAAAATATCAAGTATGAGAGGATTAAATGGCTAAGTAAATTAAGGTTTAGTAACACAACAGAACACTATGGAAGTGCTTCAAATGGGGCACAGATACTAGCATCACTCCAAAGTTATATTAGAGAAAACTGACAATTCTCAAATGTTCAATAAATGTAAATACTTTTTGATAAGTGTATGTCCATAAATTAGAATCTGGACAAAAGCTCTAGTATGGTGTTAGGTGAAAAACAGGATTCAGTTTGTTACTCCCATACACACATGAATATAAAAAACAAAACTAAGGAATTACTCTACTGTTTGAATAGTGGCTATCTCCCACATATGGAATTACATAATTTTTTTAGAGTTTATTATTAATTTATTTTTATTTTCTAGCTTGTATGTCAATCATATGTATTTAGCTTTATAATAAATACATTGAAGTGATATTCAGGGGTCCACTTTGATAGCACTATTATGGCTCCTTCTAGAAAGTAACAAAGGCTGTCTATCTTTCCAGGCCTCTTCTGCCTGACTGTTGAGTTCTAAGTGTTCTTTCCTGACCCCATTCCCTCAGAACCATAGTGCTTTAGTGTCTCAGATGCAATCCAGTCCTGTATCCCACCCCAGTGCTTCTTTCCCCATGCACCTCATATTAATAATTGTTGTTGTTTTTGTTGTTGTTGTTGTTGTTCAGTTGCTAAGTCATATCTGGCTCTTTGCAACCCCATGGATAATCCACGCCAGGCTCCTCTGTCCTCCATTATCTCCCAGAGTTTGCTCAAATTCATGTCCACTGAGTCAGTGATGCTATCTAACCATTTCTTACTCTGCTGCCCCATTCTCCTTTTGCCTTCAATCTTTCCCTGCATCAGGATCTTTCCCAGTGAGTCAGCTCTTCACATCACATGGCCAAGATATTGGAGCTTCAGTTTCAGCAACAGTCCTTCCAATGAATATTCAGGGTTTGTTTCCTTTAGGATTGACTTGTTTCATCTCCTTGCTGTCCAAGGGACTCTCAAAAGTCTTCTTCAGCACCACAATTCAAAAACATCAATTCAAAATCATTAATAATATTGGCTATTTATTGTTGATCAGTTGTTAAGTCATGTCCAGCTGTTTGTGACTCCATGGACTGCAGCACCTCAGACTTCCTTGTCCTTCACTATCTCCTGGAGTTTGCTCAAACTCATGTCCATTGAGTTGGTGGTGCCATCCAATCATCTTATCCTACTTATTGAGTATTTATCAAACATCAGGCACTCGCTTTCACAGGCATTATCTCATATAATGTTTATAATAATACTATGAGATAGCTACTTATGTGGGGAATTAGAGCTCCAAAATGTTAAGCAATTTCCCTAAGGTCATACAGCTAGAGTGTGACATGACCAGCTTTCAAAACGAAGTCTGTTTTGACTACAGAGGCAAAGTGCTACTGGAAATGACCTTGTCTGCCTGAAAATTCTTCACTTTCATTATGCAAATCTCTCTAAAGACCCCTCCTCCCGCATTTTGCTGCCCTCAACTGCAGTCTTACGTTTCAGATCAGTTCAGTCGCTCAGTCATATCCGACTCTTTGCAACCCATGGACTATAACACGCCAGGCTTCCTTGTCCATCACCAACTCCCGAAGCTTGCTTAAACTCTTACATTTACCTGTACTGTAATATGACTGGAGTTGCCAATCCCATGGACAGAGGAGTCGGGTAGGCGATGGTCCATAAGGTCGAGAAGAGTCGGATATGCCTGTAGCAACTTAGCACACATGTCAGTCTTGTCACTGATTAATAATTAAACCCAGCTTTAGAGTCATACTTCTACTCTGAATTTTGTCTACCCTGGCTGCACTCCATGTTGACTCAGTATCTGAGCACCTAGCTGACAGATTGTCACTCTTTCTGCTTTTTTCCTGTTACCCTTTTGGAGACCACCTTGCTGGTGCCAAATTTTCTACCCATCCCTTACTTTCTTCTTTCTATTTCTTCTTAAAATATTTTTTGCACATACAGGATGCTATGTATTTAACAAATGTTTCTTCAATTATATTCAAAGGTTATTCTTTTCCTATGGCTTTTCTAAGCATCTTCATCCCCAGCAATGTGGCATTCATCCTCACTAAAATTACACTTTCTCATCACCACTGATTTCCTGATTATAGAATAACTGAAACTTTTTTTGATGTGTGCTCATCCTTTTTGATATTCTAGCTCACTTAGTAATACTTTAATAGCACTTTTTTCTGGTTTTGAAATTTTGCTTATTGAAGTACAATTGATTTACAGATATACAGAAAAATGATTAGGTTATACATATATATATATTATTTTTCAGATTATTTTCCATTATGTTATTACAAGATATTGAATATAGTTCCCTGTGCTATACAGTAGGTCCTTGCTGTTTATCTATTTTATATATAGTAGTGCGTTTATGTGGAGAAGGCACTGGCACCCCGCTCCAGTACTCTTGCTTGGAAAATCCCATGGACGGAGGAGCCTGGTAGGCTGCAGTCCATGCAGTCGCTAAGAGTCAGGGACGACTGATCGACTTCACTTTCGCTTTTCACTTTCATGCATTGGAGAAGGAAATGGCAACCCACTCCAGTGTTCTTGCCTGGAGAATCCCAGAGACAGTGGGCCCCCGTCTATGGGGTCGCACAGAGTCAGACACGACTGAAGTGACTTAGCAGCAGCAGTAGCAGTGTGTTTATGTTAATCCCAAATCCCTAATTATCTCTCCCCTACCCTTTAGTAACTATAAGTTTTGTTTTCTATGTCTGTGGATCTATTTCTGTTTTGTAAATAAGTTCATTTGTATCATTTTTTTCAATTCTAAGTATAAAGTGTTAGCCACTCAGTCATTTCCAACTCTTTGCGAGTCCACGGACTGTAGCCTGCCAGGCTCCTATGTACATGGAATTCTTCAGGCAAGAATACTGGAGTGGGTTGTCATTCCCTTCTGCAGGGGAAATTCCCTACCCAGAGATCAAACTCAGGTCTCCCACACTGTGGGCAGATTCTTTACCATCTGAGCCACCAGAGAAGCCATAAGTGATACAATATTTGTCTTTCTCTGGATTACTTCACTTAGTGTGATAATCTCTAGGTCCATCCATGTTTTTGCAAATGGTATTATTTCATTTTTTTCTTATGGTTGAGTAATATTCCATTATATATATATCTATATATCTGTATCTATATCTATTTATATACATACCACATCTTCTTTATCTTTTCATCTGTCAATGGGCATTTAGGTTGCTTCCATGTCTTGGCCATTTTGAACAGTGCTGCTATGAACATTGGGGTTGACATCTTTTCAAATTAAATTAACAGCATTGATATCTCTGCTTTACCTTAGCCTGAGATCTGGGCTACTATTTTTCTCTTCTTTCCTTCTCCTGATCTCTCCTCATCTCTTTCTCTTTCACTAAATTTTCTCCTGCTCCTTAATTGTGGCTTATCTCTTAAACTTTATCTTTGACTTTGACTTTTCTCCCTTTTATATAGTAGCCACCTTTAGAATGAAGTAATTTCAACACCCTGCCTTTCTCCAATAGCTTCTTCATAACCATAATGAGTGCTTTTAAGCCAAAGATTTTCCTCCTTTCAATAAGAGGTTAGCAAAAGCAAAAAGGAGGGCTGCTATGAATCCAGAGTTTACCAGGCATGTTCCATGAGGCTGTATTCACAGACTTATAGATCTTGTTGGGTAGATAGTGACTCTTATTTCTTCTTTCTACTTTGGCTAATGCTCTGCTTGCTGATACCTTCACTATCAGCTGCATCCCTTCTGCCTGGCTGGAGTTTCCTTTCTGGTTACGACTAGGTGGGTGTCTTCAGTGTTTCTTATGCCCGGGCAATTCTCTATTTTCCTATTTGTCAAAATCACCTAACTATTAATAAATAAACAGCTTTCAAGTACAAGGAACTAGCACTCTTTTCTCACTTTTCTCTAGATTTATATACCAAGTCCTTATAAGAGCATTTCACTTGATTATTGACACCTGAAGCTTTATATCCTGATAATTGGCTAGATCATCTTTACCCACTTGTCAGCATTCCCAACTGGTTCCTAGCAATACAACCAGTCTGGCATTGTAGTGTTTTGTTGTTCTTTTGTTGCTAAGTCATGTCTGACTCTTTGTGACCCATGGACTGTGGCCTGCCAGGCTCCTCTGTCCGTGTGGTTTCCCAGACAAGAATATGGGGGTGGGTTGTCATTTCCTTCTTCAGGGGATCTTTCCACCCAGAGGTCAAACCTGCACCTCCCACATTGGCAGGTGAATCCTTGACTGCTGAGCCACTAGGGAAGCACCAGTCTGGCATACTTAGTATCAAATCTTGTGCTATATCTTTTGACTCATTCTTTACTTTTCACTCATGGTCTGAATGGCTCTTCTTTTCAGAGTCTTGAGAACCTTCCTATGCTTGATATTTCCTATTCTCATCATTTTTTACCATCCCACTCTCCTTGTTTCTTTTTCAAAATTTCTATTTGCATCAAATGAGGGCTAATCCCTAACTGTGGTACACAGTCTTCTCGTTGCAGTGGCTTCTCTGATGCAGAGCATGGGCTCTAGGCACAAGAGCTTCAGTAGTTGTGGCTCATGAGCTCAGTAGTTGTGGATCAGGAACTCTAGGGTTCAGGCTCAGCGAAATGGTGTACTGGTTTAGATGTCCCATGGCACATAGAATCTTTCTGGACCAGGGATCAAGCCTGCTGTATCCCCTGCATTGGTGGGTCAATTCTTAACCACTGGACCTCTAGTGAAGTATTTTCCTTATTTCTAATACACCATTCTCCCGTTGCCTCTGAAGCTGAATTCTTAGGATAATTTCACTTAAACACAGTTTTCATCGTGGTGTTTCCCTTTTCAAGGTTATGCAGCAGCATTTGGAATGCCTAATCATAACAGAAAATAAGCCTCCAGCAAAATCAGCACTGCTAAATTCACTCCTCCTTACAAGCTCCCTCAGGCTTATTTATATTACTTTTTGTCTTAGTTCTTCAGCTCTATCCCAAACTATCAGTTTTCCTTCTTTTGTATTAATATACAGATATTTTTCAAGTGAAGATCAACTACATTAACTATCTCTGTCTGAGAGATCATTGCCAGCAACACTGGAGTTAGCAGTCATAGATCGGCCTCCCAGCTATGCTATCCACTCATGACTTTGTTGAAGTGACTCCCTTGAGCAGTTTCCCACCTATAAAATAAGATCAAAAGGACTTTGTTGTGAGAACCCCCTAAGATAATGCATGATAAAGTGTTTTATAAACCTCCAAGCAATGTGCAAGAACAAGGGCACCCAGTGATGTGAACAGCTGTTTCCAAGAAGCTGCTGCCATCTCCCCTTTGATGTGATCTGATTTTGACTAGAGAAGCATGTATCAAATAATTTTCCAATTTAAAAGTGCTAAAATTTTAAAGAACCCAAACTTTTTAATAAAAACATCTGACTTGCAGATGTCATTCTGCTTGGTCCCTGTCTTTTACTTGAGAATCTGTTTTCTGCTCAACATCTTGGTTCATCATGACAAGCAAATCCTGATTCCTTAAAAGTTGGCAAGCAAAAGTCTTGTTTCTAAGGATATTTAAATATTTCTTGGCTCATGATAATTTCCTCTTATGTGTTAAAATGAAATGATGTCTTCCAGTCTTTCTGAAATAGAGCTGTAAGAAAGACTTGTGATGCTCTCATTTTGACAAAACGATCTTCATAATTCACAGATGTAATGAGCTGTGGTCAAGTTAACAGTTCTTCTAGATCTCTCAGATCTCCTGCTTTGGTTTTAGATTCCAATTATTCAGAATTTTTTTTTAACTCTCTTCCTTTTTTTCCCAGGTATTAATTAACTGAGGATATTTCCCTAATATTATTTCTCCCCAGTGCTTGAATTTTTCCTCCTGGTAGTTCTAACAGACCATCTGTCAAAATTTTTCTAGTTTCACAGCAGCTGCATGCTTGGTTTTGTGTTTTTTTTTTTTCTCTCTCTCTCTCTCGTTTTAAATCTGCTCAAATAATACACAAAAAAAATTCTCATTGCAAATGGTCGAACAATACAGAAGTTTATAGAATAACACTTTGGGTTCCTATTCACCCCACTCTTATCTCTCATTCCTAATTCCCTTCAGAGGTAGCCACCACTATTATATATTGATGGGTAACTGTATTAGTCAGGGATCTCCAAAGAAACAGAATAATTAGTATATATATAATCTCTTTTATCTGTATCTATAGCTATAGTTATAGCCATGTGTGTGTATATACATATCCTATGTTATATAGCTATAGATACAGATAGAGATTATATAACTATATATCTGTATATATAGCTATAGATACAGAGAGAAGAGATTTATCATAGGAATTGGTTCACATGGTTATAGAGGCCAAGATGTCCCACAATCTGCCATCTGCAAGCTGGAGAGCTAGGAAAGCTGGTGGGGTCATTAGGTCCAAGTCTGAAGGCCTAAGAATGGGGGGTCAGCAGATGATGGTATAAGTCCCAATCTGATTCCAAAAGCCCAAGAACAAGGAGCATGATGTCTGAAGGCAGGAGAAGATGCATGTCGCACCTGAAACAGAGGTACCAAATTCACCCTTCCCCCCACCTTTTTGTTCTATTCAAACCTTCAGTGGGTTGGATGATGTCCATGTGCATCTTCTTTACTCGTCTACTGATTCAAATGCTAATCTCTTCCAAAGACACCCTCACAGACACACCTAGAGTTAATGTTTTACCACATATCTGGTCATTCCTTAGCCCATTCAAGTTGACACATAAAGCCATCACAGTTTCCTTCATTTCTCTTTCTGTACATTTATATTGTGAACATACACATCTTTACAAAATGGATCTATGATGCACCTTTTTAATTTTTTTTAATTGAGGTATAGTTAATGTATAATATATAAGCTTCAGGTATACAACACAGTGATTCACAAGTCTAAAGGTTATATTCCATTTATAAATATTATAAAATATTTATTATATTCCCTGTATTGTGCAGTATATCCTTGTAGCTTACTTATTTTATAGAGTGTAGCTTGCACCTCTTAATCTCCTACCACTAACTTGCCCCTCCTCCCTTCTCTCTCTCCCCACTGGTAACCTGTGGTTTGTTCTCTGTATCTGTGACTCTGTTCCTTTTTTATTATATTCACTGTGCATGTGTGCTGAGTTGCTTCAGTCATGTCTGACTCTTTGTGACCCGATGGACTGTAGCTTGACAGGCTTCTCTGTCTGTGGGATTCTTTACACAAGAATACTGGAGTGGGTTGCCATGACATCCTCCAGGGGATCTTCCCAACCCAGGGATCGAATCTTTGTCTCTGGCATCTCTTGCATTATTAGCAGGTAGGTTCTTTACCACTAGAACCACCTGGGAAGCCCTTTATATTCACTAGTCTGTTCTATTTTTTAGATTCCACATACAAGCGATATCAAACAATACGACTTATTTCAGTCAGCATAATACTCTCCAAGGCTATCCACATTGCTGCAAATGGCAAATTTTCATTCTTTGTTATGGCTGAGTAGTATTCCAATGCATATTCATATCACATCTTCTTTATCCATTCTTCTTTTTATGTACACTTAGGTTGCTTCCATAGCTTGGCAATTGTAAGTAGTGTTGCTATAAAAATTAGGGTGCATGTATCTTTTCAGATTGGTATTTTGGCTTATTCAGATATATACCCAGGAGGGGAATTGCTGAATGATATGGCAATTCTATTTTCAGTTTTTACAGAAACCTCCATAGTGTTTTCCACAGTGTTTGTACCAATTTATATTCCCACCAACAGTGCAGAAGGGCCCCCTTTTCTCCACGTCCTCACTAACATCTGTTTTTTGTAGACTTTTTGATGATAACCATTATGACAGATATGAGGTGATATCTCATGGTGGTTATAATTTGCATTTCTCTGATCATTAATGATGGGCATCTTTTCATGTGTCCATTGGGAAAATGTCTATTCAGGTATTCTGCCCATTTTTTGTTTTTGTTTGTTTTTTAATACTGGTTTGTATGTTTTGTGTTATGTATTTTGGATACTAATCCCATATTGGCCATATCATTTGCAAATGTTTTCTCTCATTCAGTAGGTTAACTGTGGTTTTTTGTTTTCTTTGCTTTGGGAGAGAGATCCAAGAATATTTCTGTAATGTATTTCAAAGAGCATTCTGCTTGTGTTTTTTATCCTAGGGGTTTTATAGTGTCATGTTTTATGTATAGGTCTTTAATCTATTTTGAGTTTATTTTTGTATTTGGTATGGAAATATGTTCTAAATTCACTGTTTTACATATGGTTGTCCAGCTTTTCCAGCATTATTATTTAGGAGATTGTCTTTTCTCCATCGTATATTCTTGCCTCATTTGTTGTAGATTAATTGATCATAAGTATGTGGGTTTACTTATGGGCTCTTTATTCTGTTCCACTGATTTATAGCTGGTTTTTGATGATGCAATTCTTTTTAAATTTAGTAATTGTAAAGAATGTTTCGGTGTCAGTACACGTGTCTAATGCATTCTTTAATAGTTGCAGAGCATTCTCTTCATGAATGTATCATTTCACTATCACTTAGCCATTGTTGAATATTTTTAACATAGAAAACCATTCCAGTAAAAATGGACATCACCAAATGTTCAACACTGATATCAGATTGATTATATATTTTAGCCAAAGATGGAGAAAATCTATACAGTCAGCAAAAACAAGACCAGTAGCTGACTGTGACCAGCTGCTCAGATCATGAACCCCTTATTGCCAAATTCAGACTTAAATTGAAGAATGTAGGTAAAATCACTAGACTATTCAGGTACGACTTAAATCAAATTCCTTAGAATTATACAGTGGAAGTGACAAATAGATTAAAGGGATTCGATCTGATAGATAGAGTGCCTGAAGAACTATGGATGGAGGTTCATGGCATTGTACAGGAGGCAGTGAAAAAAAAATCCCCAAGAAGAAGAAATGCAAAAGGCAAAATGATTATCTGAGGTGGCCTTACAAATAGCTGAGAAAAGAAGAGAAGTTAAAGGCAAAGGCGAAAAGGAAAGATATACCCATCTGAATGCAGAGTTCCAAAGAATAGCAAGGAGAGGTAAGGAAGCCTTCCTAAGTGATCAGTGCAAAGAGATAGAATAAAACAATAGAATGGGAAAGACTAGAGATATCTTCAAGAAAATTAGAGACACCAAGGGAGCATTTCATGCAAAAATGGGCACAATAAAGGACATAAATGTTATGGACCTAACAGAAGCAGAAGGTATTAAGAAGAGGTGGCAAGAATACACAAAAGAACTAACTATACAGAAAAGATCTTCATGACCCAGCTAACCACGATGGTGTGATCACTCACCTGGAGCCAGACATCCTGGAGTGGGAAGTCAAGTGGGCTTAGGAAGCATCACTACGAAAAAAGGTAGTGGGGTTGGTGGAATTCCAGTTGAGCTATTTCAAATCTTAAAAAAAAAAATGATGCTATTAAAGTGCTTCACTCAATATGCCAGCAAATTTGGAAAACTCAGCAATGGCCACAGGACTGAAAAAGGTCAGTTTTCACTCCAAAACCAAAGAAAGGCAATGCCAAATAATGTTCAAGCTACTGCACAATTGCACTCATCTCACATGCCATCAAAGAAATGCTCAAAATTCTCCGAGCTAGGCTTTAACAGTACATGAACTGAGGACTTCCTGATGTTCAAGCTGGATTTAGAAAATGTAGAGTAACCAAAGATCAAATTGCCAATATCCAGTGAATCACAGAATAAGCAAGAGAGTTCCAGAAAAGCATCTACTTCTGCTTCATTGACCATGCTAAATCCTTTGACTGTGTGGCTCACAACAAGCTGTGGAAAATTCTTAAAGAGATAGGAATACCAGACCACCTTATCTGCCTTCTGAAAAACCTGTATGCAGGTCAAGGAGCAACAGTTAGAACCAGACATAGAACAACAGACTATTTCCAAATTGGGAAAGAAGTGTGTCAAGGCTGTGTATTGTTACACTGCTTATTTAGCTTATATGCAGAGTACATCATGCAAAATGCTGGGTTAAATGAAGCACACACTGGCATCAAGATTGCTGGGAGAAATATCAATAACCTCAGATATGCAGATGACATCACCCTTATGGCAGAAGTGAAGAGGAACTAAAGAGCCTCTTGATGAAAGTGAAAGAGGAGTGTGAAAAGGCATGCTTAAAACTCAACATTCAGAAAACTAAGATCACGGCGTCCAATCCCATCACTTTATGGCAAATAGATGGGGAAACAATGGAAACAGTGAGAGACTTTATTTTCTTGGGCTCCAAAATCACTGCAGATGGTGACTTCAGCCATGAAATTCAAAGATGCTTGCTCCTTGGAAGAAAAAACTATGAAAAACCTGGACAGCAGAGACATTACTTTACTGACAAAGGTCCGTCTAGTCAAAGCTATGGTTTTCCAGTAGTCATGTATGGCTATGAGAGTTGGACTATAATGAAAGCTGAGCACCAAAGAATTCATGTTTTTGAACTATGGTGTTGGAGAAGACTCTTGAGAGTCCCTTAGATGGCAAAGAGATCAACCCCATCAATCCTAAAGGAAAGCAGTCCTGAATATTCATTGGAAGGAATGATTCTGAAGCTGAAACTCCAATATGTTGGCCACCTAATGCAAAGAGCCAACTCATTGGAAAAGACTGTGATGCTGGGAAAGACTGGAGGCAGGAAAAGGGGATGACAGCAGATCAGATGGTTGGATGGCATCAGTGACTAAAAGGACATGAGTTTGAGCATGCTCCAGGAATTAGTGATGGACAGGGAAGCCTGGCATGTTGCAGTCCATGAAGTGGCAAAGAATCGTACAGGACTGAGCAACTGATCTGATGACTGAATTGTTATGCTACATTTAAGCATATATCTGTAGAATAAATCCCTAGTAGGAGAAGTACTATTTATACGGATCCATTACAATATATACTTGATGAAGTGAGATTCATTTTTCTTTATTTTAATTAATTAATTTTATTTATTTTTTAATTTATTTTAATTGGAGGCTAATTACTTTACAATATTATAGTGGTTTCTGCCATACATTGACATGAATCAGCCATGGGTGTACATGTGTTCTCCATCCTGAATCCCCCTCCCACCTCTCCTCCTCCATCCCATCCCTCATGGTCATCCCAGTACACCACCCCTGAACACCTTGTCTCATGCATCAAACCTGGACTGGCGATCTATTTCGTATATGAGAATATACATGTTTCAATGCTATTCTTTCAAATCAACCCACCCTCATCTTCTTCCACAGAGTCCAAAAGTCTATTCTTTACATCTGTTTCTCTTTGCTATCTCGCATACGGGGTCATCATTACCATCTTTCTAAATTCCATATATATGTCATTAGAACTGATTCAAATGCATTCTTTTTAATGGCTGAATAATGCTCCATTGTGTATATGTACCACAGCTTTCTTATCCATTCATCTGCTGATGGACATCTAGGTTGTTTCCATGTCCTGGCTATTATAAACAGTGCTGCGATGAACTTTGGGGTACATGTGTCTCTTTTGATTCTGGTTTCCTCGGTGTGTATGCCCAGCAGTGGGATTGTTGGGTCATAAGGCTGTTCTATTTACAATTTTTTAAGGAATCCCCACACTGTTCTCCATAGTGGCTCTACTAGTTTGCATTCCCACCAACAGTGTAGGAGGGTTCCCTTTTCTCCACACCCTCTCCAGCATTTATTGCTTGCAGACTTTTGGATCCCAGACGTTCTGACTGGTGTGAAGTGGTACCTCATTGTGGTTTTGATTTGCATTTCTCTAATAATGAGTGATGTTGAGCATCTTTTCATGTGTTTGTTAGCCATCCGTATGTCTTCTTTGGAGAAATGTCTATTTAGTTCTTTGGCCCATTTTTTGATTGGGTCGTTTATTTTTCTGGAATTGAGTCCTAATGAAATGG
Organism: Ovis canadensis; assembly: GCF_042477335.2. Classification (NCBI taxonomy): domain Eukaryota; kingdom Metazoa; phylum Chordata; class Mammalia; order Artiodactyla; family Bovidae; genus Ovis; species Ovis canadensis. The sequence goes on from NC_091261.1 coordinate 10,706,972, forward strand.
ATGAAACTGGAGCCAATTATATAGAGTGAAGTAAGCCAGAAAGAAAAACACAAATACAGTATACTAACACATACATATGGAATTTAGAAAGATGGAAATGATGGCCCTGTATGCAAGACAGCAAAAGAGACACAGATGTGTAGAGTGGACTTTTGGACTCTGAGGGAGAGGGAGAGGGTGGGATGATTTGGGAGAATGGCATTGAAACATGTATATTATCATGTAAGAAACAAATCGCCAGTCTATGTCTGATGCAGGATACAGGATGCTTGGGGCTGGTGCACGGGGATGACCCAGAGGGATGTTGTGGGGAGGGAGGTGGGAGGGGGGTTCATGTTTGGGAACGCATGTACACCCGTGGTGGATTCATGTCAATGTATGGCAAAACCAATACAGTATTGTAAAGTAAAATAAAGTAAAAATAAAATTTTTTAAAAAGAAAACAGTAAAATAAATAAATAAATAAATTCCATATATATGTGTTAGTATACTGTACCGGTGTTTTTCTTTCTGACTTACTTCACTCTGTATAATTGGCTCCAGTTTCATCCACCTCCTGAGAACTGATTCAAATGCATTCTTTTTAATAGCTGAGTAATAGTCCATTGTGTATGTGTACCACAGCTTTCTTATCCATTCATCTGCTGATGGACATCTAGGTTGCTTCCATGTCCTGGCTATTGTAAACAGTGCCACAATGAACATTGGGGTACATGTGTCTCTTTTGATTCTGGTTTCCTCAGTGTGTATGCCCAGCAGTGGGATTGCTGGGTCATAAGGCAGTTCTATTTCCAGTTTTTTAAGGAATCTCCACACTGTTCTCCATAGTGGCTCTACTAGTTTGCATTCCCACCAACAGTGTAGGAGGGTTCCCTTTTCTTCACTCCCTCTCCAGCATTTATTTCTTGTAGACTTTTGGATAGCAGCCATTCTGACCAGCATGAGATGGTACCTCATTTTGGTTTTGATTTGCATTTCTCTGATAATGAGTGATGCTGAGCATCTTTTCATGTGTTTGTTAGCCATTTGTATGTCTTCTCTGGAGAAATGCCTATTTAGTTCTTTGGCCCATTTTTTGATTGGGTAGTTTATTTTTCTGGAATTGAGCTGTAGAAGCTGCTTGTATATTTTTGAGATTAATTCTTTGTCAGTTGCTTCATTTGCTATTATTTTCTCCCATTCTGATGGCTGCCTTTTCACTTTGCTTATAGTTTCCTTTGTTGTGCAAAAGCTTTTAAGTTTAATTAAGTCCCATTTGTTTATTTTTGCTTTTATTTCCATTACTCTGGGAGGTGGGTCATAGAGGATCCTGCTATGATTTATGTCAGAGAGTGTTTTGCCTATGTTTTACTCTAGGAGTTTTATAGTTTGTGGTCTTACATTTAGATCTTTAATCCATTTTTAGTTTATTTTTGTGTATGGTGTTAGAAAATGTTCTAGTTTAATTCTTTTGCAAGTGGTTGACCAGTTTTCACAGCACCACTTGTTAAAAAGATTGTCTTTTCTCCATTGTATATTCTTGCCTCCTTTGTCAAAGATAAGGTGTCCATAGGTGCATGGATTTATCTCTGGGCTATTTTGTTCCATTGATCTATATTTCTGTCTTTGTGCCAGTACCATACTGTCTTGACTTGACTGTAGCTTTGTAGTATAGTCTGAAGTCAGGCAGTTGATTCCTCCAGTTCCATCCTTCTTTCTCAAGATTGCTTTGGCTATCCAAGGTTTTTTGTAATTCCATACAAATTGTGAAATTATTTGTTCTAATTCTCTGAAAAATACCATTGGTAGCTTGATAGGGATTTTATTGAATCTATAGATTGATTTGGGTAGTATACTCATTTTCACTATATTGATTCTTCCAATCCATGAACATGGTATATTTCTCCATCTATTTGTGTCATCTTTGATTTCTTTCATCAGTGTTTTATAGTTCTCTATATACAGGCCTTTTGTTTCTTTAGGCAAGTTTATTCTTAAGTATTTTATTCTTTTTGTTGCAATGGTTAATGAAATTGTTTCCTTAATTTCTCTTTCTGTTCTCTCATTGTTAGTGTATAGGAATGCAAGGGATTTCCGTGTGTTAATTTTATATCCTGCAGCTTCACTGTATTCATTGATTAGTTCTAGTAATTTTCTCGTGGAGTCTTTAGGGTTTTCTATGTAGAGGATCATGTCATCTGCAAACAATGAGAGTTTTACTTCTTTTCCAATCTGGATTCCTTCTATTTCTTTTTCTTCTCTGACTGCTGTGGCTAAAACTTCAGAACTATGTTGAGTAGTAGTGGTGAGAGTGAGCACCCTTGTTTTGTTACTGACTTTAGGGGAAATGCTTTCAATTTTTCACCACTGAGGATAATGTTTGCTGTGGATTTATCATGTACAGCTATTATTATGTTGGGGTATGTTCCTTCTATGCCTGCTTTTTGGAGTGTTTTTTTTTTTTTAATCATAAATGGATGTTGAATTTTGTCAAAGGCTTTCTCTGCATCTATTGAGATAATCATATCATTTTTATCTTTCAATTTGTTAATGTGGTGTATCACATTGATTGATTTGCGAATGTTGAAAAATCTTTGTATCTCTGGGATAAAGCCCATTTGGTCATAATTTATGATCTTTTTAATATGTTGTTGGATTCTGTTTGCTAGAATTTTTGAGGATTTTTGTATCTATGTTCATCAGTGATATTGGCCTGTCGTTTTCTTTTTCTTTTCTTTTTTGTGGCATCTTTGTCTGGTTTTGGTATTAGGGGGCTGGTGGCCTCATAGAATGAGTTTGGATGTTTACCTTCCTCTGCAATTTTCTGGAAGAGTTTGAGTAGAATAGGTGTTAGCTCTTCTCGAAATTTTTGGTAGAATTCAGCTGTGAAGCCTACTGGTCCTGGGCTTTTGTTTGTTGGAAGATTTCTGATTACAGTTTCAATTCCTGTGCTTATGATGGGTCTGTTAAGATTTTGTATTTCTTCCTGGTTCAGTTTGGGAAAGTTATACTTTTCTAAGAATTTGTCAATTTCTTCCAAGTTGTCCATTTTATTGGCATATAATTGCTGATAGTAGTCTCTTATTAGCCTTTGTATTTCTGTGTTGTCTGTTGTGATCTCTCCATTTTCATTTCTAATTTTGTTGATTTGATTCTTCTCCCTTTGTTTCTTGATGAGTCTGGCTAATGGTTTGTCAATTTTATTTATCTTCTCAAAGAACCAGCTTTTTATTTTGTTTATTTTTGCTATGGTCTCTTTTGTTTCTTTTTCATTTATTTCTTCCCTAATTTTTAAGATTTCTTTCCTTCTATTAACCCTGGGGTTCTTCATTTCTTCTTTTTCTAGTTGCCTTAGGTGTAGAGTTAGGTTATTTATTTGATTTTTCCCTTGTTTCTTGAGGTAAGCTTGTATTGCTATGAACCTTCCCCTTAGCACTGCTTTTACTGAGTCCCATAGGTTTGGGATTGTTGTGTTCACATTTTCATCTGTTTCTATGCACATTTTGATTTCTCTTTTTATTTCTTTTGTGATTTGTTGATTATTCAGAAGCTTGTTGTTTAGCCTCCATATGTTTTTATTTTTAATAGTTTTTTTCCCTGTAGTTGACATCTAATCTTATCACATTGTGATCAGAAAAGATGCTTGGAATGATTTCATTTTTTTTTTTTTTAATTTACCAAGGCTAGATTTATGGCCCAGGTTGTGATCTATCCTGGAGAAGGTTTCATGTGCGCTTGTGAAAAAGGTGAAATTCATTGTTTTGGGGATGAAATGTCCTATAGATATCAGTTAGGTCTAACTGGTCTATTGTATCATTTAAAGTTTGTGTTTCCTTGCTAATTTTCTGTTTAGTTGGTCTATCCATAGGTGTGAGTGGGGTATTAAAGTCTCCCACTATTATTGTATTACTGTTAATTTCCCCATTCATATTTGTTAGCATTTGCCTTACATATTGCAGTGCTCCTATGTTAGGTTCATATTTATAATTGTTATATCTTCTTCTTGGATTGATCTTTTGATCATTATGTAGTGTCCTTCTTTGTCTTTTTTCATGGCCTTTATTTCAAAGTCTATTTTATCTGATATGAGTATTGCTATTCCTGCTTTCTTTTGGTCTCCACTCGCATGAAATATATTTTTCCAGCCCTTCACTTTCAGTCTGTATGTGTCCCTTGTTTTGAGGTGAGTCTCTGGTAGACAGCTTATATAGGCGTCTTGTTTTTGTATCCATTCAAGCCAGTCTTTGTCTTTTGGTTGGGACATTCAACCCATTTACATTTAAGATGATATTGATAAGTATGATCCCATTGTCATTTACTTTGCTATTTGGGGTTCAAATTTATACACCATTTCTGTGTTTCCTGTCTAGAGAATATCCTTTAGCATTTGTTGGAGAGCTGATTTGGTGGTGCTGAATTCTCTCAGCTTTTACTTGTATGTAAAACTTTTGATTTCTCCTTCATATTTGAATGAAATCCTTGCTGGGTACAGTAATCTGGGCTGTAGGTTTTTCTTTTTCATCACTTTAAGTATGTCCTGCCATTCCCTCTGGCCTGAAGAGTTACTATTGAAAGATCAGCTCTTATCTTTATGGGGATCCCTTTGTGTGTTATTTGTTGTTTTTCCTTGCTGCTTTTAATATTTGTTCTTTGTGTTTGATCTTTGTTAATTTGATTAAAATGTTTCTTGGAATGTTTTGCCTTGGGTTTATCCTGTTTGGGATTCTCTGGGTTTCTTGGACTTGGGTGGCTGTTTCCTTCCATATTTCAGGACGTTTCCAACTATTATCTCCTCAAGTATTTTCTCATGGCCTTTCTTTTTCTCTTCTTCTTCTGGAACTCTTATGATTCAAATGTTGGGACATTTGACATTGTCCCAGAGGTCTCTGAGGTTGTCATCATTTCTTTTAATTCTTTTTTCCTCTCTGCTTCATTTATTTCTACCATTCTATCTTCCACTTCACTTATCCAATCTTCTGCCTCAGTTATTCTACTGTTGGTTCCCTCTAGAGTGTTTTTGATCTCAGTTATTGCATTATTCATTATTGATTGACTCTTTTTTATTTCTTCTAGGTCCTTGTTAAAGATTTCTTGCATCATCTCAATCTTTGTCTTCAGACTATCTGTAACTCCATTTTGTTTTCAAGATTTTGGATCATTTTTATTACCATTATTCTGAATTATTTTTCAAGTAGACTCCCTATCTCCTCCTCTTTGGTTTGGTTTGGTGGGCATTTATTGTGTTTCTTTACCTGCTGAATATTGCTCTGCTTTTTCATCTTGCTTAGATTGCTGTGTTGAGGTGGCCTTTCCATGTTCTGGTAATTTGTGGTTCTTCTTTACTGTGGGGGTTCCTCCCTGTAGGTGGTGATTCATGAGTGGCTTGTCAAGGTTTCCTGGTTAGGGAAGCTTGTGTCGGTGTTCTGGTGGGTGGAGTTGGATCTCCTCTCTCTGGAGTGCAAAGAAGTGTCCAGTAGTGAGTTTTGAGGTATCTATGAGTTTGGTGTGACTTTGGCTGCCTGTATTTTAATGCTCAGGGTTATGTTCCTGCATTGTTGGAGAATTAGCTTGATATGTCTTGCTCTGCAACTTGTTGGCTCTTGGATGGAGCTTGGTTTCAGTGTAGGTATGGAGGCTTTTGGATGAGCTCTTGTCAATTAATGTTCCCTGGAGTCAGGGGTTTTCTGGAGTTATCAGTTTTAGATATAAGCCTCCTGCCTCGGCTTTCAGTCTTATTCTTACAGTAGTCTCAAGACTTCTCCATCCAAAAAACACTGATGCTAAAACCTTTAAGTTAATGGTGAAAAGATTCTCCACAGTGAGGGACATCCAGAGAGGTTCACAGAGTTACATGGAGAAGAGAAGAGGGAGGCAAGAGATAGAGATGACCAGGAGGAGAAGAGGGGGAATCAAAAGGGGAGAGAGCAATCTAGCCAGTAATCAATCCCCTATGTCTGGAACACTCAGAGAGGTTCACAGAATTACATAGAGAAGAGAAGAGAAGAGGGAGGGAGGAGATAGAGGTGACCAGGAGGAGAAGAGGGGGAGTCAAAAGGAGAGAGACAGATCTAGCTAGTAATCAGTTTCCTAAGTGTTCTCCACAGCCCGGAACACCCAAAAAGATTCACAGAGTTGGGTAGAGAAGAAAAGGGGGAGGGAAGAGATAGAGGTGACCTGGGGAAGAAAAAGAAGAGTCAAAAAGGGGAAAGGGCAGTCAAGCCAGTAATCACACTCCTAAATAAAAATGGGTACTGAAGATTGGATTCTTAAAAGTACAAAATTGATAGCAAAAACCAAAAAGCAAAGATTAAAAATCTAGAGTAGAGGTTAGATTCTCAAAAATACAATATTAAAAAAAAATCACAAAACATTATATATATATATATATATATATATATATATATATAATTTGCTTTAAAAATAGAGTCCCTTTCTTTTGCAAGGTAATAGTAGGTTATAAAAATGAAAATTAAATGATCAATAAATAACTTAAAATTTTTAAAAAATGATAATAGTAAAATATATCTAGAAATTTCTCTGGAGCTGTTGGGGGCAGTGTGAGGTCAGTTCATTTTCAGATAGTTCCTTGTTCCAGCTTATACTTCTTCTCAAGGTCTATTGGCCCCTTCCAATGTAGTCAGTGCTAACTTCAGTGTTTTAATCTATTGCATCTGTCACTTCCAGAGAAGTTCCCTCTTCTTTGTTTATTTTGGCTTCCTCTGTTTACAAGTCTCTTCAGTGTCTAATTTCCGCCCTGACACAAGGGGTGAAGCTGGTAACTTATTACTCTAACTTGTTCAGTTGTGCTGTGGGGAAGGAGGAACACTGCAAAGAAATATTACTGGCATGTGTGTGGAGTGATCTCAGTGTCTGGGCCCTACCGGGTTTGCCCCCGCTCATAGCGTGTATGCTTTCCTTGTCTATACTGCTCAGACTCCAGGTTGCTCTGCAGGGGAACTCTCTAGAGCAGGTTGTGTGCACTTCCAAGGTCTAAGCTGCTCAGGTTCAGGTTTTTGGGTACTCCACAAAGGCACAGACTCAGTTGGGCCTGCGTTTTGTGCCCTTCCCAGGTCCGAGCAGCTCAGGCAACCAGGTACTTGGCAAATGCACTCTCCCAGCTGGGTGGTGCGTCTTATCACCTCCCTGGTCCCAGCCCATTGGTTTCCTGTGTTTGCCTCAAAAGCACCATCTCAGGTGTGCTGTGTGTCTCCTCTGGGGAGCTGACCTCTGACTGCTACACTCCTGGTAGATGTCAACCATCCAGGATCCCAGGAAGACTTTGTTAGTAACTGGGAGCCTGTTCACAGTTTGGTGGAGGATGCCATTTCTGGGTCCGAGGTTGCCCCTTGCCTTCCGGCTCTGCCTGTTGCCCACCTGCCTCTCTGCCTCTGGCATGGGTAGGAGCCAGTCCACAGCTGGCTAGCTCTCCTCTGGTATTTGCTCAATCCTTTGTTCTGTGAGCAGGATAGGCTGTACCTCAGAGCTTTTTGTGGGAAAGTTCTCTCTCTCTCTCTCTCTCTCTCTCTCTCTCTCTCTCTCCCTCTTTTTTCTCTCCGGCTATTCCCACAGTTTGGGTTGCTATCTCATGTTAGCTCCCTCAGATTGTCCTCAGGGCATTCAGCCCTAGTCTCCACCCTATGCATGCAGACCGTGCCTCCCTGTTCAACCCCTGCACACTGCTGGCAGACTCAAGCATCAAGACTACCTCTCTTCTGGAAGTCCTGGCTAGCCATGTAATTTGTGGGTGGTTTTTTTTTTTTTTCCTCCTGTTTATGTTGCACTCCGAGATTCCAAAATTCCCCCACAGACCCACTGGTGAGAGGGTTTCCTGGTATTTGAAAACTTCTCCTTCAGGACTCCCTCCCCCAGGCAGATCTCCATCCCTAACTCTTTTGTCTCTCTTTTTGCCTTTTATATTTTGCCCTACCTCCTTTCAAAGAGAATGGATTGCCTTTCTGGGTGCCTAGTGTCCTCCGCCACCATTCAGAAGTTGTTCTGTGGAATTTGTTCAGCGTTCAAATGATCTTTCAATGAATTTGTGGGAGAGAAAGTGGTCTCCCCGTCCTATTCCTCCACAATCTTAGGACCACTCCCAGTTAATTTATTATAATTGGAGGATAGTTACTTTGCAATATTGTGATGGTTTTTGCCATACATCAGTATGAATCGGCATGGATATATATGTGTCACCCCATCCTGATCCCCCTCCCAGATGCTTCCCCATCCTATCCCCTCTCGGTTGTCCCAGAGCACTGGGTTTGGGTGTTCTGCTTCATGCTTAGAACTTGCACTGGTCATCTATTTTAAATATGATAAGGTATATGTTTTAATGCTATTCTCTCAAATCATACCTCCCTTACCCTTCCCCACTGAGTCCAAAAGTCTGTTCTTTACATCTGTGTCTCTTTTCCTACCCTGCATGTGGAATCGTTGTTACTGTCTTTCTAAATTCCACTTATATGTGTCAATATACAGTATTTGTCTTTCTCTTTCTGATTTACTTCCCTCTGTAAAATAGGCTCCAGTTTCATCCACCTCATTAGAACTGCTTTGAATGTGTTTCTTTTATACCTGAGTAATATTCCACTGTGCATATGTACCACAATTTCCTTATCCATTCATTGAGGGCAGAAATTTAGATAGGTAAATGTGGACTATAGTAAGCACTCAAAAAAGATTTGTTAGAATGAACCAAATAGCATCTGCATTTTAATATAATAAGATCCATTATAATAAGAAATTAAGGGTGAAAAACATGTTTAACTTCATAAATGATGAAAAAGTATTTGATAAAATATAGTGCACACTCCCAATTTCATATCAAGAAGTAAAACAAAAACCTTATATACCAGGAATAAAGGGAAAGTTCTCAGTTTGATAAACAGCATATATCAGAAAGTCATAGCCAGCACCACAGTTAGTGATGAAATAGTAGAGGAGGACATGGCAGCCCACTCCAGTGGTCTTGCCTGGAGAATCCCATGGACAGAGGAGCCTGGCCTGCTACAGTCCATAGGGTCACAAAGAGTCTGACATGGCTGAAGTGACAGTGAAACACATTCAACATTTTGCTGAATGTTCTAGCCAGTTCAATAAGACAGGAAGAATAAAGTAAGACTATTGGAAATCTGTCACTGTTTGCCAGTAATATTATTATGTCCCTAGATAATCCAAGAGAATCAACTTTAAAATAATCAGAACTAATTAGATTGTTTGGTAAGGTCATCACATATAAGAACAAATACAAAAATCAATGTTTTATACATATTAATAAATAATTAAAAATGTAAGGCTAAAAAGGATCCAAGACATTTCTAATGACTTTTTCCTCTACTTGATACCAGATGCCAATTTCCATGGTCACAATCAAGATATCAATCTCAAAAAATATCTTCACTTCTGAAATTTTGTTTTTTCAAATACTCAATTCTGCAACAACTACCTCCTTCATTTTAGCTCAGGTGGCCAAGTAACCCCCATTCTTCTATTCATGGAGACATCCAGTCCCTGGACCATACTGTAATCTCAGGTTCCTCTCACCTATCTCCCTTCTTGCTGGTTTGGCTTCCATGGTCTTACTTCCTGTCCCCCCTTCCACATCCTTTGTATTCATCTGAGTTGAGGAGAAATACAATCAGGGAATCTCTCTGGTTTTGCCACCTAAGCAGTTGGATATTTGGGGACCACACAACCCAGGTCAATATGTTCACTTTAAATTCATGAGGATTTTTCCTACCAATCACACTGATTCCTACTGACCAGTTTTCCCACTCCTTTAGGTGGGATGATTATTCTCTATAGCTTCCTCTTTTTGCAAACCTTTACACCTGCTCCTGCATACCCACACTCTAGGTGATGCACTTACTTCATACTTCATTGTGAAAATCTGTTCACTGAGAAGACAGAAACCATCAGACTTCAACTTCTTCAACTTTCTGACACCAAACCCACTCATCTGCTTATTTGGATTCTTTTTTCTTTCTTTCTTTCTTCTGTCTGGTTACAATGGAGTAAATGTCTTTCCTCATATTATGGAGAAAACAACAGATACAATAAAGCTGAAGAAGTTAATAATTCTTAGTTGCATGAGATTTCTCTTTATGTGCTTGTAACTAAAAAAGGAAATCAGGTTTTTCTTTTTTCTGTTTAGAAATCAAATTATTTGGGTTATTTAATTCTGCAGTGACTGAGTAATTACTATAGACTGCAGTATTGGGGTGTAGACATGGAATATGCTAATCCATTAAGAATCTGATTTGTTGCACTGGAATTTTCAATGACTATAATATGCTGAGTTAAAAAAATCTTAGGCTGCAAGTTTCTGTAGAAGAGCCAAGATGTCTGGGAATTGCATGCAATGTTATTAGAATATCTGAAAGTTATTTGAATATGAAAACAATATAATTAAACTAAGCTTTTGTTTTTTGCAAAAAGGTTCCTATGGAATACAGCAGAGTCAAGAATAAATAAAACAAAAGTTGTTCAAAATAAACTTTCCAAGAAGAGATTTCTCTTAACTATTCTATTTAATATGATTTTTCAGTGACTGTAGCTATAATTTTGTTTTATTTTCATATTTTCAATTTTTTTTTTTGCCTTTTTGAGATCATGAGCATTGTGTAACACTGAGACAATAGTATCCAAGAACTTCTAAAACTGGAGTTCAGCCCTAAGACAGCCTTAAACAAATACACAAACAATGGCACAATCATGAGGGAAAAAATAAAGGAAACACTCAAAAGCAGAAGACATTGTTAACAAAACCACCAAACTTAGAGAGTCAATGATTTGCCCATCAGGTGTTATTATCTACAGTTAAGTGTTCATTCCACTCCTGAGGCTTGTGGTTGCGTTCCTAAGATGGGACTGGGTGGAGTTTCCTCATTTTAAGATAGTTGGGGCTTCTGATCATGCTGCTAATGGGTAGAGAGAGCTCTCTGAACTTACATATGTTTGAGGCATTTGCAGTATACCTGGGTTGATACACCCTCCTAAAATTAGATGAATTCTAAGAATTTGACATTTAGGGGACAATACAATATTTAAGACATATGGTTTGGTATGAAAGTATACCAAATGGCATGTTAAGGTTAACATAAAATAGAAAAACTCTAATATCTAAAATGGAAAAATAAGCTCTCTTAACAGAACAAGACAAAAAGGACTTAAAGTAGAGATAATTTGAAACCATTAACATGAACTCATCATCCGTTTTCTTAAGAGATTATTACTGTTAGCACTGTAACTGGAGAAGTATGTTCTCTGATGTCATCCTGCCACGTTCCAGCGGTCATGTAAACAGTAAGTAAAATGCCATCCGGTGCATTGCTTTTTCCTTTTTCTCCACTATCATTCTCTTTTAAAAAGAACCATAACTTTTCAAAAGAGTCTGTGTCTTGCAGCAGGAAAAGTCAAGTTAAGTCTGCAACTTTCTTTTTCCAGAAAGCCAAGACACTTGCAGAGACACCTGCTGTTCAATGGATAAGAAGACCAGCCAGAAGAGAGGGAAGTAACTTCAGTTACCATGCATCCAAATTAGCATGTTGTTCCCTAAGATTTTGAATTCTTACAATTATTTTAACTAATTAATTTATTTATTTTTTCATCTTCATCCCAGGCATTGTGGAATTGCTTCCAACATGTGCAGGTCCAGAAGAGCTTCCCTAAGGAACAAAAACACAGATCTAACATAGGCAGCCAGGATGATGAGTAGAATCAATAATTAAAGATAATAATATCAGATAAGCAAATTATTGATTCCCCAAGTTATTTCCTTTACATGATCCTTCTGTAACCTTCTCCTTTTGAACTGATTTTTCTGCTACTGTTTGCTTAAAAGAGTTAGTCAGTCAGTCGTATCCAACTCTGTGTGACCCCATGGTCTGTAGCCGTCCAGGCTCTTCTATCCATGGAGTTCTCCAGGCAAGAATACTGGAGTGGGTTGCCATTCCTTCTCCAGGGGATCTTTCCAAACCAGAGATTGAATCCAGGTCTCCCACAATGCAGGCAGATTCTTTACCATCTGAGCCACCAAGGAAGATTATTCATCTATTTTAAGGCAGTTTTAGGGCTGAGTTAAAATTCCATAAGCTAAGTTTAATACAAGAACCTTGATTCTCCGTTAATAGCTTAACAGATCAAAGTAACACATAGCATGCTACATTACAATGCAGTCATGTTTCCAATACTGTCTACAAAACAAGGCTGAAGATGGAACAATCCAAATTACATGAATTTTTTAACCTCTGGGTAAAACTACATAAATATGAGCTTTTTTCCTTAAGGGGATTAAAATGTTTAAAGATAAGTGCAAAAAGAGAGAATATACTATAGAAAGAGGGGCAATGCTACATGGATGGAACTGAACCAAAAACTAGCTAGGACAGTATGTACACTTATTGAAAAGGCAAAGATTGACTCTAACCATAGTAACACCAAACTCAAGATAGTTCTTAGTCAGGAAACTAAGACTCTATTAAACTGAGAAAAATATATTAGAGAATGGAAAAGTAAATCTAAGTAAAAGATAAGGAAAAAAGTTTAATGTAGATCCAAAAGAAATCCTTTTTATGAAGACAGAAAATTTAGTAATTATGTCAAATATATAAATTTAGGAATCCAACCAGTCCATTCTAAAGGAGATCAGCCCTGGGTGTTCTTTGGAAGGAATAATGCTAAAGCTGAAACTCCAGTACTTTGGCCACCTCATGTGAAGAGTTGACTCGTTGGAAAAGACTCTGATGCTGGGAGGGATTAGGGTCAGGAGGAGAAGGGGACAACAGAGGATGAGATGGCTGGATGGTATCACTGACTCAATGGACGTGAGTTTGAGTGAACTCCAGGAGATGGTGATGGACAGGGAGGCCTGGCTTGCTGCGATTCATGGGGTCGCAAAGAGTCAGACACGACTGAGCGACTGAACTGAACTGAACTAAACTTAAATGATAGGAGTAAAACTGACGGTAAAACATATGCATATGAGTATAAGCAGTATATTAGAAATAAGTGAACTTAACTATTGAGAAAAAAACAGTGAGAAAACAAAAATACAATGAGCCCTACTGCAGAGAAGGCTCTAAAGCTTTCTAAGCCCTCCTAGAGCCACATTCCTGGGCCAAAGAATATCTGGTCTTGAACATGTGAATGTGATAAAAATCAGAAATACTAAAATTTTGTTTTGAAGTCTGTCTGCAGAGTGTTGACATTTAGTGTCATTCCATTTAGTGTCATGTGGAAGTAGTGGTCCATTAAAACAATTCTCCAAAATTTTCCAAATATTAAGACAATTTATTAAGTTCATGTTCAATTTAATTCAACTTTTTCCATGTAATTCTAAGCATTCTTTTCACTTTTATAACTAGTATCACACACATATTATTACATAAATATTAAATACCTAAGAAAAGTAATTTTTATAAACAATTGGTGGATGAAATGCATATTTACAATCAATCTGTGTATGACCCCCACCTTCCTCTTTGTCAATAAAGTCTTGCTTGTCCATGCTTATTTGGAGTTGAGTTTAGCCCCTCTCTCCCACTGTAAAATCCCATTGTAGTGGTACCTATATTATCACAGTGGTCTGAACAAAATCTGCTTTAACATAAAAAATAGATAAACTCATTTTGTATAAATTAGTAACTACACTGTATTTTTAGAAAATACACTTTTCCTTCCAGTTATTTTTGGGGGCTTGGTTTACCGAAATAATGTTCTATGCCTCCACTCTGCCTAGTAGTCTGAGGCAGTCTGAGGCAAACTACTGAAAGCACAGTTGAAGGTAAACTTCATAGCAATTAGTAGGCTCTGTTCTCATGCGAAAGAGTACAAGCCTAACATCATTGCTCTAATTCACTGATTTCTGACTGGATTTCTTGCATAAAAAATAAGAGGGGGGCAGTCCCAAGATGGCGGAGGAATAGGATGGAAAGACCACTTTCTCCCCCACAAATTCATCAAAAGATCATTTGAATGTTGAGCAACTTCCACAAAATAACTTTTGGATGCTGGCAAAGGACACCAGGTATCTACACAGGCAACCCAATCTTTTCAAAAAGAGGTAGGACAAAATATAAAATATAAAAACAGAAACAAAAGATTTAGGGATGGAGAGCCATCCTGGGAGGGAGTTGTGAAGGGGAAGTTTCCACACAATAGGAAACCCTCTCACAGGGGTGTCTGTGGGGAGCTTTGGAATCTCAGGGGGCAAAATAATGGGAGGTGGGGGGACGGACACAGAATATGTGCCAAACTGCAACTACCGGAGGGAAAGTGGTTCAGATGCTTGTGTATGCAACCACTGAGTGGGAGCTGGGCAGGGAAGCACAGGCTGCATCATTGGTCCTTATGGTAAGGACCAGATTTGAATGCCCTGAGGACAATCTGAGGGAGCTAATGTGATACAGCAACCCAAACCATGGGATCACCAGAGAAACAAACAAACAAAAAAGACCTTTCTGTGAAAGACTCTAACACCACATGATGACCCCTGGCGTGCTCACAGAAGAAAAAAAGATTATGCTCTAGCAAATACCAAAGGAGAGCAAGCCAGCTGCCATTTAGGGCCCTCCCTCCCCAGAGGCAGAGAGGCAGGTGTGTGACAGCCAGAGCCAGAAAGCAAGGATCTAGTGCAATCTTGGCCCCAGACACTGCATCTTCCACCAAACTATGAGAAGGCTGTCAGTTGATAACCATGTCTTCCTGGGATCATGATGGTTCTGCCAGGAATTTCACAGCCTGAGATTAGGTCCCCAGAGGAGACACATGGCATACCTGGGACTGTGCCCTTGCAGCATACCCAAGAACCAAGCAGCCAGAACCGGGAAGGTGCATAAGACACAGGGCCCACGTAGGACAGTGCACTCACCAAGCACCTGGTCGCCTGAGCTGCTTGGGCCTGGAAAAGGCACAAAACACACAGTCGACCTGGGTCTGTGCCCTTGCAGAGCACCTGAGAAACTGAGCAGCTTAGACCTGGAAAGTGCATGAAACGCAGGGCTCACTTGGGATACTACCCATGCAGAGCACCCTGGAGCCTGAGCAGTATGGACCTGAGAAGTACACTTTACCTTGAACTGTGGCAAACTCAGTGTTGTTCATCCACTGTGAGCATGCCCCCTTGCCAGCAGAATTTGTTTGCAGTGTTCCTCCCTTCCCCAAAACAACTGAAAAAGTGAGCCTAAATAAGTGACCATCTGCCGAAAGCCAGTGTGAGGAATCCCGCCCGTGACAAGGTCATGAGGAAGGAAGCTGACATACGCAAGGCGTGCTCAGACTTCAGGGGCCCCTCTGGAAATTCCTAAGCATGTACCCCAACAAAAATCTGCCGGCTTTTGTGCTCTGCTTTTCCACTCTTCTGACATCTTCTGGAAAAAGTCAATTCAGGGCTTTAGTCTTCTGCATTTAAAAGAGTGTTTCAATCCAAAAAACCCTCTGATGGCTTTCTAGCCTGCCTGCAGGACAGCTGCGCGTGTGATTGTTTGAGGCCTCCTGACCGCAGGAGGCACAGGAAGCTTAAAACATCCTAGGAATGTAGGAGCTTCCGAGGAGTCAAAATCTTTTTAGGACTGATTAAAGGTTTCATTTGTTGAGTCAATATTTGCTGCCAAATTTTCACATCCTTTAGTTGTAGATATAGTTAGAATAACAAGTAGTAGACCTTGTGTTAGCAACATTAGATCTTTGAGTTAAGTACCTTCTTTGTTATATCCCACTGCACCTTTGTTCTATAGAGATGTAACTTTAATGTTAATGCTTTAAGGAGATGTAGATTAAAGAAAAACACTTCAGGGGAAACTAGATTAACATTCATTAAGGAAGAGAGCCAAAAGGTGTTAACAAGCCTCTTGGCCAGAAGATAATGTAAATCACCTGAGACCTTTTGTATACCAAATGATGTATCGAAAGAACCTGAGCTGTGAACGCTACATAATCTTGTGTTACCCATTGATCTCTGTGTTTTATCAAAAGTATAAAAGGCCTTCTGAACAATAAAGGATGGGGCCAGCTTCTTGGACCAGCTTCTCTAACTAGTCTCCCGGCCTGGTTTCTTGGGGCTCTGGCTCCCCCCGTGTCTCTCTCTCTCTCTCTTTCTTCCTCTCTCTCTTTCCCTCTCTCTGCTCTTTACTTTAATTTCGGGCTGAATTTCCACCTGGAGCGCGGAGGCTCGCCAGGTCTACTTACTTGCCCCGGCTGTTAAGACCCGCGAGAAAGGGAGCTTAAGGCGAGGCACCCTTAGATATTCCAGCGGGCGCCAGTGGCCCAACGTAGATGGTGCAAATTCCTTGTCTGGAATTTTATTGGCCTTCCGCGTAAACCAAGCTATTCAGCCCTCTTCCTCCACTTAATCTTCTTACTACACTATAGTTTCTTAATCTAATCTTTCATTAATAAATAAACAAGTCTTTCCACGCCGACGCTGTCCACCCTTCGAATTCCCTGGATCCACCGGGGCTGGACCCCGGCAACCATCTTCACCCCCTTGTGTCAGGGAAGAATTTAAACACTGAAAAGATTTGAAAACAGAGGAAGCCAAAATAAACAGAGAAGTGGAAACTGCTCTGGAAGTGACAGGTGCAACAGATTAAAACCCTTCAGTTAATGCTGAGACTGTGCATTTGAGGGGCAAGGGCTTCCCTTGTGGCTCAACTGGTTAAGAATTCACCTGCAATGTGGGAAACCTGGGTTTGATCCCTGGGTTGGGAAGATGCCCTGGAGAAGGGAAAGTCTACCCACTCCCGTATTCTGGCCTGGAGAATTCCACGGACTGTATAGTCCATGGGGTCACAAAGAGTCAGACACGACTGAGTAACCTTCACTTTTCATGCACTATAGACCTTGAGAATAAGTACAAACCACAGCAAGGTACTCTCTGACACTAACTGATCCCATACTGACCACAACAGCTCCAGAGAAATTCATAGATATATCTTTATATGATTACTTTTTAATATTTTAAAAATTTTAGTTATTACTTCTTTAATTTTCATTTTTATAGCCTACTAATACCCTTTCCAAAAAAACCCCTATTTTTAAAAAATTCCATATATATGTATATATTTTTTAAAATTTTGTGATTGATTTTGTTTTGAATTTTTGTATTTTGTATTTAAATATATATAATATTTATTTATAATTTTGAGAGTTTAACCTCTATTCTAGGCTTTTAATCTTTGCTTTTTGAGATTTGTTATCAATCTGTTCCTTTAAGAATCTAATCTTCAGCATCCATTTTCACTTAGGGATTTCATTACTGCCTTGACTGCTCTCTCACCTTTTAACTCTCCCTTTTCTTCTCCTGGTCACCTCAATCTCCCTCCTACCTCTTCTATTCTCTATATAACCCTGTGAATCTCTCTGTGTGTTCCTGGTTTTGGAGAGTTGTTTCACTATTAGCCTATGGGTTTTATCTTCTGTGCTGTACGGATAGAGATTTCTTGAGGCCACTATAAGAGAAGGACTGAAACTCAGAGGCAGAAGACTTAACTTCAGGACTTTAGAACATCAGAGAACTCAAAACTACAGGGGACATTAATAGATAAGAGCTCACCCAAAAGTATCCATACCTACACTGAAACCAAGCTCCACCCAAGAGCCAATAAATTCCAGTGGAAGACACACCACTTTAATTCTGCAGCAAATAGGAACACAACTCTGAATGGGATGCCCAAAGACATGTCAACCCAATAGACAACCAAAAATTCACTACTGGACACTTAATTTGCACTCCAGAGAGAAGAGACCCAGCTCCACTCACCAGAATACAGACACAAGATCCCCCAACTATGAAACATTGACAAGACACTCACCCAACCCCACCTACAGGGAGCAGACACCACAATTAAGGAACAACGACCTTTCAGCCTGCAGAAAGGGCACCCCAAACACAGCCATCTAATAAAAATGAAAAAGCTGAGAAATATTCAGCAAGTGATGTGACAAAAACCCAAGAAACCAAACAAAAGAGGAGATAGGGAGTGTACCTGAAAAAGGAGTCAAAATAATGATAGTAAATATCATCCAAAATATTGAAAACAGAATGGAGTTACAGATAAACAGACTAGAGAGAAGGATAGAGAAGATTCAAGACATGTTTAACAAGGACCTAGAAGAAATAAAGGAGCCAAGCAATAATGAACAATGAAATAACTGAGATTAAAAGCACTCTGGAAGGAACCAATAGTAGAATAACTGAGGCAAAAGAGAGGATAAGTGAGGTGGAAGATAGAATGGTGGAAATAAATCAAGCATAGAGGAAAAAATAAAAAAGATTTAAAAGAAATGAGGACAACATCAGAGACCTCTGTGACTACGTTAAATGCCCTAACATTCGAATCATAGGTGTCCCTGAAGAAGAAGACAAAAAGAAAGGGCATGAGAAAATAGTTGAGGAGATAATAGTCGAAAACATCCCAAAATGAGGAAGAAAATAGCCATCCAAGTCCAAGAAACCCAGAGAGTTCTACACAGGATAAATCCAAGGTAATACACCCCTAGACATATATTAATCAAACTAACAAAAGTAAATACAATGAGCAAATATTAAAAGCAGCAAAGGAAAAACAACAAATAACAGTAAGGGGATCCCCATAAAGATACCAGCTGATCTTTCAATAGAAACTCTCAGGCCAGAAGGGAATGGTAGGATATACTTAAAGTGATGAAAAAGAAAAACATACAAATAAGACTACTCTACCCAGCAAGAATCTCACTCAGATATGAAGGAGAAATCAAAAGCTTTACAGACAAGCAAAAGCTGAGAGAATTCAGCACCACCAAATCAGCTCTTCAGCAAATGCTAAAGGATCTACTCTGGACAGGAAACACAAAAAAGTTTATAAAAATGAACCCAAAGCAACAAAGTAAATGGCAATGGGATCATACTTATCAATAATCACCTTAAATGTAAATGGGTTAAATGCTTTGACCAAAAGACAAACACTGGACAATTGGATACAAAAACAAAACTCCTGTATATGCTGTGTACAAGATACCCATCTCAAACCTAGGGACATATACAGACTGAAAGTGAGGGGCCAGAAAAATAAATTTCATGTAAATAGGGGCCAAGAGAAAGCAGGAGTAGCAATACTCATATCAGATAAAATAGACTTTGAAATAAAGACCATGATAAGAGACAAAGAGGAAACTGCATAATGCTCAAGGGATCAATCCAGAAGAAGATATAACAATTAATATATAAGTGCCCAACAGAGGAGCACCTCAATATGTAAGGCAAACACAAACAAGTATGAAAGGGGAAATTAACAGCAACACAATAATAGTGAGGGACTTTCATACTCCATTCACATCTATGGATAGATCAAACAAACAGAAAATTAACAAGGAAACACAAACTTTAAGTGATACAATGGACCAGTTAGATGTAATTGATATCTACAGGGCATTTCATCCAAAAACAATGGATTTCACCTTTTTCTCAAATGCACATGGCATATTCTCCAGGATACACCACATCCTGGGCCATAAATCTAGCCTTGGTAAATTTTAAAAAATGAAATTATTTCAAGCATCTTTTCTGAGCACAATGTGATAAAATTAGATATCAACTACAGGGGGAAAAAGTATAAAAAAAACTCAGATATATGGAGGCTAAACAACACAATTCAGATCACTGAAGAAATCAAAACAGCCAATAAAAATATGCATAGAAACAAATGAAAACATGACAACCCAAACCTACGGGACTCAGTGAAGTGGTGCCAAGAGGGAGGCTCGCAGCAATACAGGCCTACCCCAAGAAACAAGAGAGACACCAAACAACTCAACTGTACACCTAAAGCAACTAGGAAAAGCACAGAAGAACCCCAGAGTTAGTAGAAGGAAAGAAATCATAAAAATCAGAGCAGAAATAATTGAAAAAGAAATGAAGGAGACTATAGCAAAGATCAACAAAACTAAAACCTGGTTTTTTGAGAAGATAACTAAAATAGATAAACTGTTAGCCAGACTCATCAAGAATAAAAGGGAGAATAATCAATAAAATTACACATGAAAACGGAGAAATCACAAAAGGCAACACAAAAATACAAAAGATCATAAGAGACTACTGTGAGCAGTTATATGTCAATAAAAGGGGAAACTTGGAAGAAACAAACAAATTCTTAGAAAATTATAATCTTTCAAAACAGAACCAGAAAGAAATAGCAAAATTAACAGACCCCATCACAAGCACAGAAATCGAAACTGTAATTTAAAATCTTACAACAAACAAAAGCCCAGGACCAGATGGCTTCACAGGTGAATTCTACCAAAAATTTATAGAAGAGCTAATACCTATTCTACTCAAATTCTTCTATAAATTTGCATAGGAAGGTCAATTCCCAAACTCGTTCCATGAGGCCACCATCACCCTAATACCAAAACCAGACAAAGATGCCATCCAAAAAAGAAAATTACAGGCCAATATCACTGATGAACATAGATGTAAAAATCCTCAACAAAATTCTAGCAAACAAAATCCAATAACGTAATAAAAAAATCATATAGCATGAACAAGTGGGCTTTATTCTAGGGATGGAAGAATTCTTCAATACTCACAAATCAAACAATGTGAATCACTATATTAACAAACTGAAAGATAAAAACCATACAATTATCTCAGTAGATGCAGAGAAAGCCTTTGACAAATTTCATCACCCATTTATGATAAAATCTCTCCAGAAAGCAGGCATACAAGTAATATACCTCAACATAATAAAAGCAATATACAACAAACCCACAGCAAACAGCCACAATGGTGAAAAACTGAAAGAATTTCCTCTAAAATCAGGAATAAGACAAGGGTGCCCACTATCACCACTACTATTCAACATAGTTTTGGAAGTCCTAGCCACAGCAATTAGAGAAGAAAAAGAAGTAAAAGGAATCCATATTTGGAAAGAAGTAAAACTTTCATTCTTTGCACATGACATGATCCTCTACATAGAAACCCTAAAGACACCACCAGAAAATTACTAGAGGTAATCAATGAATATAGTAAAGTTGCAAGGTATAAAATTAATACACAGAAATCCCTTGATTTCCTATACAGTAACAATGAACAGAGAAAGAGAAATTAAGGAAATGAAAGAAAGAATAAAACACTTAGGAATAAACTTACCTAAAGAAACAAAAGACTTGTATATAGAAAACTATAAAACTCTAATGAGAGAAATGAAAGATGACACAAATAGATGGAGGAATATATTTGAGGATTGGAAGAATCAATATAGTCAAAATGAGTACACTATCCAAAGCAATCTATAAATTCAATGCAATCCCTATCAATCTACCATTGGTATTTTTCAAAGAAAACAAATAACTTCACAGTTTGTATGGAAACAACCAAACAACAACAACAAAAAAACTTGAATAGTCAAAGCAATAGCCAAAGCAATCTTGAGAAGAAGAATGGAACTGGAGGAATCAACCTTCCTGACTCCAGACTATACTACAAAGCTACATCATCAAGACGGTATGGTACTGGCACAAGGACAGATATATAGATCAATGGAACAAAATAGAAAGCACAGAGGTAAATCTATGCACCTATGGATGCCTTATCTTTGACAAAGTAGGCAAAAATCCGCTGTGGGGAAAAGACAATCTCTTTAAAAAGCATTGCTTGGAAAATTGGTCAACCGTGTGTAAACAATGAAACTAGAACACTTTCTAACACCATACACAAAAATAAACTCAAAATGGATTCAAGATCTAAATGTAAGACAGAAACTATAAAACTCTTGGAGGAAAACATAGGCAGAACACTCTAATATAAATCATAGCAAGATCCCCTATGACCCACCACCCAGAGTAATGGAAATAAAAACAAAAGTAAAAAAATGGGACCTAATTAAAACCTTTTACACATCAAAGTAGACTATAAGCAACGTAAAAAAGCGGCTTCAGAATGGGAGAAAATAATAGCAAATGAAGCAGCTGACAAAGAATTAATCTCCAAAATATACAAGCAGTTCATGCAGCTCAATACAGAAAAATGAACAACCCAATCAAAAAGTGGGACAAAGAACTAAATGGACATTTCTCAAAAGAAGATAGACAGTTAATAAACACATGAAAATATGCTCAATATCATTCATTATTAGAGAAATGCAAATCAAAAACACAAAAAGGTGTCATCTCACCCCAGTCAGAATGGACACCATCAAAAAGTCTACAAACAATAAATACTGGAGAGGCTATGGAGCAAAGGGAACGTTCTTCCACTGTTGGTGGGAGTGCAAACTGGTACAGCCACTATGAAGAACAATATGCAGATTCCTTAAGAAATTGGAAATAGACCTGCCGTCAGTTCAGTCATTCAGTCATGTCCGACTCTTTGCAACCCCATGAATCACAGCACGCCAGGCCTCCCTGTCCATCACCAACTCTCAGAGTTCACCCAAACTCATGTCCATCGAGTCAGTGATGCCATCCAGCCATCTCATCCTCTGTCGTCCCCTTCTCCTCCTGATCCCAATCCCTCCCAGCGTCAGGGTCTTTTTCAATGAGTCAATTCTTCACATGAGGTGGCCAAAGTATTGCAGTTTCAGCCTCAGCGTCAGTCCTTCCAATGAACACCCAGGACCGATCTCCTTTAGGATGGACTGGTTGGATCTCCTTGGGGTCCAAGGGACTCTCAAGAGTCTTCTCCAACACCACAGTTTAAAAGCATCAATTCTTCAGCGCTCAGCTTTCTTCACAGTCCAACTCTCACATGCATACATGACCACTGGAAAAACCATAGCCTTGACTAGACGGACCTTTGTTGGCAATGTCTCTGCTTTTCAATATGCTATCTAGGTTGGTCATAACTTTCCTTCCAAGGAGTAAGCGTCTTTTAATTTCATGGCTGCAATCACTATCTGCAGTGATTTTGGAGACCATCCCCTCCCCCTCAAAAAAAAAGTCTGACTCTGTTTCCACTGTTTCCCCATTTATTTCCCATGAAGTGACGGGACCAGATGCCATGATTTTAGTTTTCTGAATGTTGAGCTTTGAGCCAACTTTTCACTCTCCTCTTTCACTTGCATCAAGAGGCTTTTTAGTTCCTCTTCACTTTCTGCCATAAGGGAGGTGTCATCTGCATATCTGAGGTTATTGATATTTCTCCCAGCAATCTTGATTCCAGCTTGTGCTTCTTCCAGCACAGCGTTTCTCATGATGTACTCTGCATAGAAGTTAAATAAGCAGGGTGACAATATACAGCCTTGATGTACTCCTTTTCCTATTTGAAACTAGTCTGTTGTTCCATGTCCAGTTCTAACTGTTGCTTCCTGACCTGCATATAGGTTTCTCAAGAGATAGGTCAGGTAATCTGATATTCCCATCTCTTTCAGATTTTCCACAGTTTATTATGATCCACACAGTCAAAGGCTTCGGCATAGTCAATAAAGCAGAAATAGATGTTTTTTCTAGAACTCTCTTGCTTTTTCCATGATCCAGTGGATGTTGGCAATTTGATGTCTGGTTCCTCTGCCTTTTCCAAACCCAGCTTGAACATCTGGAAGTTCATGGTTCACGCATTGCTGAAGCCCGGCTTGGAGAATTTTGAGCATTACTTTACTAGCATGTGAGATGAGTGCAATTGTGCAGTAGTTTGAGCATTCTTTGGCATTGCCTTTCTTTGGGATTGGAATGAAAACTGACCTTTTCCAGTCCTGTGGCTACTGCTGAGTTTTCCAAACTTGCTGGCCTATTGAGTGCAACACTTTCACAATATCATCTTTCAGGGTTTGAAATAGCTCAACTGGAATGTCATCACCTCCGCTAGCTTTGTTCATAGTAATGCTTTCTAAGGCCCACTTGAGTTTACATTCCAGGATGTCTGGCTCTAGGTGAGTGATCACACCATCATGAATACTTGGGTCATGAAGCTCTTTTTTTGTACAGTTCTTCTGTGTAGTCTTGCCACCTCTTCTTAATATCTTCTGCTTCTGTTAGTTCCATCCCATTTCTGTCCTTTATCAAGCCCATCTTTGCATGAAATATTCCCTTGGTATCCCAGAAGTGGGATTTCTGGGTCATATTGCAGTTCTTATATAAAGCAAGGAGAGATAAAAACTGCATACGACCCAGAAATCCCACTGCTAGGCATACACACCAAGGAAACCAGAATTTAAAGAGACACTTGTACCCCAATGTTCATTTCAGCACTGTTTGCAATAGCTAGGATATGGAAGCAACCTAGATGTCCATTGGTAGACAAATGGATAAGGCAGCTGTGGTACTTCATGTGCACAATGGAATATTACTCAGCTGTAAAAATGAACACATTTGAGTCAGTTTTAATGAAGTGGATGAAACTGAAGCCTATTATACAGAGTGAAAAGTCAGAAAGAGAAACACCAATACAGTATATTAATGCATATATATGGAATTTAGAAAGATTGTAATGATAATCCTATATGCAAGGAAGCAAAAGAGACACAGATGTAAAGAACAGATTTTTGGACTATTTGTGAGAAGACAAGGGTTGAATGATATGAAAGAATAGCATTGAAACATGTATATTACCATATGTAACATAGATGACCAGTGTCATCTACATATTTCCATATGTAACATAGATGACTGGTGTAAGCTCAATGCATGAAGCAGGGCACTCAAATCTGGTGCTCTGGAACAACCCAGAGAGATGGGTTGGGGAGAGAGGTCAAAGCTGGTTTCAGTATGGGGATTCAGTATGGTGGTCATCTGACCACCTACCCATGGCTGATTCATGTTGATGTATGGTAAAAACCACCACAATACTGTAAAGTAACTATCCTACAATTAAAATAGATAGATTAATTTAAAAAATAATGACAGAAGGCTATTAAACACATGAACAGACTGAGTAAAATTGTAGTATGTTAATTCTGAAAGAGAATACACCCAAATGCCATTCTCATAATTGTACTATTTCATAACATGTCTGTTCTCAAAAGGCATTGCTGATGTATGTCTTACAGAAAAAGTAGTTTAACTGCATAAACATATGTAAACTATCTATGTATGTATAAATTTCAAGAATACAGTCATGAAACTGAGGCACTTTATCATTCTTCTTTTAAATAGGGCATTTTTATTTTTTGTATTATTTTTGTTTGATTTTTACTGAGTAAACTCAAGAACACCTTCTAGAACTAACAACAACAAAAAAAAAAGATATCCTTTTCATCATAGGGGACTGGAATGCAAAAGTAGGAAGTCAAGACATACCAGGAGTAACAGATAAGTTTGGCCTTGGAGTTCAAAATGAAGCAGGGCAAAGGCTAACGGAGTTTTTCCAAGAGAATCCCTGGTCGCAGAAAACACACTCTTCCAACAACACAAGAGACAACTCTGCACATGGACATCACCAGATGGTCAACACTGAAATCAGATTGATTAATTATATTCTTTGTAGCCAAAGATGGAGAAACTGTATACAGTCAGCAAAAACAAGACCAGGAGCTGACTGTGGCTTAGATCATGAACTCCTCATTGCCAAATTCAGACTAAAATTGAAGAAAGTAGGGAAAACCACTAGACAATTCAGGTTTGACCTAAATCAAATCCCTTATGATTATACAGTGGAAGTGAGAAGTAGATTCATGGGATTAGATATGATAGACAGGGTGCTTAAAGAACTATAGACAGATGTTCATGACATTGTATAGGAGGCAGTGATCAAGACCATCCCCAAGGAAAAGAAATACAAAAAGGCAAAATGGTTGTCTGAGGTGGCCTTACAAATAGCTAAGAAAAGAAGGGAAGCTAAAGCCAAAGGAGAAAAGGAAAGAGATACCCATCTGAATGCAGAGTTCCAAAGAATAGCAAGGACAGAGGGGGAAAAGCCTTTGCACTAGATCAGTGCAAATAAATAGAGGAAAACAATAGAATGGGAAAGACTAGAGATCTCTTCAAGAAAATTAGAGATATCAAGGGAACATTTCATGAGTGATGGGCACAATAAAGGACAGAAACAGTATGGACCTAACAGAAGCAGAGATATTAAGAAGAGGTGGCAAGAATACACAGAAGAACTATACAAAAAAGATCTTCATGACCCAGATAACCATGATGGTGTGTTCACTCATCTGGAGCCAGACATCTAGGAATGCAAAGTCAAGTGGGGCTTAGGAAGCATCACTATGAACAAAGTGAGTGGAAGTGATAAAATTCCACCTGATTATTTCAAATCCTAGAAGATGGTGCTGTTAAAGTGCTCCACTCAATATGCCAGCAAATTTGGAAAATTAAGCAGTGACCACAAGGCTGGAAAAGGTCAGTTTTCATTACAATCCCAAAGAAAGGCAATGCTAAAGGATGTTGAAACTTGCACACAATTGCACTCATCTCACACACTAGCAAAGTTATGCTCAAAATTATCCAAGCCAGTGTTCAACAGTATGTGAACCAAGTACTTCCAAATGTACAAGTTGAGTTTAGAAAAAGCAAAAGAACCAGAGACCAAATTGCTTAGTGTTGGATCATTGAAAAAGCAAGAGAGTTCCAGAAAAACATCTATTGCTTTATTGACTATGCCAAAGTCTTTGTGTGGATCACAATAAACTGTAGAAAATTCTTCAAGAGACAGAAATACGAAATCACTTTACCAGTCTCTTGAAAAATTCGTATGCAGGTCAAGAAGCAACAGTTAGAACTGGACATGGAATAATAGAGAGATTCCACACTGGGAAAGGAGTACGTCAAAGCTGTATATTATCACCCTGCTTATTTAGCTTATATGCAGATTACATCATGAAAAATGTTGACTGGATGAAGCACAAGCTGGAATCAAGATTGTGGGGAGAAATATCAATAAACTCAGGTATGCAGATGACACCACGCTTGTGGTAGAAAACAAAGAGGAACTCAAGATCCTCTTGATGAAAAGTGAAAGAGGAAAGTGAAAAGTCTGGCTTAAAACTCAGCTTTCAAGACACTAAGATCATGGTGTCCGGTTACGATCCTTCATGCCGGTTACAACCCTTCATGGCAAATAGATGGGAAAACAATGGAAACAGTGAGAGACTTTACTTTCTGGGGCTCCAAAATCACTGCACATGGTGACTGCAGCAGTGAAATTAAAAGACGCTTGCTCCTTGGAAGAAAAGCTATGACCAATCTAGACAGCATATTAAAAAGCAGAGATGTTACTTTGCCAACAAAGGTCCATCTAGTCAAAGCTATGGTTTTTCCAGTAGTTGTGTATGGATGTGAGAGTTGAATCATAAAGAAAGCTGAGTGCCAAAGAGTTGATGTTTTTGTACTGTGGTGTTGGAAAAGACTCTTGAGAGTCCCTTGGACTGCAAGGCGATCAAACCTGTCAATCCTAAAGGAAATCGGTCCTGAACATTCATTGGAAGGACTGATGCTGAAGCTGAAGCTCCAATCTTTGGCCACCTGATGTGAAGAGCCGACTCATTGGAAAAGACCGTAATGCTGGGAAAGAGTGAAGGCAAGAGGAGAAGGGGATGACAGAAGATCAGATGGTTGGATGGCATCAATGACATCAATGGACATAAGTTTGAGCATGCTCCAGGTGTTGGTGATGGACAGGGAAGCCTGGCGTGCTGCATTCCATGGGGACACAAAGAGTCAGACATGATTGAGTGACTGAACAACAGCAACAATACACTTCAATTTTAAATTTTGAAAATAGGAAAATCTATAAATTTAGTTGATGTTGTTTTTGCTTATCCAATCAAGATTTTAGTTTTTTAAACTAAACAGAAATATTCTTCCCTCTTCCCTCTATGGGTCTACTTCATATATGTTTCCTGTTATACAACTTTTATTGAATATTGAATATTTTGCCAATACATCAGTAAAGATCTTGAAGTATATACTTTACCTGAAGCCTTTGTAGAGTAACCATGTGCTTTAATATGATTGTCAAGATTGGAATAAATCTAGCCTCCAAAAATAGAAGATTCTCTGCATGTTTATGACATTTTCTGTTTGGAAATAGATGTTGTCTGGAGACAATATATGGGGAAATTAAGAGGTAGGATAGTAAGCAGATAATGAGGTATGGTATTCTATATTTGGAAAAATGACTTTATCTTATGATAAAGTTTTGAAAGAGTGTATTGTTTTAGATAAGAACTAAAATCACCTGGAATCTGTGATGAGCTGCTATGAATAGATAATCCAAACTATTTTACTTGCCAAGTTAATGTGATTTATCTTTTCCCCAGGCTAGTTTCATACCAATTCTTTACTTTTTCTTTTTGTTTTTGGTAAAAGTAGATTTTCTACTTCAGGCATAAAACACTCAGTTTGTTTTCCTGAGAACTACCAAATATCTGGCTTATGGGGATAACAATTCAAAATTTTCATGAAGATTTTTTGATGAGGAAGTGGGAAACATTGCCCAAATATATGACAAATATTCTTGGTGAGCAAGTTACATATTTTTTATGATGTAAACATTTGACCTGACATTTCTACTCCCCAGATTCTGAGCAAGTAAAAGCATATTTAGAATGCATGAATTAAGCCTTTATAATTAGTAATAATTAACATATTTACAGTAACTGTCACTCTACTTACAAAGATCTAGGTTTTAACAACCGTTGGCCTCACCCTGCACACCCATCAGCTCTAGTCCTCCTAAGGCAGATCAAGAACCAATGGAAAATAAAATGTGACCATTCTAAGATTCTTAAAATGTAGTGCACTCTGTACTTCTAGAACACCTAAACTATCTGTTTTGATTTTCTTAATGACCTTATGATCACTAAATTCATATTTTTTAACTGCAATACAATTAAAACTGTTTATTAGAAGTGGTTATAGTTTTTCTATGGCTTTAAAATGAGATTAGACACCTCTGACTTCATTTAACTCTGCTGTTTTCAGCTTTTTCTTCCCCAAATCAGCACCACTCCCTCTTTCATACTTGCTTAACATTTATGATATGCAAAAGCTATGTGAAAGACAAATTTTTTTTTCGTTGGAAGAGCAACTTAAAACAATTATGTTACTTTTATCTTATTGTGGGTGTTTGGGGAGCACTTTTCTCTAACAAGTATTTGTGTATTAATATTAGCAAAAATATAGGAGCTGGTATCCATCTG
The DNA here is from genome assembly GCF_042477335.2 of Ovis canadensis. Lineage (NCBI taxonomy): Eukaryota > Metazoa > Chordata > Mammalia > Artiodactyla > Bovidae > Ovis > Ovis canadensis. The sequence goes on from NC_091261.1 coordinate 10,736,002, forward strand.
AGCATGGACAATCTAACTGTGAAAGGGGTAAAGAGCAAGGGCTGTTCCTCCCAATGTCTGCAATGCCAGGCTTGAGTCTGTTAAGACAGTGGCAGAAACAAGACACAGGGAGGTCAAAGGGCCATGAAAGAAGGAGGGGATAGGGCAAAAATTGAGATCCATGTGTGAGAATGGAAAAAGCAACCCTTCACAGCTGGAAGCCAACTTGATCCTACCAGTTAGACTTTGGGTTGCCGATGCTCACAGCTGGCCCTGCTGTTCTGCTGTGCCCATGAAGGCTCCTGGAACACCTACCCTGCGTGAGGCTGCTCTGGGTCTGTGATCAAGGGAAACAGATGACGGACCACTCTGTAATCATTTCTGAGCTTGACAATAAACAAGATCACTGTGAAGTCATAAACACTGTCAAATGCTGTCTCTCCCAGGACAGTAATTACTGGTTCTTTACCAACTGTAGTTTTAGTCCTGCTTCCTTTATCTTGCCTTCTAGAGAAAAGTGATTATGATACCCAATCAGAGTGTTGCTCTGACTTCCTGACAACACCCAATTCACGGCAAATGATTGCTTTTCTCAGCCCTTCCTCAAGATGTGTCACACAAATCAAATTACCATTCAACTCCCTTCTAACTCTTTCTTGATGAGAGACCCCATAGTTCCCCCAGGTTTGCGGTCTCTATGGTTGTAATGAGCCCAGCCAATGAACCCAATTTTGTTTGACTGCAGTTGTATTACTGTTGGTTTCTGGCAACAATGCATCAACAAGAGGCAAGTTCAGATTTAAAATTTCTAAATATGTTATTTTCAAAATGTGTCAGGATCGCTTGAACCTGTTTCTAAAAAATGAAGATTCCTGGGTTCAGTTCTATATCCCCCGAGCCTCAGCTGAAGCCTAGGATCTGCATTTCACAAGTTCACCAGATGATTCTTATGTGTAAAAAAGAATGTAAATAGCTCCCTGTTTCCACAGGTGCTGAAGAAGAGTCCATCTAAGTAAAGCCAGCAGGGGACTGTGCACCTCACTCACAGTGATACCTCTCCGTGAGAGGTCACTTCCAGAGCCTTGCAAACTTAAAATTACAATTGTGTATATACAGTCAATCCTCATTACTTGCAGATTCCATATCTGTGACTTACCCTGCATGCTGAAATTAGCTTGTAACCCCAAATCCATACTTGTGGCCCTTTGAGTTCATTTGCAGATGTGTGCAGAACTTGAAAAAATATGAATGGCCAGATGCACACATTGTTCCAGCCCTTACAGTGAAAGGACCAGAGAATGGAGGTAGAGGGCAGGACTGCACACAAGGCTCAGCTCTAAGGCCAGATGGAGGGGCTTGAATTTCAGCTCTGGCCTCTGTGTCAGTGAGTCAAACCTCAGGCAAGTTACCAAGGCTTCTGAACCTCTGGTTCTCATGTCTGTCTCATGTCTCTCCAAGTTTGTTTGTGTCTCTCTCTTGATTTTTTTTTATTGTAATAATACAGAAAAAACACAAAATTTACCATTTTAACCATTTTTAAGTATACGATTCTGTGGTATTAAGTACATTCACAGTGTTCTGCAATAACTGTTGCCATTTAGTTCTAGACTTTTTTCATCACCCAAACAGAAGTTCTGTATCCATTAAGCAATAATGTCCCATCTTCTTCTGCCCCAAGCCCATGGTAACTTCCATTTTACTTTCTGTCTCTATGAATTTGCCTGTTCTAGCAAACTTATATAAGTAAAATTTAAACAACAGTTGTCATTTTGTGTCTGCTATACTTCACATAGCATAATATTTTCAAATTTCATACATGTTGCAAGAATGAGAAAATATGTACATATGTATCAGAATTTCATTCCTCATTACAGATGAATAATGTTCCATTGTTCATATGTACCACATTTTGTCTATTCATTCACATGGATATTTCAGTTGTTCTCACCTTTTGTTATTCTGAATAACTCTTACGTGAACATTCACACACAAGTATGAGTTTGAGTTTCTGTTTTCCTACACACCTATGATTTGAAATAGCTCAACTGGAATTCAATCACTTCCACTAGCTTTGTTCATAATGATGCTTTCTAAGGCCCACTTGACTTCACATTCCAGGATGTCTGGCTTTAGGTGAGTGATTACACCATTGTGATTATCTGGGTCATGAAGATCTTTTCTGTATAGTTCTTCTGTGTATTCTTGCCACCTCTTCTCAATATCTTCTGCTTCTGTTAGGTCCATACCATATCTGTCTTTTATCAAGCCCATCTTTGCATGAAATATTCCCTCAGTATCTCTAATTTTTTTGAAGATCTCTAGTCTTTCCCATTCTGTGTTTTCCTCTATTTCTTTCATTGATCACTAACGGAAGGCTTTCTTATATCTTCTTGCTATTCTTTGAAACTCTACATTCCACTAGGAATATCTTTCCTTTTCTCCTTTTCTTTTCACTTCTCTTCTTTTCAGAGTTATTTGTAAGGCCTCGTGAGACAGCCATTTTTCTTTTTTGCATTTCTTTTCCATGGGGATGATCTTAATCCCTGTCTCCTGTACAATGTTACAAACCTCCGTCATAGTTCATCAGGTACTCTGTCTATCAGATCTAGTCCCTTAAATATATTTCTCACTTCCACTGTATAATCGTAAGGGATTTGATCTAGGTCATACCTGAGGCAAATTTGGAAAACTCAGCAGTGGCCACAGGACTGAAAAAGGTCAGTTTTCATTCCAATCCCAAAGAAAGGCAATGCCAAAGAATGCTCAAATTACCACACAATTGCACTCATCTCACAGGCTAGTAAAGTAATGCTCAAAATTCTCCAAGCCAGGCTTCAGCAATGCGTGAACCATGAACTTCCAGATGTTCAAGCTGGTTTTAGAAAAGGCAGAGGAACCAGAGATCAAATTGCCAACATCCGCTGGATCATGGAAAAAGCAAGCGAGTTCCAGAAAAACATCTATTTCTGCTTTATTGACTGTGTCAAAACCTTTGACTGTGTCTATCGCAATAAACTGTAAAATGGTAAAAGGGATGGGAATACCAGACCACCTGACCTACCTCTTGAGAAATCTGTATGCAGGTCAGGAAGCAACAGTTAGAACTGGACATGGAACAACAGACTGGTTCCAAATAGGAAAAGAAGTACGTTAAGGGTGTATATTGTCATCCTACTTATTTAACTTCTACGCAGAGTACATCATGAGAAACACTGGGCTGGAAGAAACACAAGCTGGAATCAAGATTGCTGAGAGAAATATCAATAACCTCAGATATGCAGATGACATCACCCTTATGGCAGAAAGTGAAGAGGAGCTGAAAAGCCTCTTGATGAAAGTGAAAGAGGAGAGTGAAAAAGTTGGATTAACCTCAACATTCAGAAAACAAAGATCATGGCATCTAGTCCCATCACTTCATGGGAAATAGACGGGGAAACAGTGGAAACAGTGTCAGATTTTATTTTGTTGGGCTCCCAAATCACTGCAGATGGTGATTGCAGCCATGAAATTAAAAGACGCTTACTCCTTGGAAGGAAAGTGATGACCAACCTAGATAGCATATTGAAAAGCAGAGACATTACTTTCCCAACAAAGGTCCATCTAGTCAAGGCTATGGTTTTTCCAGTGGTCATGTATGGATGTGAGAGCTGGACTGTGAAGAAGGCTGAGTGCCATAGAATTGATGCTTTTAAACTGTGGTGTTGGAGAAGACTCTTGAGAGTTCCTTGGACTGCAAGGAGATCCAACCCGTCCATCTTAAAGAGATCAGTCCTGGGTGTTCTTTGGAAGGACTGATACTGAGGCTGAAACTGCAATACTTTGGCCACCTCATGTGAAGAGTTGACTCATTTGAAAAGACCCTGATGCTGGGAGGGATTTGGGGCAGGAGGAGAAGGGGACGACAGAGGATGAGATGGCTGGATGGCATCACCAACTCAATGGCCATGAGATTAGGTGAACTCCAGGTGTTGGTGATGGACAGGGAGGCCTGGAATGCTACAATTCATGGGGTGGCAAAGAGTCTGACACTACTGAGAGACTGAACTGAACTGAACTGAACACACCTAGGATAGGAATTACTGGTTGATATCACATTTCTGTGTCTAACTTTTTTGAGGAACTGCCAAACTGTTTGCCACAGCAGTTGCAATATTTTACATTCCCACAAGCAGTGCTAGTGGGAGAGTGAAAAGCTCACTTAAAACTCAACATTCAAAAAACTAACATCATGGCAAGCAGTCTGATCACTTCATGGTAAGTAGATGGGGAAACAATGGAAACAGTGACAGACTTTATTTTCTTGGGCTCCAAAATCACTGCAGATGGTGACGGTAGCCATGAAATTAAAACACACTTGTTCCTTGGAAGAAAAGCTTTGACAAACCTAGACAGCATATTAAAAAGTAGAGACATTACTTTACCAGCAAAGGTCCATCTAGTCAAAGCTATGGTTTTTCCAGCACTCATGTATGGATGTGAGAGTTGGACCATAAAGAAAGTTGAGCACCAAAGAATTGATGCTTTTGAAGACTCTTAAAATTCCCTTGGATTACAAGATCAAGCCAGTCAATCCTAAAGGAAATCAACCTTGAATATTAATTGGAAGGACTGACACTGAAGCGGAAGTTCCAATATTTTGGCCACCTCATGCGAAGAGCTGACTCTTTAGAAAAGACCCTGATGCTGGGAAAGATTGAAGGCAGGAGGAGAAGGGGACAACAGAGGATGAGATGCATAGATGGCATCAATAACTCAATGGACATGAGTTTGAGCGAGCTCTGGGAGATGGCGAAGGACAGGGAAGCCTGGCGTGCTGCAGTCCATGGTGTTGCAAAGAGTCAGACCCGACTGAACTACTGAACTAGAACAACTAGCAGTGCACAAGGTTTCCATTTTCTTCTCATCCTCACTGACACTTATTTACCCCTCCCTTTCTTAAAAACTAATTGCCATCCTATTGAGTACAATGGAGAAGGAAATTGCAACCCTTTCCACTATTCTTGCCTGGGAAATCCCATAGACAGCGGAGCCTGCTGGGCTACAGTCTATGGGGTTGCAAAAGGGTCAGATAAGACTTAGCTACAAAGCAACAGGTGCAAATTTCTTTTCTTTTTTGTAAAATTAAATAGGATCTACTAAGGTGAGTTGAGGCTATGGTTTTTCCAGTAGTCATGTATGGATGTGAGAGTTGGACTGTGAAGAAAGCTGAGTGTGGAAGAATTGATACTTTTGAACTGTGGTGTTGGAGAAGATTCTTGAGAGTCCCTTGGACTGCAAAGAGATCCAACCAGTCCATTCTAAAGGAGATCAGTCCTGGGTGTCCCTTGGAAGGAATGATGCTAAAGCTGAAACTCCAGTACTTTGGCCTCTTCATGCAAAGAGTTGACTCATTAGAAAAGACTCTGATGCTGAGAGGGATTGAGGGCAGGAGGAGAAGGGGATGACAGAGGATGTGATGGCTGGATGGCATCACCGACTCAATGGATATGAGTTTGAGTGAATTCCAGGAGTTGGTGATGGACAGGGAGGCCTGGCATGCTACAATTCATGGAGTTGCAAAGAGTTGGACACGACTGAGCAACTGAACTGAACTGAACTGAGGGTGAGTTGTTTTTGAATCTGAGTACATGCCCCTGTGTCCTTGTCTTTGAAATAAAATGCTGACTCAAGAATTAGTATTTGGAAAATGTGAAGATATAGAAACAAGAATAGCTGTTGGGCTAAGGAACTAGTAACAATTTATAATTCTGCCACATAACTGAATCACCAAACTCTCAGTTTCCTGAAAGATATAAAGGTCTGACACACATTCCTAAATTGTTTTTACGAGAAGGAAACCCCCACCCCTACCCCGATGAAAACTGCTGAGCCCAAGAACATAGACCCTAAACTGGTTGAAACCAGAAGGTTGATGGTGCTTGAAACTTCACTTTGACACCAACCAATCCAAGAACATGTCACAAGCTGATCACGACCTGCTCCTTGAACACTGTAAAACTCACTGCCTCCTCAGTGACACACTGAGGGTGTGTCACTCAGTCTTAAGGGAATTAACTCACTGCGGCCACCTCTGCCTGGCAAAGCAATAAAAGCTATTCTTTTCTGCTGCTGCTGCTGCTAAGTCGCTTCAGTCGTGTCCAATTCTGTGCGACCCCACAGATGGCAGCCCACCAGGCTCCACCGTCCCTGGGATTCTGCAGGCAAGAACACTGGAGTGGGTTGCCATTTCCTTCTCCAATACATGAAAGTGAAAAGTGAAAGTGAAGTCACTCAGTAAGCGTCTGACTCTTCGTGACCCCATGGACTACAGCCAACCAGGCTCCTCCATCTATGGGATTCTTTTCTACTTCCACCAAAACTCTGTGTTTCTATTTGGCACAGGAGAACAGAGGCTATGATTATAGCAACATTTTCAATTTGATCTTTGTAACAGGTATGATATATATAAAATAACAGGCTCCCCAGTGGCTCAACCAGGAAGAATTCCCTTGCAGTGCAGGAGATACATGTTAGATCCCTGGGTTGGGAAGATCCCCTGGAGGAGGGCAGGGCAACCCACTCCAATGTACTTGCCTGGACAATCTCATGGACTAAGGAGCCTGGCAGACACAGGTTATAGGGTCACAAAGAGTTGGATATGACTGAAGTGACACATTCACAAGTATATAAAATAATAAATGTGTGTGTGTGTGTGTGTGTGTGTGTGTGTGTGTACATGCCTCTGTGCCTCTTGCTTAGAGAGGCATACCTCTGTGTTTGTGTGCTTCTCGAGGCATATTACCCTCTTAGCACTGTAATATATTCACCAACCAAGAAGTTTTCCAATCTGCTTGTTCAAGAATTTATATAGAGTTCAGTCTATAATGCCTCCTCTCTCTCTCTCCTAGGTCTTAGGGTGGGTCTCCCCATCCTAAGTCACCTCATTAGCATTAACTCAAGAATGTTGTAAAAGGACTCCTGCTGCTGCTGCTGCTGCTGCTGCTGCTGCTGCTGCTGCTGCTGCTGCTGCTGCTGCTGCTGCTGCTGCTGCTAAGTCGCTTCGGTCCTGTCCGACTCTATGCGATCCCATAGATGGCAGCCCACCATGCTCCCCCATCCCTGGGATTCTCCAGGCAAGAGTACTGGAATGGGATGCCATTGCCTTCTCCAAAAGGACTCCTCAGTTCAGTTCAGTTCAGTCGCTCAGTCGTGTCCGACTCTTTGCCACCCCATGAATCGCAGCACTCCAGGCCTCCCTGTCCATCACCAACTCCCGGAGTTCACTCAGACTCACGTCCATCAAGTCAGTGATGCCATCCAGCCATCTCATCCTCTGTCGTCCCCTTCTCCTCCTGCCCCCAATCCCTCCCAGCATCAGAGTCTTTTCCAATGAGTCAACTCTTCGCATGAGGTGGCCAAAGTACTGGAATTTCAGCTTTAGCATCATTCTTTCCAAAGAAATCCCAGGGCTGATCTCCTTCAGAATGGATTGGTTGGATCTCCTTGCAGTCCAAAGGACTCTCAAGAGTCTTCTCCAACACCACAATTCAATTCTTTATCAATTCTTCTTCATCAGTTCTTCAGCGCTCAGCCTTCTTCACAGTCTAGTGAATGCCAAAATACAGTTCCATTACTCAAGAAATCCCAAGATTTTTAGGAGCTTTGTAACAGGAACCAGGGACAAAAGACCTGATGTTTCTTATCCACAACTTCAAAACTGATCCACTAACATGCTGGTGAACATTTGGGAGGTTTCCAGTTTTTCACTATCACAAGCGATGTTATAATAAATATCCTTGAACACATCTTCAGATGCACATATGTAAGAATTTCTCCAGGATAGTCTAGAGATGAAACTTAAGGGCCATCCAGATTATACACATTTTCAACTTTACTAAAAAGTTGGCAAATTATTTTCTAACATGCTGGTTGTATTTATTTGCACCCCTACCAAATGTTAGCGATTTTCAATTTTCTCTTATCCCCAATTCCTTCTTGTGTGCCTCAGTGTGTACAAAAGGATGTAGGAAAGAAGTAAAACTTACATTTATTGAGTTTTGTGCTAAGTAATTATTAAGGTTCAGGATACATTGCTTCCAAACATGGCACTTTGATATATTAAATATATTAGGCTCAAGGAGCTCAAGAAAATGGTAGAAGCAGAAGTGTCACTCTGAACCACCCCTCACATTCTGTTCTAAAAGCAAAGGGTAAAACTCCCTTGTGAAACATACCCTCCATGTACCAGGAGAGTGGAAGGCATCCTTATCACCAGATGGTATTTAGGGCTGAGAAGCCCATGTAAACAAAGCTCTTACTTTTTCACCATTATGCTACTCCTACCAAACCTCCTTTTCTTGTCAATTCTTCACAAATTGTTTCATTTGTCTAAAGGTATAAAAGCTTCCTGCTTTGGTCACTTCTTTGAGTCTTGTATCTTTGTGGGGCTCCTGTATGTACACATGTAACTAAATTTGCTTTCTTCCCCCCATTAATCTGTCTCTTTTTTTTTTTTTCACTGAAAGGGGGTCTCAGCCAGAACCTAGAACGGTAGAGGGAAAATTATGTTTCCTCCCCTACAGTACTCACTGTTTTCATATGTGCTATTTGATTTCATTCGACCCTTCCTGTAATGTTTATTCCCTGTATCCTCATCTTCTACACCTGTTCTCCACCCTCCTTCCACATCCCTACCACATCTCTAGTGTGGTTAAGGTACGTTTTTCTGTTTGTGTGAGATTATATGTTTTGTAGATGGTGACTGCAGCCATGAAATTAAAAGACACTTACCCCTTGGAAGGAAAGTTATGACCAACCTAGATAGCATATTGAAAAGCAGAGACATTACTTTGCCACCAAAGGTCCGTCTAGTCAAAGCTATGGTTTTTCCAGTAGTCATGTATGGATGTGAGTGTTGGACTGTGAAGAAGGCTGAGCACAGAAGAATTGATGCTTTTGAACTGTGGTGTTGGAGAAGACTCTTGAGAGTCCCTTGGACTGTAAGGAGATCCAACCAGTCCATTCTGAAGGAGATCAGTCCTGGGTGTTCTTTGGAAGGAATGATACTAACGCTGAAACTCCAGTACTTTGGCCACCTCGTGCAAAGAGTTGACTCATTGGAAAAGACCCTGATGCTGGGAGGGATTGGGGGCAGGAGGAGAAGGGGACGACAGAGGATGAGATGGCTGGATGGCATCACTGACTCGATGGACGTGAGTCTGAGTGAACTCCGGGAGTTGGTGATGGACAAGGAGGCCTGGTGTGCTGCGATTCATGGGGTGGCAAAGAGTTGGACACGACTGAGTGACTGAACTGAACTAAACTGATTTGTTATTTACATAATAGTATGTGTGGTCCATCTCATTCTGTTTTCTGCTCTCTGCAGCCAGCACAGGTTGTTGGGATAATTCCTGCTGCTTCTTTTCCTCTGGTCCTTTACTTCTAACTGCCACACTTCAAGCTATGTATCCACCTTAGTTTGCTGATCTCTTCCTCCAGTGACAGATACTTAGATAGCTTCCAATCATCTCCAACACCATCAGTACTGCAATGAGAGCAGTTATTAATATATACATCCCTTCAGAGACCTGTGTGAGAATGTCTGGGGTATATACCTGGGGGAACTGCTGAGTCACTGATTGTGTGTGTACTTAACTAAGTACTCCAAGTACAATTCTGAAGACTGATCTTCAGAATGTGTGCAAATTTACCTTCCATTCCCAAATCACTAATAAGAAAGGAAACTCAGAATTTTTCTGTCTCGCTTTTTTATTTTCTTAACCATCTTTCTTGATGATTAAAAGTTTTAAATTATGATGAAATCCATTTATCAAATTTTTTATGGTTTGTATTTTGACTTTACCAACCTCAGGATCACAAAGATTTTCTCCTGCTTTCTTCTGGCAGTTTTAGCTTTTACATTAATTCAAGTTAATATTTGTTTATGTGTACATGGCTAATTTTTTCCCCATACAAAAGTCCAATTGTGACACTAATGTTTGTTGAAAAGACAATTATTCTTCAATCAACTGGCTTCAACCTCTTTGTTGGCAATCACTTGATCATATTTTGCATGGGTCTATTTTTAGACATTCTATTCTATTTCACTTATCTACATCTCACCTTATTTCAATATCATTCTCTCTTGATTTCTGCTAAGTCACTCAGTCATGTCCGACTCTGTGTGACCCCATAGACGGCAGCCCACCAGGATCCCCCGTCCCTGGAATTCTCCAGGCAAGAACACTGGAGTGGGTTGCCATTTCCTTCTCCAATGCATGAAAATGAAAAGTGAAAGGGAAGTCGCTCAGTCTTGTCCGACTCTTCACGACCCCATGGACCGCACCCTACCAGGCTCCTCTGTCCATGGGATTTTCCAGGCAAGAGTACTGGAGTGGGGTGCCATTGCCTTCTCCGATTCTCTCTTGATTACTGCAGCATTATAATGTTTTGAAATTACATAGTGTAAATCCTTAGCTTTGTTCTCAAACCATTAAGCTTTTATAAGTAAAAACTAATTTTTAGGTAATTTTTGAAACAGATATTCTTTCCTTTCTATGAGCCTCCAAACATCTCTGTGTTTCTCCCCCATCACTAAACTTCACTGAGTTTAGTGGGGTTATGAAGGAGTGAGGACAAGGATGATGGAGCTAATGCTGTTGGCCAACCCAGGCTGAACCCCAGCCTTGACCTTCTTAGCCAGCCTCCTCCTTATAGGGTGTCCATGGGACCCACTTCTGACTAATAAGAAATGATATTTCAGCTGCCACATCTGTCAAGTGTTGCTCTTATGAGAAAATCTTGGTACTCGGTCATCCTTGAAGACATATTTTGTAACATTTTCCTTTTTGGGACACATTATCATAATAAATGCTCTAGCTATTTCTTATTGAATTCTCTGGTGGCTTAGTGGTAAAAAAAGAATCGACCTGAAATGTAGGAGACATGAGTTGAATCCCTGAGTCAGGAAGATTCCATGGAGAAGGGAGGCAACCCACTCCAGTATTCTTGCCTGGGAAATCCCATGGATGGAGGAGACTGGTGGGCTACAGTCCATGGGGTTGCAAAAAAGTTGGACATGACAGAGGACTGAACAACAACAGCAACTCCTTGTTAGATTGATTATCAGAAATTCTCTCTTTTTGTTTAAATGATAGACTCCAGGTATATTGGACTAGGACATAAAGAGCCCTCAGTTCAGTTCAGTTGCTCAGTTGTGTCCAGCTCTTTGCGACCCCATGAATCGCAGCACACCAGGCCTCCCTGTCCATCACCAACTCCCGGAGTTCACTCAGACTTACATCCATCAAGTCAGTGATGCTATCCAGCCATCACATCCTCTGTCGTCCCCTTCTCCTCCTGCCCCCAATCCCTCCCAGCATCAGAGCCTTCTCCAATGAGTCAACTCTTCACATGAGGTGGCCAAAGTACTGGAGCTTCAGCTTTAGCATCATTCCTTCCAAAGAAATCCCAGGGCTGATCTCCTTCAGAATGGACTGGTTGGATCTCCTTTCAGTCCAAGGAACTCGCAAGAGTCTTCTCCAACACCATAGTTCAAAAGCATCAATTCTTTGGTGCTCAGCTCTCTTCACAGTCCGACTCTCACATCCATACATGACCACTGGGAAAACAATAGCCTTGACTAGATGGACCTTTGGTAGCAAAGTAATGTCTCTGCTTTTCAATATGCTGTCTAGGCTGGTCATAACTTTCCTTCCAAGGAGTAAGCGTCTTTTAATTTCATGGCTGCAGTTGCCATCTGCAGTGATTTGAGAGCCCAACAAAATAAAGTCTGACGCTGTTTCCACTGTTTCCCCATCTATTTCCCATGAAGTGATGGGACCAGATGCCATGATCTTAGTTTTCTGAATGTTGAGCTTTAAGCCAACTTTTTCACTCTCCACTTTCACTTTCATGAAGAGGCTTTTTAGTTCCTCTTCAGTTTCTGCCATAAGGGTGGTGTCATCTGCATATCTGAGGTGATTGATATTTCTCCTGGCATATTAAGCTACTACTGGTAGTGGTAGAAGTATTAGTAGTATATCACCTACTGTTTATAAAAAACAAGTACTTTGCACATGTTTTTTATTTCTCGAAGCAGATCTTTAAGGAAGGTACCCTTCCCTAACAAATATTGGGTAATATAACCCTTTAAAATGATATTTCTAAAGCTAAATCCAAGTTTCCCAAAGATATACTGCTGAATCTACATTGATTGCAGGTGTGGGCAAACACAGGTAGAATTTTTAATTTGTGAGAATTAAAATCAGTGTAACGGCTCCCTATAGTACTATAATTTCCAAATTAGTCAGTGTTCATTATACCCTCCTAAATTCAGAATTCAGTATTAAACACAAACTTGATTACATTTTCCTAAAAGTTCCCTAGACCAGACTGTAACTGACTATGTAAAACAGCAGGACCTTTCAGACAACAGCAGAAGAGTGACTTGGGTCTCCACTGATGAGTGATGCTCATGAGTTGACATGCCCTTCCAGGGATGGTGGGGAGGACCTGGTGCCTCAGGACCATTCTGAGGTCTGGCGACAGGGACAGTAGCCTTCCCAAGAAAGGACAGAGCCTGGAGGAAATGTTCATGAATTAGAGCACCATTCTCTGACACACGTCTGACTCTCTCACTTCTCCCCTTCATTTTAACCTCGGCAGATCCTTCCCATCCCTCCCCTGCCAACCCACTCCCAGAAGATTTGTCCTTACCTTTGTTGTAATAGCAGTAAGACACAAAAAGCAGCTGGATTTATTAAAATATGTGTTCAGCTTTTATCTTCTAAAATATAAAGCCTTTATTATCAAAAGTTTAAGGATCAGGAAAATTAAACTACTGTGCAGGTCTGCAGTTGGGAGCTGGAAACCACATACAAGTTTCAGTGCGCCTTAGTCAAGACATTTAGAGGGTTCTTTGTGCCTCTTGCTCCAAAGCTTCAGTTTTGAAAAGGGGCCTTCAAAATTCCTAGGCTAACTTTTGGAAAAGAGGGGAAAATGGAGTAAATAATTGCTTCCTACTTCCGGTTTCACTTCAATACCTTTCCCTCACTCAGTTCAGTTCAGTCCAGTTCAGTTCAGTCGCTCAGTCGTGTCCAACTCTTTGCGACCCCATGAATCGCAGCATGGCAGGCCTCCCTGTCCATCACTAATTCCCAGAGTTCACTCAGACTCACGTCCATCGAGTCAGTGATGCCATCCAGCCATCTCATCCTCGGTCGTCCCCTTCTCCTCCTGCCCCCAATCCCTCCCAGCATCAAAGTCTTTTCCAATGAGTCAGCTCTTCGCATGAGGTGGCCAAAGTACTGGAGTTTCAGCTTCAGCATCATTCTACATTTCCTTTTTTAACTAACAACTTTATTGAGATGTAGTCTTCCCTGATACCTCAGTTGGTAAAGAATCCACCTGCAATGCAGGGGACCCCAGTTCGACTCATGGGTCAGGAAGATCCACTGGGGAAGGGATAGGTTACTCACTCCAGTATTCTTGGGCTTCCCTTGTGGCTCAGCTGGTAAAGAATCTGCCTGCAATGCAGGAGCCCTGGGTTCAGTCCCTGGTTTGGGAAGAGAAAGAAGGGCAAAGCTACCCACTCCAGTATTCTGGCCTGGAGAATTCCATGAACTGTACAGAGTGACTGAACAACAACATTATTTTAAACAAATTGACTTTGAATGTAGTATATGAGTATTGTTCAGTCGCTCAGTCATATCTGACTCATTGTGACCCACGTGGACTGCAGCATGCCAGGTTTCCCTGTCCTTCACAATCTCCCCGAGTTTGCTCAAACTCATGTCCATTGAGTCAGTGATCCTGTCCAATCATCCCATCCTTTATAAGCCAAGTCTCAATCCTTCCCAGCAACAGGGTCTTTTCCAGTGAGTCAGCTCTTTGCCTGAGGTGGCCAAAATATTGGAATTTCAGCATCAGTCCTTCCAATGAATATTCAGGGTTTATTTTCTTTAGGATTGGCTGGTTTGATCTCCTTGCTGTCTGAGAAACTCTCAGGAGTCTCCTACAGCACCACAATTTGAAAGGATCAATTCTAAGTCACTCAGCCTTCTTTATGGTCCAACTCTTACATCCATACATGACTACTGGAAAAAACATAGCTTTGACTAAACAGACTTTTGGTGGCAAAGTCATGTCTCTGTTTTTTAATATGCTGTCTATGTTTGTCATACCTTTTGTTCCAAGGAACAAGTGTCTTTTAATTTCATGACTGCAGCCACTGTCCACAGTGATTTTGGAGCCCAAGAAAATAAAATCTGCCACTGTTTCCACTTTTTCCCCATCTATTTGCTATGAAGTGGTGGGACTAGATACCATGATCTTAGTTTTTTAAATGTTGAGTTTTAAACCAGCTTTTTCACTCTCCTCTTTCACCTTCATCAGAAGAATCCTCTTTGCTGGATTCCATTAGAGTGGTATCATCTGCATATTTGAAGTTTTTTATATTTCTCCTGGCAATCTTGATTCAACCTTGTAATTCATCCAGTCTGGCATTTCACATGATGTACTCTCCATGCAAGTTGCATGGGCTTCCTTGATAACTCAGTTGGTGAAGAATCTGCCTGCAATGCAGGAGACCTGGATTCAATCCCTGGGTTGGGAAGATCCCCTGGAGAAGGGTAAGTTTACCCACACCAGTATATTGGCCTGAAGAGTTCCATGGACTGTAGTCCCTGGGGTCGCAGAGTCAGACACAAACTTTCACTTTTCACTCTGCATAGAAGTTAAATAAGCAAGGTGACAATAAACAGCCTTGATGTATTCCTTTCCCAATTTGGAACCAGTCTGTTGTTCCATGTCCAGTTCTGACTGTTGCTTCTTGACCTGCATACAGGTTTCTCAGGAGACAAGCAAAGTGGTCTAGTAGTCCAATCTCTTTAAGAATTTTCCAGTTTATTGTGATCCACACAGTCAAAGGTTTTAGCATAGTCAATGAAGCAGAAGTAGACGTTTTTCTGGAATTCTCTTGTTTTTCCTATGATCCAACGGATGTTGGCAATTTGATCTCAGGTTACTCTGCCTTTTCTAAATCCAGCTTGAAAGAAGTAAAAGTGTTAGTCACTCAGTCGTGCCTGATTATTGTGATCCCGTGGACTGTAGCCTGCCAGGCTCCTCTATCCATGGGATTCTCCAGGTAAGAATACTGATGTGGGTTGACATTTCCTTCTCCAGGGGTCCTTTCCAACCCAGGAATGGAACTTGGATCTCCTGCATTGCAGGCAGATTCTTTACCTACTGAGCTATGAGGAAGGTCCATTTGGAAGTTCTCAGTTAACTTACTGTTGAAGCCTTGCTTGGAGAATTTTGAGCACTATTTTGCTAGCGTGTGAGATGAGTGCAATTGTGTGGTAGTTTGAACATTCCTTGTCATTGTCTTTCTTTGGGATTGGAATGAAAACTGACCTTTTCCAGTCCTTTGGTTACTGCCAAGTTTTCCAAATTTGCTGACATATTGAGTGCAGCACTTTAACAGTATCATCTTTTAAGATTTGAAATAGTTCAACTGGAATTCCATCACCTCCACTAGTTTTGTTTGTTGTGATGCTTCTTGAGCCCCACTTGACTTTGCACTCCAGAATCTCTGGCTCTAGGTGACTGATCACACAGTCGTGGTTATCTGGGTCATTAAGATCTCTTTTGTATAGTTCTTCTGTGTATTGTTGTCACCTCTTATTGATATCTTCTGCTTCTGTTAAGTCTATTCCATTTCTGTCCTTTATTGTGCCCATTTTGCGTGAAATGTTCCCTTGGTATCACTAATTTTCTTGAAGAGATCTCTAGTCTTTCCCATTCTATTGTTTTCCTCTATTTCTTTGCTTTGTCACTTCAGTTCAGTTCAGTAACTCAGTTGTGTCCAACTCTTTGCGACTCCATGGACTACAGCACACCAGGCTTCCCTGTCCATTACCACTCCTGGAGCTTGCTCAAACTCATGTCCATCGAGTCAGTGATGCCATCCAAACATCTCACCCTCTGTCGTCGCCTTTTTCTCCTGCCTTCAGTCTTTCCCAGCATCAGGATCTTTTCAAAAGTGTCAGCTCTTTGCATCAGGTGGCCAAAGCATTGGAGCTTCAGCTTCAGCATCAGTTCTTCCAATGAATATTCAGGACTGATTTCCTTTAGGATGAATTGGTTTGAACTCATTGCAGTCCAAGGGACTCTCAAGAGTCTTCTCCAACATCACAGTTCAAAAGCATCATTTCTTTAGCGCTCAGCTTTCTTTATGGTCCAACACTCACATCCATATACGACTACTGGAAAAACCATAGAATTGACTAGATGGATCTTTGTCAGCAAAGTAACGTCTCTGCTTTTTAATATGCTGTCTAGGTTTGTCATAGATAAACTGCAGTCCATGGGGTTGCAAAGAGTCAGACACCATTGAGTGACTGAACTGAACTGAGGTTTGTCAGAGCTTTTCCTCCAAGGAGCAAGTGTCTTTTAATTTCAAGCCTGCAGTCACCATCTGCAGTGATTTCGGAGCCCAAGAAAATAAAGTCTGTCACTGTTTCCATTGTTTTCCCATCTATTTGCCATGAAGTGATGGGACTGGATGACATGATCTCAGTTTTTTGAATGTTGAGTTTTAAGCCAGCTTTTTCACTCTGTCTTTCACTGTCATCGAGATTACTTAGGAAGGTTCTCTTATCTCTCCTTGCTATTCTTTGTAACTCTGCATTCAGATGGGTATATCTTTCCTTTTCTCCTTTGCCTTTCATTTCTTTTCTCAGCTGTTTGTAAGGCCTCCTCAGACAAGGACATTGCCTTTTTTCATTTCTTTTTCTTGGGGATAGTTTTGATCACCGCCTCATGTATGGTGTTACAAACCTCCATCCATAGTTCTTCAGGCACTCTTTCTATCAGATCTAAACCTTGCATGTCCCTTGATGTCACATGTTTTCTCTGGGAATTTCTGTATATTTTAATTTTTTCTGTATATTTTAAAATTTTTTTTGTACATCTCTATCATGTTTGAATTTTGTTCATAATGAACATGTATCATATTTTTAAAAATGTAAGCTAATGTTTCATATATTGACCATAAATGCAACTTCTTTCAGCATGGCATGCATGTGTTAGAAGTCTTCACAGGTATAGAAGCAGTGATTATATCCAAGCCGTTTCTCTTTTAAAACACTCTTAGTCTAACATACACACTACCATGTGTAAAATAGATAGCTGCTGAGAAGTTGCCGTATAACACAAGGAACCCAGCCTAGTGCTCTGTGATGACCTAGAGGGGTGAGATGGTAGGGGTGGGAGGCTCAGCAGGGAGGTGATATAGGTATAATTATGGCCAAATTGCATTGTTGTATAGCAGTAATCAACACAACATTGTAAAGCAATTTTCTCCCAATTAAAGAATAAATTTTTAAAAACACCCTTAGTCTAAAGAAAAGTATGAAAAAGTTCACAAGGTAGAAGAGATATTGGAAGGGATTTAGTACAGAGTGGTTTGTACCAAGTCCAACTCTGTATTCAACAGCATGGCTTCAGAGAGGTCACCTAGCATCTGTGTATCCCTTTAAAATAGTCTATCACCAAAATATCACATTTATTCTCAAAAGTGACATTCACTGTTCAAATTAAATCTCTTGGATTGGTACATATTTCTGTGATGAAATATCTAAAAACAAGGTCAGGAAAAGCATCACTGCCTCTCATGAAGGAAACTTAAATTTGCAGTCAGAGGACAAAGGTATCAGAGAACAAGGAAACAGTATCAGGAAATTGTATTGGGTGAGGTCAAATACATAGCACACCATTGCTAGAAACAAGATTTGGTAATGGAAGTATCAAATATATTTCAAGAGGGCATTATGTTCCAGAGGAAATAGAATAGATTTAGAAGTAGATTTGGTTTTCCCTTCCCTGACCTGAAGCATTTCTGAGCACTAAAAGCTATTAGGCAAGATCCCCATACTATTGGGAACAATAAATGATTTATGCTTTATGGTTCACACATATTTATTTGGGAATTTTTTTTCATGTAATGATGCCAACAGGCATCCTCTAAGAAAATGTTGTGTTAAGCATCCTTGACACTATATAGATTGAGTCAAATTTTACTTTCTATTAAAATCTTGAGAAGTTCTAGGTTCTTGCTGTTTTGATTTCTACTCCAGTTTCAGCACTATTTCACTGATTAGTTTGGATATACCCTTATTTCTAGAACTTGGTCAGTCCAATTAAAAAACAAAAGAGAAAGCAAGAGAATTGCCTTACTCCACAGTTCAGTTCAGTTCAGTCGCTCAGTCGTGTCCAACTCTTTGTGACCCCATGAATTGCAGCACGCCAGGCCTCCCTATCCATCACCAACTCCCGGAGTTCACTCAGACTCACGTCCACCAAGTCAGTGAGGCCATCCAGCCATTTCATCCTCAGTCATCCCCTTCTCCTCCTGCCCCCAATCCCTCCCAGCATCAGAGTCTTTTCCAATGAGTCAACTCTTCACATGAAGTGGCCAAAGTACTGGAGCTTCAGCTTTAGCTTCATTCCTTCCAAAGAAATCCCAGGGCTGATCTCCTTCAGAATGGACTGGTTGGATCTCCTTGCAGTCCAAGGGACTCTCAAGAGTCTTCTCCAATACCACAGTTCAAAAGCATCAATTCTTCGGCACTCAGCTTTCTTCACAGTCCAACTCTCACATCCATACATGACCACTGATAAAACCATAGCCTTGACTAGAGGGACCTTTGCTGGCAAAGTAATACCTCTACTCTTCAACATGCTCTCTAGTTTGGTCATAACTTTCCTTCCAAGGAGTAAGCATCTTTTAATTTCATGGCTGCAGTCACCATCTGCAGTGATTTCAGAGCCCCCCAAAATAAAGTCTGACACTGTTTCCACTGTTTCCCCATGTATTTCCCATGAAGTGATGGGACCAAATGCTATGATCTTCGTTTTCTGAATGTGGAGCTTTAAGCCAACTTTTCACTCTCCTCTTTCACTTTCATCAAGAGGCTTTTAGTTCCTCTTCACTTTGTGCCATAGGGGTGGTGTCATCTGCATATCTGAGGTTATTGATATTTCTCCCAGCAATCTTGATTCCAGCTTGTGCTTCTTTCAGCCCAGCGTTTCTCATGATGTACTCTGCATAGAAATTAAATAAGCAGGGTGACAATATACAGCATTGACGTACTCTTTTTCCTATTTGGAACCAGTTTGATGTTCCATGTCCAGTTCTAACTGTTGATTCCTGACCTGCATACAAATTTCTCAAGAGGCAGGTCAGGTGGTCTGGTATTCCCATCTCTTTTAGAATTTTCCACAATTTATTTTGATCCACACAGTCAAAGGCTTTGGCATAGCCGATAAAGCAGAAACAGATGTTTTTCTGGAACTCTCTTGCTTTTTCCATGATCCATTGGATGTTGGCAGTTTGATCTCTGGTTCCTCTGCCTTTTCTAAAATCAGCTTGAACATCAGGAAGTTCACGGTTCACATACTGCTGAAGTCTGGCTTGGAGAATTTTGAGCATTACTTTACTAGCGTGTGAGATGAGTGTAATTGTGCAGTAGTTTGAGCATTCTTTGGCATTGCCCTTCTTTGGGATTGGAATGAAAACTGACCTTTTCCAGTCCTGTGGCCACTACTGAGATTTCCAAATTTGCTGGCATATTGAGTGCAGCACTTTCACAGCATCATCTTTCAGGATTTGAAACAGCTCAACTAGAATTCCATCACCTCCACTAGCTTTGCTCGTAGTGATGCTTTCTAAGGCCCACTTGACTTCACATTCTAGGATGTCTGGCTCTAAATGAATGATCACACCATCGTGATTATCTGGGTCATGAAGATCTTTTTTGTACAGTTCTTCTGTGTATTCTTGCCACCTCTTCTTAATATCTTCTGCTTCTGTTAGGTCCAGACCATTTCTGTCCAAAGATCGAGCCCATCTTTGCATGAAATGTTCCCTTGGTATCTCTAATTTTCTTGAAGAGATCTCTGCTCTTTCCCATTCTGTTGTTTTCCTCTATTTCTTGGCACTGATCACTGAAGAAGGCTTTCTTATCTCTTCTTGCTATTCTTTGGAACTCTGCATTCAGATGCTTATATCATTCCTTTTCTCCTTTGCTTTTCATTTCTCTTCTTTTCACAACTATTTGTAAGGCCTCCCCAGACAGCCATTTTGCTTTTTTGCATTTCTTTTCCATGAGGATGGTCTTGATCCTTGTCTCTGGTACAATGTCACGAACCTCCATCCATAGTTCATCATGCACTCTCTCTATCAGATCTAGTCCCTTAAATCTATTTCTCACTTCCACTGTATAATCATAAGGGATATGATTTAGGTCATACATGAATGGTCTAGTGGTTTTCCCTACTTTCTTCAATTTAAGTCTGAATTTGTCAATAAGGAGTTCATGATCTAAGCCACAGTCAGCTCCTGGTCTCGTTTTTGTTGACTGAGTAGAGCTTCTCCATCTTTGGCTGCAAAGAATATAATCAATCTGATTTCGGTGTTGACCATCTGGTGATATCCATGTGTAGAGTCTTCTCTTGTGTTTTTGGAAGAGGGTGTTTGCTATGACCAGTGCATTTTCTTTCTCCACAGGGGGGCAGTAAGGGTTAATGACATAACTGATAATCATTTTTAGGAGAAAGGTAGAAAATGCTATGTATGTGCTTATTGCATATTGATAACTAAAAGGAAAAATATAGGCCCATAAACAAAAAGCCTGTGTAAACTTTAATACTTTCAATGTTTTGAATTCATAGACATATTCAGTTTATATGCTTTACCAAGGAAGGTGAGAAAAGAAAAAAAAATAATAATAATAACACCTCAGCTTTAGAAACACCAATGTTCCCAAGGTCACATGAATGCTAGGAAGACAACCTTACCACTTTTTTTCAATATTGCTCAGTCTTATCCATTAGTCACTAACTTCTGTGTCTCACTTTTTTAGAAATGTGTATAAGCAGTTTACTATAAAAACTGAAATGCAGAACCACATATTTTGAAAAAGGGATTGAAAATAGAAAACTCATTTAGACTAACCAAAGAGCTCTCTAAATTCCATTTTGCTCTACTGGAAACACAAGGATTATTATGAGTTGCTACTTTTTATTAGTTACAAAATTGAAAGTCATTACTGCAAGGTCCTAGTACCAACTGCAGAGCATCTAAGAAATCTGAACATTTTCCCCAGGGACCAACTAAGTTCCTAGTTTATTGCCCCAATTCTTGGTTCAATGCAGTTTGAGGTATCTACAACAATTTACTCCTTAGAATTTCGTTTCAGTTTCGGCAGATTTACTAATCAAGCTCCAGGGAGCAGCAGAGCGGCAGCAAGTGATTCTCAAAGAGGGCCATGTGGGAGGGTAGACAGTCAACCCCCACATTCTTCACTCAGAGCTGGTTGAGAAGGTTTAGGTGTATCTAAGTGTGGGGGGGGGGAATTCAATTATAATTTTATATTTGGGGAAAATACTTCTACTTTTTAAATAAGACTAGAGAAGGTAAGACTCTGGAAAAACTAGATGTATAGATTTTAGAAATTTGAGAAGCATTATCAAATACTGAACATCATTTATTTATTTATATTTTTGACTCTGCAGGGTCTTCGTTGTGGGCTTTCTCATGAGGGCTTTCTCTAGTTGTGGTGAGCAGACGCTACTCTCTAGCTATGGTTTGAGGGCTTATTGTGGTGACTTCTCTTCTTACAGAGCCTAGGTTCTAGAGCCTGTGAGCCTGTGAGTTTCAGTAGTTGCAACATGCGGGCTCAGTAGTTGTGGTGCAGGGGCATAGTTGCCCCACAGCATGTGGAATCTTCCCAGAACAGGGATCAAACCTATGTGCACATTTGTAGGCAGTTTCATTGAACCACTACCGAAGTCCCAACAGTGAACATTATTGTCAAAGAAAGAAGGTTTTAAAAGAACTGGTCATTTAGCCAGAATCTTAAGAAAACTTTCTTGTTAGAAGAGGTGACAGAGCAATGAGGAAATCTCCAGTACCCGGCGTTCCAGTTTCCTCCGCTCCCACGCCTGTCTGCTCACAGCAAGCTGTGAATTTGGAAGGCAGAACTGCAACTTGATTAGCTTCAATCAAGGCCAAGTTCAGTTGAAATCATGGCACTGTGCTTCAAAACCGAAACACAGAAACATAACCCTTGCCAAGTGGTGATTCCAAAAGGTTGAGGGTTTTAAATATGCCTAAAGGTGGCTGGGAAAGTAAAGATGACAAAATAAGGAGAGAGAGAGGGAAGGACAGACAGAGAAAGAGAAACAAAGAGAGGCAGAGAGAGGAGGTGGGAATGGGGAGAGCTGTGTGCAACAGAACAATCAAGCTCTAGAAGAGAGGGAGAGAAAATTAAAAATTTGTATTGAATTTTACATTTATGAAGAAACAGAATCTCTAACAATAGATCATCATACAATTAAGTGTATAGTAATCAATACTGTTCACTATAATGCAAAGAACTTTAGCACTTTAAGGTAACAAGTCTACAGCTGCCAGAAACTAGAATTACAAACAGTGTTCAAAAGCATGTATTATTTGGAGACAAGCAGCAGAGCAGGCACACACACATTTTCACGCTCTAACCACAGCAATTTCTCTGAACTACTAGAGAAATACAGTCTTTGGAGAACAAACAGGGACTCTATACATATACACCATGGAGGAACACACTCTAAGAGTCACTTCTAAAAAGAAAACTCTCATATCTTTTGGGATTCTCATGACTTTTCTTTGCAGGCTATGTGGTATAGCTAGGTCACTGTACAGTGATGCCTGTTGGGGATGCTGTACAGTGATGCCTGTTGGGGATGACTTATATAGGTTAAAATATGCTCCATTAAAAATCATCCATAGGTGGGTAAAGTTACTTACTATCAGTTCAGTTCAGTCACTCAGTCGTGTCCGACTCTTTGCGACCCCATGAATTGGAGCACGCCAGGCTTCCCTGTCCATCACCAACCTCCGGAGTTCACTCAGACTCATGTCCATAGAATCAGTGATGCCATCCAACCATCTCATCCTCTGTCGTCCCCTTCTCCTCCTGCCCCCAATCCCTCCCAGCCTCAAAGTCTTTTCCGATGAGTCAACTCTTCGCATGAAGTGGCCAAAGTACGGAGTTTCAGCTTTAGCATCATTCTTTCCAAAGAAACCCCAGGGCTGATCTCCTTCAGAATGGACTGGTTGGATCTCCTTGCAGTCAAGGGACTCTCAAGAGTCTTCTCCAACCCCACAGTTCAAAAGCATCAATTCTTCGGCGCTCAGCCTTCTTCACAGTCCAACTCTCACATCCATACATGACTACTGGAAAAACCATAGCCTTGACTAGACGACCCTAGTTGGCAAAGTAATGTCTCCGCTTTTGAATATGCATCTAGGTTGCTCATAACTTTTCTTCCAAGGAGTAAGCGTCTTTTAATTTCATGGCTGCAATCACCATCTGCAGTGATTTTGGAGCCCCCCAAAATAAAGTCTGACACTATTTCCACTGTTTCCCTATCTATTTCCCATGAAGTGATGGGACCAGATGCTATGATCTTCGTTTTCTGAATGTAGAGTTTTAAGCCAACTTTTTCACTCTCCTCTTTCACTTTCATCAAGAGGCTTTTTAGTTCCTCTTCACTTTGTGCCATAAGGGTGGTGTCATCTGCATATCTGAGGTTATTGATATTTCTCCCGGCAATCTTGACTCCAGCTTGTGTTTACTCCAGTCCAACGTTTCTCATGATGTACTCTGCATAGAAGTTAAATAAGCAGGGTGACAATATACAGCCTTGACGTACTCCTTTTCCTATTTGGAACCAGTCTGTTGTTCCATGTCCAGTTCTAATTGTTGTTTCCTAACCTGCATACAGATTTCCCAAGAGGCAGGTCAGGTGGTCTGGTATTCCCATCTCTTTCAGAATTTTCCACAGTTTATTGTGATCCACACAGTCAAAGGCTTTGGCATAGTCAATAGAGCAGAAATAGATGTTTTTCTGGAACTCTCTTGCTTTTTCCATGATCCATTGGATGTTAGCAGTTTGATCTCTGGTTCCTCTGCCTTTTCTAAAATCAGCTTGAACATCAGGAAGTTCACGGTTCACGTATTGCTGAAGCCTGGCTTAGAGAATTTTGAGCATTACTTTAATAGCATGTGAGATGGTTGCAATTGTGCGGTAGTTTGAGCATTCTTTGGCATTGCCCTTCTTTGGGATTGGAATGAAAACTGACCTTTTCAAGTCCTGTGGCCACTACTGAGATTTCCAAATTTGCTGGCATATTGAGTGCAGCACTTTCACAGCATCATCTTTCAGGATTTGAAACAGCTCAGCTGGAATTCCATCACCTCGACTAGCTTTGTTCGTAGTGATGCTTTCTAAGGCCCACTTGACTTCACATTCCAGGATGTCTGGCTCTAGATGAATGATCACACCATCGTGATTATCTGAGTCATGAAGATCTTTTTTGTACAGTTCTTCTGTGTATTCCTGCCATCTCTTCTTAGTTATTCAGAAATGTCGTCTGGAAGATTCAGGTGAATCAAAGTCTGATTTACAAAGTTATTTTTGAGATCTACAAGTTTGTATTTTAAAGGTCCCCTGGAACATATGCTAATTTCCACAAAACTTCCAAGGAAGGCATTCTTAGGAAATTTTTTTAACACATAGATAAAAGTCATTTCTACTTTGCTACCATTTACATGCAAATAGCTGATGCTAAAGCTGAAACTCCAATACTTTGACCATTTTATGCAAAGAGTTGACTCACTGGAATAAACCCTGATGCTGGGAGGGATTAGGGGCAGGAGGAAAAGGGGACAACAGAGGATGAGATGGCTGGATGGCATCACCGACTTGATGCAGATGAGTTTGGGTGAACTCCGGGAGTTGGTGATGGACAGGGAGGCCTGGCATGCTGTGATTCATAGGGTCGCAAAGAGTCAGACACGACCGAGTGACTGAACAAACTGAACTGAACATGCAAATAAGTGCTGCCACACAATATCAAGCGTGCTGCATCTTCTGAAAGAAGGCTAATAGTGCCCTCCAGAATTTTTTTCACTAATAATTTACTTAGCACACACTTTCTTCAGAAAAAGTAAAAAGGTTGTGACCTTGCCATCATCGAATTATTTCATCTTCTTTTTTTTTTACTTTAATATATTTTTTAATTTTTATTTTTACTTTATTTTACTTTACAATACTGTATTGGTTTTGCCATACATTGACATGAATCCACCACGGGTGTACATGCATTCCCAAACATGAACCCCCCTCCCTCTTCCCTCCCCACAACATCCCTCTGGGTCATCCCCGTGCACCAGCCCCAAGCATCCTGTATCCTGCATCAGACATAGACTGGCGATTCGTTTCTTACATGATAGTATACATGTTTCAATGCCATTCTCCCAAATCATCCCACCCTCTCCCTCTCCTACAGAGTCCAAAAGTCCACTCTACACATCTGTGTCTCTTTTACTGTCTCACATACAGGGTTATCATTACCATCTTTCTAAATTCTCTATGTATATGTTAGTATACTGTACTGGTGTTTTTCTTTCTGGCTTACTTCACTCTGTATAATCAGCTCCAGTTTCATCCATCTCATTAGAACTGACTCAAATGTATTCTTTTTAATGGCTGAGTAATACTCCATTGTATATATGTACCACAGCTTTCTTATCCATTCATCTGCTGATGGACATCTAGTTTGTTTCCATGTCCTGGCTATTATAAACAGTGCTGCGATTAACATTGAGGTACATGTGTCTCTTTCAGTTCTGGTTTCCTCGGTGTGTATGCCCAACAGTGGGATTGCTGGGTCATAAGGCAGTTCTATTTGCAATTTTTTAAGGAATCTCCACACTGTTCTCCATAATGGTTGTACTTTCATCTTCTTAAACACTAGATTTCTTTAAGGAGATATTACTGGTATCCTCTTTATTACCTTTATCACACAAGAATGGTAGTTGTGTCATGTCTACAAACCTGGTGGAAAGCAGTTCAAATGGCAGTACCTTACAATTTGATTAGCTATTTCGAGAATATTCATTGAAACATTAAACAAGATTTGGGAAAACTTTGTGGGTTTATTTTGCTAAAGTATATTTGCCCTTCTTCAGGGGATCTCCCAACCCAGGGATCGAACCCACGTCTCCCACATTGCAGGCAGATTCTTTATCAGCTGAGCCACAAGGGAAGTCTTAATGAATATTTATCTGATTCTTTCTCCACATAAGCACTATATTGGGAGATGGTGTAGACAAAGGTAAGAATCCAAAACGTTCTTTGGAAGTGATGAGAACAAAGTAGATCTCAGTAAGGCTGGAGGGGGAACAGGAACCACCCAGCAAAGCACAAGCTTGAGCAACTCCCCCCACATACATTTACATAAGCTGTAATCATTTCATTATTAACGTAAAGAGGATAAATGGGAGCAAACGGAGGAAGACAAAATGTGGCATAAAATGGGAGGCAGGTGGGAAAAAGCATGGTTAGCTGTAATCTGAGGAAAAGGCAATGGCAACCCAGTCAGCACTCTTGCCTGGAAAATCCCATGGACGGAGGAGCCTGGTAGGCAC
Source organism: Ovis canadensis (assembly GCF_042477335.2). NCBI lineage: Eukaryota > Metazoa > Chordata > Mammalia > Artiodactyla > Bovidae > Ovis > Ovis canadensis. Next base: position 10,762,500 of record NC_091261.1, read on the forward strand.
CAGTCCATGGGGTCGCTAAGAGTCGGACACGACTGAGCGTCTTCACTTTCACTTTTCACTTTCATGCATTGGAGAAGGAAATGGCAACCCACTCCAGTGTTCTTGCCTGGAGAATCCCAGGGACGGGAGACCTGGTGGGCTGCCCTAAGGGGTCGCACATAGTCGGACACGACTGAAGCGGCTTAGCAGCAGCAACAGCAACAGCAACAGCCGCAGCTGTAATCTGAATGGCACACTGGAACAAAAGCTGAGCTGAGGGAAACCTTCCATACTCTCCACTCCTCATTTTTATTTTATTTACTTACTTATCATTATTTTTAAGCATTTATTTATTTACTTGACTGTCGTCGGGTCTTAGTTGCAATGTGCAGGCTCTCTAGTTGTGTCCTGCTGGTTACAGAGCACTGAGTTCGTTTGTTGTGTTTCACGGAGATTAGTTGCCTCTGCGGCATGTGGGGTATTCGTTCGCTGACCAGGGATCGAACCATGTCCCTGCACTGGAAGCCAGATTCCTTTTTTTTTTTTTTTTAAGAGCTTTTTATTGAATGTGTTGCTAAAGAGCTTTAGTCAAAAAGACCAAAGCCCATGTCGTCATCAGACTCTTCAGATTCTTCTTTCTTTGCTTCCACATTTTTCTCCTCAGCTGGGCAGCAGTAGTGGATAGGATAGGTCCATCAGCCCCCACAATGCAGATGAGGCTTCTGATGTTGCCATAGGCCAAAGCTCTTGCAAACAAGCCTGGCAGAAAAGCTCAGCGTTTACACCAGCTGCTTTAATGAGGGTATTGATCTTATTCTCCATGACCATCACCTCATTGTTGTGCAGAATGAGGGCCGAGTAGATGCAGGCGAGCTCCAAGACCTGGACCATGGTGCGAGTGAGGGCTAGGTGGGGGCTGCCAGGTGCAGTGCTAGTCGCCAGTTGATGTGAGGACCTCGCCCCCAAATGATGGAAGCTTCCTTGGAAGGACTGAAGACCTTAGCACCAGCGGAGGAAAGCTGAAAAGTGGATTTTTCTTTACCAGTCGGCCACCAGGGAAGTGCCAGTCCTCATTTTTAAGAGTCATATATTGGATCTTGGGGAGACAAGAGTCACAAGCTCACACCGCAGCAGAAGGAGATCTTTATCTCTCATCATTCATCATCTCTGAGTGGAAACCCCATCCATCCTTCAAGGCTCAATTCAAAAACCATGCCTTCCTCCTCTCTCTTTCACCTCTGAGTCTCCACAGATCACTGAACTCTGGCTCTAGAAGAGCAACAGTTTTGTGTTGCTTGTCCTGGCGTCCTGTTGTTTTTTTCCTTGTTCTGGGCTCTTCTCCCCTGAGGCCTGCTGGTGCTGGAGGAGAAAACCTTATATCTCCTTCAGGACACTACTGATATTTGTGCAGACAGGAAGGCTGTTCTACATAGAGAGCTGTCTTGCTCCAGCAAAATAATGAAACGTGTCTTGGCCCCATCCCTTTTTCCTTCTTTTCAGTAAATGACCTTCATAAATGTCTCTCTATTCCTATGAAGTTGGCCAGAAGCTTAAGGTTTTCCCTCAGAGGATCAAAAAAGGGAAAAAAATAAAATGAAATCCCGGAATGTATGGGAGACCAGAAGCCAGATGCATTCAGCGCTTCTCTGGTTTCCCCTTTGAGTGACAGGCGGTCGCAGACATGTCACGACTGCTTGTGTCACAGGGCCACAGCAGTCATGTGTAGTGACTGACAGGGAATTTAAAGGTAATACAGGAGCATCTATAATTTTTTTCCTATTATTATTATGCTAAAAAGAACTCATTATGAAATCATGTTTAAATAGAAGATGGCTTATACCTAAAGGAGGAATTAACAGCTCAAAAAACGAGATGTCTTCTCTTGTCACTGAGCCTTTGTGAATTTAGAAACCTTGACAAGTGAGTCACTGAAAAGTCCTAAGAGGTAACATTGTTAATCTGCCTCTTCTCCAGAGAAATTAGACATGAGAGACTAGAAATAAAAACTCAAGTCCACCACCTATTAAATTTCTGAAGAAACTAGTGGCAGAAGTGTAGGGTAAGGAAATTAGAGAAAGTGGGGTTCAGAGAAAGAACGAGTCCAAGACCAGCACTTTACAGGAACAGATCACCTTTAATGAGGGGAGAAGAGGCAGCAGTCAGATTAGTGAGCTGCTACACTAACCCAAGAAAAGAGGAAGTATAGATGTGGAAATCTACTGTCTTAAGGGGGCCTGTTCTTCTCCACGGTTGTTTGAATTAGTTATCTCTTGAACGGCTGGGGCAAGGAATTCTGGAGATCGGCCACAGGCTGGGAGCGGCTGGGAGCTGGGCATAATCAACCTTAATGTCCATTTTTTCCTTCAAGTGAGAAAGTTCTTTGTTTTGCATTGAATGGTGGGGAGGACCCCAAGGGGAGTTTTAACTCCAGGCTATTTTCAGCTGTGTAACTTTCCTTCAAGAAAAGTGACAGACAAAAATGAAAATAAAACAAATGAGCAGATCTGACTCCAAGAAATAGTGCTTTAGTTGCTGCAAAGCCCTGGAAAGCAAAGTTGGATTATCACTTCCTTGAGGAAGAAGCTGTGTTCTGCTCACTGGTGAATTTCTTGTTTGCTAGGCAGCAGAGAGGAGGCATTCAGTAGATGTCTAATGCATCAGAATCTTTGAGGCACACTTGGTCTAGGAAAGGCTAGGACATGCCTGTGTTCTCTCCCATAGCGAGCATTTCTGAGTCTCTGCCAATCTTTTCTGTTCTGGGCACTTCACAGAAAAGCAGATGCCCTCAGTCTTTTGTACTATCTATTCTAAGCCTGGGTCTCACAGTAATTTATTTCCCTTCTTTTTCTGCAGTGAAAAAGTGACAACTTCTCTGGCAAGCAATGTCTTCATTGCCACTAATGATGACAAATCAAAAGGTCAGCAAGGCCCCTGTTTTTCAGGCTTACTATTGGGTTGACAATTTGGATTTAGTTGGTAAATTGCCTATTTAGTTGGTAAATAGTCTAACTACCATTGGTTAGACTACTATTGGTTAGAAGTGATTCTCAAGTTTAAGGGTTTTATTCTCAAACCTTGGAGCATCGGAAGTCAGGAAGAACCCTCTGATCTGAATGCTTATTCCTCCTGTTCCTGTTATGGACCTCTGCCTTTCACACCAGTAGAGCCAGGCAGCTCTGTCTAGAGAGCCTATTGCTTTTTTAAAAATAAGGTATCCATGATCAGAAAATCAACATATTTTATTATTAATAGTGATGATAGAGAATTTTCTCATCCTGTTATCTATCCATTCACCTGAGGTCACAAAGAACACATCTTGAGATATTTAGCAGATTATGACAGGGCCTGTATTTGAAGGAAGAAAAACCTTGCATTCAAAACAATTTTGTTTTCAAGCCTTCCAATCATTCATCTTACAGCTATGCTAACCCTCACTGAGTACTCTAGAGGATCTTTAAGTGATGATGCCCTGCACAGCCATGTGGGGCACAGCCCACCCATGTACACTTGGTATTAATCTCCCCACCTTCTGGATCCCTGGAAGTGGGTGTGTGGTGTGGGCGTGTTTCGTGTGTTTGACATCTATAAATACACTCAGAGCTGCTCGGAGCTGCTCACTGGTATTTCAGCACATTCACTATTCCCAGTTTTTACATATACCCACACCCTCATAAAAAGGAGTAAAGCAGGATTTTATTTTTACTGTGATGGCCATGACTCCAGATAAATTGCTACAAAACCAGATGTCACTTTTATTTTATTTTAAAAAAATTAATTAATTTATTTTAAGTGGAGGCTAATTACTTTACAATATTGTAGTGGTTTTTGCCATACATTCACATGAATCAGCCATGGGTATACATGTGTTCGCCATCCTGAATCCCCCTCCACGTCCCTCCCCAAAGTTGCAGGATATAAAATTAACAAACAGACATCACTTTTAAATGTACCCCTTTTGTCTGTAGAACAATGAGACACATAAAGAACATTCGGCTCTCACTCTATTCCCTTCACCTTCCTTGGTGCTGGCTTCCATTTATGCCTCCACCTGCCTCTACAGTTGGGTTTGAGGTTTGTTCTTCTCTCAGTCTGTAACACTGCTTCCATTTTTTGGCTAAAGCTTTATTCTCTCCTTTTTCTCAGGTATCCCACTTGCAAGCCCTCTGGTCATTGCAGCCCAGACCTCCATCACAGTCACACTGACCTGGAGAGTATTCCAGGCCCATCACCCCCTGGACCCACTGCCTGGTTTCTCCTCAATCTCTGGAGCTAGACTGGGTCCAGACTTTGGCCTTGCTTTCTGTATGGGGTATGCAACACGTGTTGGCTTCAGTTTCCTCATTTGAAAAATGGATATATTAACAAGACATACCTCTTGGAGTTTTTAATAAAGACTGGTAGATCACTGTTCAGTTCAGTTCAGTTCAGTTCAGTTGCTCAGTCGTGTCCGACTCTTTGTGACCTCATGAATCACAGCATGCCAGGCCTCCCTGTCCATCACCAACTCCCAGAGTCCACCCAAACTCATGTCCATTGAGTTGGTAATGCCATCCAACCATCTCATCCTCTGCCATCCCCTCCTTCCTCCTGCCCTCAATCTTTCCCAGCATGAAGGTCTTTTCCAATGAGTCAGCTCTTTGCATCAGGTGGCCAAAGTGTTGGAGTATCAGCTTCAGCATCAGTCCTTCCAATGAACACCCAGGACTGATTTCCTTAAAATGGACTGGTTGGATCTCCTTGCAGTCCAAGGGACTCTCAAGAGTCTTCTCCAACACCACAGTTCAAAAGCATCGATTCTTGGTGCTGGTACTGCCAAACCTAGTGAGTCATGCCTCCCTGAACTCATGCCTTTGTGAGATCCCCTATGATATTGATTTGGTTTCACCACGTGGCCTCTTTGGCCAAAGACAGAAGCAGAGTCTTGATCAGTGTGTGTACATTGTGTTTTTACACTCTCTCGTTTGCTGCTTTTTTGAACTTAGCCACTGCTTGGAGAAGCCTGGGTAGACTTGCTGGTTGATGAGAGACAACTGTTCAGCTAACCCACCCCCATCCCACCTTCCCTTGGTCAACTACTAGACATGTGAATGAGGCTATTTGGAACTAGTCAGTCTGGCTAACTTGCCAAGTGATTGTAAACACATGAATGCTTCCAGGTGACCCTGTATGGAGCAGAGATGAATTTTACTGACTAAATCCAAATTGCCAACCCACAGAATCTTTAGCAATTAAGTGATGATTGAGTTATTCAGTTTTGGAGCAATTTCTTATGTAGTAATAGTTAGCTACTACAAAGATAAATGAGTTTTTCTATGGTACATAAAAGGTATTTAGAGAAGTGTGTGGGACAAGGTTTGTGCTTATGTCAGTAGTTAGCCATAATGGTGATCTTGGAGACTTGTGAATGTGCTTAGCCTTCTTATATTCCTGTGCCTTTGCACATGACTAAAACTTTCATGTCTGCATTCATTGACTGCCTACTTCCTCCTTGTCCCTTGAGCAGAGGGATATTAAGAATGTTTAAGAATTGGTATGGTATGGGTAGCAAGCAATCGAATGTGAACCCCTTGAATGTCAAGACTGTCTTTGAATCTCAGTTCAAACATCCTGCTGCCTGAGTTACTAGAGCACTTCATCAGATTCCCCTGTCTCTGCTGTCATGTTCCCCATCCAGTAGTTTGTTCTCAACAGAGTCATCTTTTAAAATGTAAATGATCCTTTAAAAAGATGTCAGATTATGTACCCCTCTCTCAAAACTGGGCAATGGTTCTTGGGTCTCTCCAAGTAAAATGTAAGGTCATTAAAATGTCTAAGCCCTCTGCTCTCGACCCTTACCTCCTGACATCCTCTCATCTGCCTGCTATGCTTACACTCTGCAGCAGCTACACTGGATGACTTCTTCAAAGCTGCCTACATTAGGGACTTTGTTTTAGCAGTTCTTTCTTCCTGGAACCACTGTCGCAAAGGAACTATGCTTGCCTCTCCCAAGTCTGCTCAAATCTTACTTTCTCAATGTAACCTAAGCTGAATCTCTTAATACTGCAACTTGCTCCTACGTATCAGGTTACACTCCCATTCACCCCTGTACCCTACCACCTTTCGTATCAGTCAGTGATCCACTAGTGGAGCAGAACCAGAAGGAGAAATATATCTAAGGAGCTGGCTTCTGCAACTGTGGGGGTTGGCTAGGCAAGTCTGAAATCCACAAGGCAGGCTGTCAGGAAGGGCAGGCTAAAACTTGTCCACATGAGCCAAAACTGCAATCCATTAGGGGAATTTCATGTTCTTAGGAACACCTCCATTCTGCTCTCGTGGTCTTTCAGCTAATTGAATCAGCCCTACCCAGATTATCTAGGAAACCATATAACTAAGGACTATACCCTAGCCAACTGTCCCATAATATTGACAAGCACACCTTCTAACACCATATATAACTTTCTAATTTTTATGTCAGTTGTCTGTCTTCTCTACTAAAAATAAATTCCATGAAGGTGAGAGCTTTTGTTTTGCTTGCTGATGTATTCCACAGTAAATATTCAAAAGGTATTCATTCAATGAAATAACATCACACCCTTAGGAAGTCTTCTCTGACTACCTGCTATCCATCCCTCCAGAGACACTCACATCCCCTAAATAAGGTGTGGTTTTTCTTCTCATTGATCTAAAGTTAGTTAAATCCATTCGCTTCAATCAGACCAGTCTAACCTCCATATAAGATAGAGCAACAGAAATAACTAAATATCTTATGGTTTTATTTATTTAACTTCTCTCTTTGCTCACATTGGTTTCTTATTTTCTATCTATTCCTTTACTTTCTTCTACTTCCTTTCCCTATTCTGCTTTGACAAACTGGGAAAAAATACAAAGAAGGATTGTTACAATTTAATGTACATACATAAAGAATCCCTTGGACTTCCCTGGTGGTACTGCTGCTGCTGCTGCTGCTAAGTCACTTTAGTCGTGTCCGACTCTGTGCGACCCCATAGACAGTAACCCATCAGGCTCCGCCGCCCCTGGGATTCTCCAGGCAAGAACACTGGAGTGGGTTGCCATTTCCTTCTCCAATGCATGGAAGTGAAAAGTGAAAGTGAAATCGCTCAGTCGTGTCCGACTCTTAGCGACCCCATGGACTGGTGCTTACCAGGCTCCTCCGTCCATGGGATTTTCCAGACAAGAGTACTGGAGTGGGTTGCCATTGCCTTCTCCACCCTGGTGGTACAGTGGTTAAGAATTCACCTGCTAATGCAGGGGACATAGGTTCAGTCCTGGCCAGGGAAGATTCCACATGCTGTGGAGCAAGTAAGCCTGTGCGCCTCAACTACTGAACCAGTATGCTGCAACTACTGAAGCCCATGTTCCTAGAGCCTGTGCTCTGAAATAAGAGAAGCCACTGCAATGAGAAGCCCATGCACTGCAAGTAGAGAAAGTCCACATGCAGCAATGAAGATTCAAGGCAACCGAAAATAAATAAATGAATAAATAATTTAGGAAAAATTAAAGAACCCTACGCACAAAGCCAAAGGCAGTGTTGAGTTGTTAGACACTTTCACCTGCAGAAATAGTTAGCAGCATGCATCCATAGTTTTACCAGCACTTATTAAGCACCAAATATATCAGACATTGTATAAAATATTGAGACGACAGAGGGATAAGTCAAGGTATCTGCCTTCAAGTTGTTTACAGACTTGTTCAGAATGATGAAGCAATATCCTAGAGACTGAATCTATCCCTTATTCATTATTAGTTCAACTTACACATTGTTGGTCTATGTGGTATTTGATATTTAAATTAGTTATTAACATTGGAAAATGAGAAGGTCTCACATAAAAATAAGAATATGGGGCTTCCTTTGAAATATGAGAGGATATAGAAACATTGGCAATAGCTGCTCAGATCCAAGGAGGAACTTCTTGAGTGCTCCATCTTTAGTTCTCCATCTTTCCTACCATTGTTATTCTACATCAGGGGCAGATGCCAGGTCCTATTATCTTACCCTTGGCCTGATCTGGTCATTTAGGTTAACTTCCTGGCTGCCTATGGGCATTTGCGTTTTAGATTGCTAGACCAGTGGGTTGCATTTGATTCAGTTCAGTTCAGTCACTCAGTCGTGTCTGACTCTTTGCAACCCCACAGACTACAGCACACCAGGCCTCCTTGTCCATCACCAACTCCTGGGGTTTGCTCAAACTCATGGCCATTGAGTTGGTGATGTCATCCAACCATCTCATTCTCTGTTGTCCCCTTCTCCTCCCACCCTCAATCTTTCCCAGCATCAGGGTCTTTTCCAATAAGTCAGTTCTTTGCATCAGGTGGCCAATGTATTGGAATTTCAGCTTCAACATCAGTCCTTCCAGTGAATATTGAGGATTGATTACCTTTAGGATGAATTGGTTGAATCTCCTTGCTGTCCAATGGACTCTCGGGAGTCTTCTCCAATACCACAGTTCAAAAGCATCAGTTCTTTGATGCTCAGCTTTCTTTATAGTTCAACTCTCACATACATACTTGACTACTGGAAAAACCATAGCTTTGACTAGACGGACCTTTGTTGGCAAAGTAACATCTCTGCTTTCAATATGTTGTCTAGGTTGGTCATAATTTTTCTTCCAAGGAGCAAGCATCTTTTAATTCATGGCTGAAGTCACCATCTGCAGTGATTTTGGAGCCCAAAAAATAAAGTCTGTCATTGTTTCCATCTATTTGCCATGAATTGATGGGACCAGATGCCATGATCTTAGTTTTCTGAATGCTGAGTTTTAAGCCAACTTTTTCATTCTCCTCTTTCACTTTCATTAAGAGGCTCTTTAGTTCTTCGTTTTCTGCCATTAGGGTGGTGTCATCTGCGTATGTGAGGTTATTGATAGTTCTGCCCGCAATCTTGATTCCAGCCTGTGCTTCATCCAGCCCAGTGTTTCTCATGATGTACTCTACATACAAGTTAAATAAGCAGAATGATAATATACAGCCTTGACACACTTCTTTCCCTATTTGAAACAGTCTGTTTTTCCATGTCCAGTTCTAACTGTTGCTTCCTGACCTGCACACAGATTTCTCAGGAGGCAGATCAGGTGGTCTGGTATTCCCATCTCTTTCAGAATTTTCCACAGTTTGTTGTGATCCACTCAGCCAAAGGCTTTGGCATAGTCAATAAAGCAAAAGTAGATGTTTTTCTGGAAGTTTCTTGCTTTTTCAATGATCCAATGGATGTTGTCAATTTGATGTCTGGTTCCTCTGCCTTTTCTAAATCTTGCCTGAACATCTGCAAGTTCATGGTTCATGTGTTGTTGAAGCCTCGTTTGGAGAGTTTTGAGCATTACTTTATTAGCATGTGAGATGAATGAAATCATGTGGTAATTTGAGCATTCTTTGGCATTGCCTTTCTTTGGGATTGGAATGAAAACTGACCTTTTCAGGTCCTGTGGCCACTGCTGAGTTTTCCAAATCTGCTGGCATATTGAGCACTTTCACAGCATCATCTTTGAAGGTTTGAAATAGCTCAACTGGAATTCCATCACTTTGTTCATAGTGGTGCTTCCTAAACCCCACTTGACTTTGCATTCCAGGATGTTTGGCTCTAGGTTGGTGATCACACCATCATGATTATCTGGGTCGTGAAGATCTTTTTTGTATAGTCCTTGTGTATATTCTTGCCACCTCTTAATATCTTCTGCTTCTGTTAGGTCCAGACCATTTCTGTCCTTTATTGTGCCCATCTTTGCATGAAAAGTTTCCTTGGTATTTCTAGTTTTCTTGAAGAGATCTCTAGTCTTTCCTATTCTGTTGTTTTCCTCTATTTCTTTGCATTGATCATTGAGGAAGGCTTTCTTATCTCTCCTTGCCATTCTTTGGAAGTCTGCATTCAAATGGGTATATCTTTCCTTTTCTCCTTTGACTTTCACTCTCTTCTATTCACAGCTATTTGTAAGGCCTCTCAGACAGCCATTTTTCCTTTTTGTATTTCTTTTTCTTGGGGATGGTCTTGATCCCTGCCTCCTGTATAATGTCACGAGCGTCTGTCCATAGTTCTTCAGGCACTTCATGTATCAGATCTAATCCCTTGAATCTGTTTCTCACTTCCATTGTATAATTGCAAGGGATTTGATTTAGGTCATACCTGAATGGCCTAGTGGTTTTCCCTTCTTTCTTCAGTTTTAGTCTGAATTTGGCATTTGATTATACACTATTAAGCACTCTTTAACACTTCAAAATAATTCTGCTTCTAAGATATAATTTGATATTCATAATAAATCTCAGCTATAGGTAGGCCAAGTATTGTTAGTTCCATTTCTCACAAGATGTAATGAAACATTGGAGAGGTTGATTTACTAGTCTGGGCTTTAGAGATGGTTCTAAAATTTAAATTTTCTGGTGAGTCATCTGAGGCATTTTGCAAAGGTATCTCACCCCCTCCTCAACTTTCCTCCCTACAACACTTCAGACTGAAGTCGTTGAAGGTTGGGGAAGGAAGAAGGATTAACACAAAGTTAAAATTGGAATTTTGAATATTACTTAAGACTGAGCTGTGGCTTACTAGCACTATGATTGACTGAAGGATTTTTTATTTTCTAAGAGTGATGGGCCTATTTAATGCTTCATGTTCTGGCAAGAAAAGATAATATCAATGAACACATATTGAAAAGGACAAAAATTGCATTTTCCATATAATTAAAGTGTGTCATATTTTTTCAACTTACTCATTATGCACAGAGATGCATGCACAACACAACACACATGTGCACATTTTTCTCCTTGCACATGCCTAGAATCATTCTATACAGAATATTTTGTAACTTCCTTTTTCCTTCCAACAGTGTCGCTTTCTACAACAATAAATAGTCTTATCTTGAAACAATTTTAATAGTCCTATATAATATGGTGGTATTATAGTATTTGGCCAGTCACCCTTTGGTCAATTTAAATTTCCAATTTATTATTGTATGAAATACTGATTTAATATTCTGACAGATGACTTATTATGTGCATCTGTGATAACTTAAGAGTAGAATTGCCATCACAAGACACATCTATTTTTTAAATATTTTTGATACATGTGTAATATATATTCGACAAAGCCCTTCCTTCTAAAATCTCCCAACAAGTCTTTCCACTTCAGCTGAAAAAAAATCTCACTAAAGTAATGCTTGCATGTTTAATTCCTTGTTAAACAGCCTCAGTGTCTTTTAGCTTATTAGATCAATTTTAAAACCACCCCAACTCAGGATTTGGGAAAACACCTTGCCTTGCCTGTCCAACCTCATCTCAGTTCAGTTCAGTCGCTCAGTCGTGTCCAATTCTTTGTGACCCCATTAATCGTAGCATGCCAGGCCTCCCTGTCCATCACCAACTCCCGGAGTTCACCCAAACTCATGTCCATCGAGTCGGTGGTGCCATCCAGCCATCTTATCCTCTGTCGTACCCTTCTCCTTCTGCCCGAGCATCAGAACCTTTTCCAATGAGTCAACTCTTCGCATGAGGTGGCCAAAGCACTGGAGTTTCAGCTTTAGCATCATTCCTTCCAATGAACACCCAGGACTGATTTCCTTTAGCATGGACTGGTTGGATCTCCTTGCAGTCCAAGGGACTCTCAAGAGTCTTCTCCAACACCACAGTTCAAAACCATCAATTCTTCAGCACTCAGCTTTCTTCACAATCCAACTCTCACATCCATACATGACCACAGGAAAAACCATAGCCTTGACTAGACGGACCTTTGTTGGCAAAGTAATGTCTCTGCTTTTTAATATGCTGCTGCTGCTAAGTCGCTTCAGTTGTGTTTGACTCTATGCAACCCCATAGACGGCAGCCCACCAGGCTCCCCCGTCCCTGGCCAGGCAAGAACACTGGAGTGGGTTGCCATTTCCTTCTCCAATGTACGAAGCTGAAAAGTGAAAGTGAAGTCACTCAGTCCTGTTCAACTCTTAGCAACCCCATGGACTGCAGCCTACCAGGCTCCTCCGTCCATGGGTTTTTCCAGGCAAGAGTACTGGAGTGGAATGCCATTGACTTCTCCATTTAATATGCTATCTAGATTCAGTTCCAGTTAGGGCAGATCTGTTATTTCTGCCAGATCCACCAATTGTTTTTTCTTTCCCTGTATGAGGAAACTGGGCTTCCCAGGAGGTGCTAGTGGTAAAGGACCCATCTGCCAATGCAGGAGATGGAAGAGAGATGGGTTTGATCACTGAGTTGAAAGATCCCCTGAAGTAGGAAATGGCACCCCACTCCAGTATTCCTGTCTAAACAATCCCATGGACAGAGGAGCCTGGCAGGCTACAGTCTATAGAGTCAAACACGACTGAAGTGAAACAGCACATTTGGAAATTGCTTCCTTTCTTCTCCACTAATACAAATCCTATATGTCTCCCCAAACTCACATCAAGTTATACATCTTCCAGAAAGTGATTCTGGGATAATTTCACCCCCAAATTATCTTTTCACTCATGAATCATATTCCCCTATAATTTTAGGTATGCATATCTCATTTCCTCAGGGTGGGCAAGTTATTCCCAGACAGGTTATTTTTTGAATATACCCCCAAAGCAAACAGAGCTATGTGCTGACTCTTAAAAAGGACTATAAAAGTATAGAATAAGTTATTGGAGAAAATTCTGAAATATTGCCTGAATGCCATTCAATTTGGTCATACTCCCATATGAAATTGGATGAATAAATCTGGTGAGTTTTCAAAATGGCTTCAGCTACCTTTTCCTAATAACATGACTATAACAAGTTTTTCAGGAAATATAAATAATTTTTAGCTAGTCATTTGAAGGACACTTTCACTTATTTGCAAAAGTTAATTGGCATTAAATTCAGTATAAGAGAAATCTCTCAATGATGATTTAATCACCACAATTACAAAGTAGTTAGTGGTGGCCATATGACACGGATTTTGAAAACCACATTAGTGAGATTCTATTGTACAAAGATGTTTTAATTCACAGATTATGATATAAAATAGAAATAATGAATTTTAAAATTACTCTAGACAGTGAACATTAAAAAAACTTTAGTTCATTTAAAAATACATAGATTATTTTGATTCCACCTCCCCAAAGTATGGTACTTCACTGTTCCAAAAATACTACATATTCAAATAAACTGTAATTATGAACATATATAGCTTCTTACAGTTAGAATTTTAAAAGTAGATTGTGCTAAAAAAAATGCAAGTTACTGCAACATTTAGATATGCTTTAAAGTAAACATTATAAATAGGCATGTTATTACTAGAGTTTTAGGGAAGTTTAATCAGGAACCAAAACACAAAAGAATAAAATTTCAGTGGCTCTTGACCAACATAAAATGAACAGATATTCACCAAATTCATCTCTTCAAGACCTTCATCACATCCCGAATTTGAAAGCAAAAGCCTTCTTTTTAGATGATGTAACTGGGATGAAAAAATATGGAGAGAAAAATTACAGATTGAAACAAAAGATGTGAAAAAAGAAATAGTGAATCTAGAAACACTAAAGATTTCTGGAAATGTAAATCTAATTTTAAAAAACTAATTTTTACTGGGGAAGTAGTGACTTTGAATCTTGCTCCCTCAGGATTAAAGTAAAAATAAGATTTCCTAAAGAGTATGTTTGCTTTGGTGAGAGAAGAGGATAAAATTATCTGTGGTACTAAGATGCAATGGAGTGTTTATCTGGCAGGGTACTATTTGATTCATCAGCCAAACTTCTGATGTTCACAATCTTCCTATTCACTGATGCTTGAAATTAGCATCAGTTAAAATCCTGGATGCACGGGCAGCTGGCAGCTCAGCTCCCCCTGCCTGGGTCCTAAAGCTACAGCAAATTGGCAGTAAGGCTTCCTTAGCAGGTGCTAACAGGCTAAATGTTACCACACAGCATGATTCCATCTATGCGAAGCAAACAAATACAAACCCATGTATTTTTATATGTACCACACACGTATGTAACTGTGTTGAAAAGTGTTTGAAAAGATACATAAAATTGTTAATATGTGTAATCTCTGTTTACACAGAGGATTTGAGGAGAGGTAGATGGATACTTTCACTTTATGGTGTGAATTTTAACCATAAGAATGTAATCATGTATTATTTGCACAACTTTAAAACTTAAAAATCAAAAAGCAACACTGGGACGCCAACCTATGTAGAGACATGACTGAGTAAGAATAGTTCTCACTTTCACTTTCCTTATTTCCAGGGAGCACTGATTTTATGCTTCCAAAAGTAAAAAGAAAACTAACACATACATGTAGTTTATAGCTGTTAAAATGCACATTGCATTAACTTGAGTTAAAGTGTATATTTTTGGAGGTAAACTTTTTGGTTGGTATACACAACCATGCCAGTTTGTCCATCCAACAGTATTGCTGTGGGCATACTATTTGCAGTACTCTTCTAGGCCCTGTGGGTTTAGCAATGACTAAGAAGACAAAATCCATACTTTCATAGATATTACATTCCAAGGGAGAAGTTAGGCAATAAATGAAAAAATAAGTAGAACATATAGTTTGTCCAGTGGCAGTAACAGTTTTGGGGAAACATAAAACAAGAAAGGAATATAGGGAGTACTGTGCAGAGGTAGCTGAAGTTTAAAACATGTCATCAGTATCTCCCCTGACTTGCATAGAAAATAAGTTGATATAATACATAAGATTGCCTGAATCATTTTGCCTCAGAAAATATGACTAGGAATATTTTTTTCTTGACTTAATTTTAGTTGGCTTTTAACAAAGACTTCAAACTGGCACCTTAGGTTCATTTTTAGTTCAATGAAGAATAGTTCTCATACACATGTAGCGTGGATTCAATTCTATTCCTTGGGTTGGATCCTTACCAAAATCTTAAGAAGAAAAATGAAGAAATATGGATGCCTCAAGAACTAACTAACCACTTAGATCCTGCATTAAACATGCTTCTCTGCATCCAGAAGCTGACTAGTACCAGATTAAGAATGAGAAAGGATTTCTTGGCAAAGGATCTTTACTTGCAAAAATAATTCCAAGACTTGGGCTAAGCTCAAATTTTAGGATTTATGTGGAAACTCAAGACTTTTCTTTTCACATTACCATATGAACAAATTGAACAACAACAACAAAAAAAATACAAGCTCTTAGAGATTTGGTTTCAAAAGGTCTAGAGTTTAAGAAGAATATTTTTCCTCTCTCTCAGAGTGGTCCTTTATTAAACCATTCCTTTGATCATGTTATACAGAAATACCTCTATTAATGAAAAGGACATACACTTTATTGTCTAAAATGTTGTTATTGAAATAATGTAAAATGCACTGGAAAGCATTCTAGGAGGAATAAGACTAGGGGATAGGGTATAAACATATTATTTGGCTAAAATAATAGCAATATGATATGAAACAATACCAATATTACCCCCTTTGTGTTATAGTGTAATCCACTGATCATTCTAAGTGATACTAGATAACTTCGAAGTTTGATTAGGGATGAAGAGAGTCCTGCAGATGGTGAGGTCACAGGTGATAGATATATGGATGCCAAAAGGAACAGAAAAGGAAACACTGGAGAAAAGGAGAATGGCAAAAATACCCCTTATTTCACAATTTAGCTTAGGGTCCATGCTATTAACAGTTGTAAGTGATGGACAAACAGAAACTGTGGGTAGAATAGTATGTGTGTGTGTATGACTTGAGATGAATGACACCAAGCTCATAATGCTTTGCATAATTTGTCAAGCGCTTTTACTTGCTTTTTCTTCTTCCAGCATTGCTGACTGTGTAGAAAGATGTTTGTGATGTTTCAGTTCAGTTCAGTTGATCAGTTGTGTCCGACTCTTTGCAACACCATGGACTGCAGCATGCCAGGCTTCCCTGTCCAACACCAACTCCCGGAGCTTGCTCAAACTCTTATCCATCGAGTCAGAGAACCCTTCCAATCATCTCATCCTCTGTTGTCCTCTTCACCTCCTGCCTTCAATCTTTCCCAGCATCAGGATCTATTCCAACGAGTCAGTTCTTCGCATCAGGCGACCAAAGTATTGGAGCTTCAACTTCAGCATCAGTCCTTCCAATGAATAGTCAGGACTGATTTCTTTTAAGATCAGGTTTGATCCCCTTGCAGTCCAAGGGACTTGCAAGTCTTCTCCAACACCACAGTTCAAAAGCATCAATTCTTTGGTGCTCAGCTTTATTTATGGTTCAACTTCACAACCATACATGACTACTGGAAAAACCATAGTTTTGACTAGATGGACTTTTATGATGCTTAGTCCTGGGTAATTATATAATGAGGTATTACATCACCAGAATACATAAATAGATACCATATAACTATATACAAGTAAAAATAGATTAAGCAAATTTCCTTTTCTTAAAAAAGTGCAGAGAAATTTCTTACCTGATATACATTAGTGTGAAGTCTATTTGGGGATATTTCCTGTACCAGTTCTAACAGATTTCCAATTGAACTTTACAGCAAACAATTTGCTTTCATTTTTCCAGGAATGTCTGATACAGGATAATGGGCAGGTATGTTGTGCTGGAAGTAAGATTTGTATCTTATAGATTATAAAAACAAGGAAGTAACATTTGTAGAATAAACTGGACTCATAGCAATGAAAGATTCCTTCAATTAAAGATTTTCTACTGGTCTTGAGCAGACTAACATTACCCCATTTAACACCACAAAGCCTGTAATAAATACCTTCATGTATTCAAAAATCCATTTGAAAAATAGCAAAGTCTCACAAGAATAATTTGAAATGCCTCATAATATATTCTGTACACTAAGTTGCTTCCAAATCAAAAGAATAAAAGCAAAACCCTGATTTAAAATTAGAAAAGCAACTCAAGTAATGCATTTTAGACTAATCCTTTAGGATAAAAAATAAGACTTCTTAGAACATCTCCATCTTCTTTAATATGCCTTTTGTTTGTTTGTTTCTGTCCATGTGGCTTGGGGGATCTTGATTCCCTGACCAGGGACTAAACCCATTCCTAACCACTGGATCACCAAAGAATTTCCTATTATCAGTTTTGAATGAGTGATGCTTTTCATTTTGCTACCTTTACACTGGTATTCCTACAAGGACTCTTACTGTTTTATATTCTTTGGTGAAATTAAGCCCTTACAGGAGCAATTCTTCGCTTCCAGATTCTTGCCATGTGACGTTTTGCTTGCCAGATCATGTCATTAGTTCCACTGAACCGTCTGATTTGACTTAGCAGCTACCGTTGCAGACTTGTTCCTCTGCATGGTTGCATCTGTGGCTCAGCTGGTAAAGAATCCGCCTGCAGTGCAGGAGACCTGGGTTCGACCTCTGGGCTGGAAAGATCCCCTGGAAAAGGGAAGGGCTACCCACTCCAGTATTCTGACCTGGAGAATTCCATGGATTATACAGCCAGCCTATGGGGTCACAGAGTCCCACATGACTAAGCAACTTTTTCACTTTCACTTTCAGTTTAGTTCAGTTCAGTCACTCAGTCTTGTCCGACTCTTTGCCACCCCATGAATCGCAGTACGCCAGGCTTCCCTGTCCATCACCAACTCCTGAAGTTCACTCAAACTCACGTTCATCCAGTCGGTGATGCCATCCAGCCATCTTATCCTCTGTTGTCCCCTTCTCCTCCTGCCCCAATCCCTCCCAGCATCAGGATTTTTTCCAATGAGTCAACTCTTCGCATGAGGTGGCCAAAGTACTGGAGTTTCAGCTTTAGCATCATTTCTTCCAAAGAACACCAGGCCTGATCTCCTTTAGAATGGACTGGTTGGATCTCCTTGCCGTCCAAGGGACTCTCAAGAGTCTTCTCCAATACCACAGTTCAAAACCATCAATTCTTCGGTGCTCAGCTTTCTTCACAGTCCAACTCTCACATCCATACATGACCACTGGAAAAACCATAGCCTTGACTAGACGGACCTTTGTTGACAAAGTAATGTCTCTGTTTTTGAATACGCTATCTAGGTTGGTCATAACTTTCCTTCCAAGGAGTAAGCGTCTTTTAATTTCATGGCTGCAGTCACCATCTGCAGTGATTTTGGAGCCCCCCAAAATAAAGTCTGACACTGTTTCCACTGTTTCCCTATCTATTTCCCATGAAGTGATGGGACCAGATGCCATGATCTTAGTTTTCTGAATGCTGAGTTTTAAGCCAACTTTTCACTCTCCTCTTTCATTTTCATGATGAGGCTCTTCAGTTCTTCTTCGTTTTCTGCCATAAGGGTGGTGTCATCTGCATATCTGAGATTATTGATAGTTCTGCCCGCAATCTTGATTCCAGCCGGTGCTCCGTCCAGCCCAGTGTTTCTCGTGATGTACTCTGCATATAAGTTAAATAAGCAGGGTGGCAATATACAGCTTTGACACACTACTTTCCCTAGTTGGAACAGTCTGTTGTTCCATGTCCAGTTCTAACTATTGCTTCCTGACCTGCATACAGATTTCTCAGGAGGCAGGTCAGGTGGTCTGGTATTCCCACCTCCTTTAGAATTTTCCACAGTTTGTTGTGATCCACACAGTCAAAGGCTTTGGCTTAGTCAATAAAGCAGAAATAGATGTTTTTCTGTAAGTTTCTTGCTTTTTCCATGATCCAGCGGATGTTGGCAATTTGATCTCTGATTCCTCTGCCTTTTCTAAAACCAGCTTGAACATCTGGAAGTTCACGTACTGCTGAAGCCTGGCTTGGAGAATTTTGAGCATTACTTCACTAGCGTGTGAGATGAGTGAAATTGTGCGGTAGTTTGAGCATTCTTTGGCATTGCCTTTCTTTGGGATTGGAATGGAAACTGACCTCTTCCAGTCCTGTGGCCACTGCTGGGTTTTCCAAATTTGTTGGCATATTTACCAGTGGTATATTCTAATTACTTCCATTCACTTTAGGTAATGGTTACTAATACAGCACCTGTTCTATTTCAACAGTATAATAAGTGAATAGACTTCTATATTGATAAGATCTCAGCCCTCTGTTGGGGAGTCAAGAGCTCATCTAAATAAAAACTGGTAGGTGGTTGGAGCTAATAACCTGAGAAGGGAGTCAAACACTTCAGCATGTCCAATTAGTTCTTATGCCAATGGAAATGGGGATAGGAAGTCTTTGGTGGCCTTGGCCTTTTTTTCAAAAATAAATTTTATGTTTTTATTGAAGCATAATTGGCTTACAATTTTGTTTTCTGTCAAATCTCAATATGAATCAGCCATAGGTATACATGTCCCCTCCCTTTTGAGCCTCACTCCCATCTCCCTCCCCATGCCGCCCCTCTAGGTTGATACAGAGCCCCTGTTTGAGTTCCCTGAGGCATGCAGCAAATTCCCGTTGGCTATCTATTTTACTTATGGTAATGTAGGTTTCCATGTTACTCTTTCCATACATCTCACTCTCTCCTCCCCTCTCCCCATGTCCATAAGTCTATTCTCTATGTCTGTTTCTCCATTGCTGCCCTAAAAATAATTCTTCGGTACCATCTTTCTAGATTCTATGTATATGTGTTAGTATATGATATTTATCTTTCTCTTTCTGACTTACTTCACTCTGTATAATAGGCTCTAGGTTCATCCACCTCATTAGAACTGACTCCTTTTTATGGCTGAGTAATATTCCGCTGTGTATGCGTACAACTTCCTTATCCACTCATCTGTCAATAGACATCTAGGTTGCTTCCATGTTCTAGCTATTGTAACTAGTCCTGAAATGAACATTGGGGTGCAAGTGTCTCTTTCAATTCTGGTTTCCTCAAGGTATATGCCTAGGAGTGGGGTTGCTGGGTCATATGGTGCTTTTATTTCTAGTTTTCTAAGGAATATCCATACTGTCTTCCGTAGTGGCTGTGTCAGCTTACATTCCCACCAACAGTGCAAGAAGTTTCCCTTTCCTCCACACCCTCTCCAGCATTTATCATTTGTAGACTTTTTGGGGATGGCCATTCTCACTGGTGTGAGGTAATATCTCATTGTAGTTTTTATTTGCATTTCTCTAATAATGAGCAATGTTGAGCATCTTTTTATGTGTTTGTTAGCCATCTGTATGTCTTCTTTGGAGGAATGACTATTTAGGTCTTTTTCCCACTTTTTGATTGGGTTGTTTTTCTGGTATTGAGTTATATGAGCTGCTTGTATATTTTAGAAATTAATCCTTTGTCTGTTGTTTCATTTGCTATCATTTGCTCCCATTCTGAGGGTTTTCACCTTGTTTGTAGTTTCCTTTGCTGCACAAAAGTTTTACGTTTAATTAGGTCCCACTTGTTTTCTTTTGTTTTTATTTCCGTTACTCTAGGAAGTTGATCATAGAGGATCTTGCTTTGATTTATGTCATCAAGTATTCTGCCTATGTTTTCCTCTAAGAGTTTTATAGTTTCTTCCAAAGCATTTGGAAGTCTTTGGTGGACTCATAATCTTTTACTTCAGAAAATGGTGAAACTGACATATAATGGAAGACATAATAAAAGTCTCCCCCCGACCCGCGACAGATGGATTTGTGCCCATCTTGCCAAGGTTTGTTTGTTTTTCTTGTGTTTGGTGAGATGAGGTTAACTGTTGAGACTGTATCTGTCCAAGGACCAGTTTTGTGCAGTTATTTGCCCATACAAAGATGAAAATGGAAACTGGGCTCATAAATTGCTACTTCTCTTAAACATGTATGCTTATGTCTGAAAGTCAAAGGTCCTACCACTTTTGTCTTTTCAGAAAACAACAAAGGTTCGGTATAAACTAACAAATTTTTAAATTGCTTCAAGACTCACAGATGAGATATTGAGCTGTGGACCTGGTTCTTGCTCTTCTCTGCAGGGAGTGGAGTCAGGGCAGAGAATTGAATTAGGAAAATGGACCATCTACAAATGCACAATGACCATCACACTAGGAATACTAGAGCATGTGGGCTGATATTTAACTCTTAGCAAGCTTAAGAATAAAAAGAAAATACTTTCTTAGGCCTATGAATTTAGGGATGGGTTTGAAAGAGAAAAGGTTTGAGTAGACATTTCACATGCTAGCTGAATTGGATCCTTAAGAAGCAGAAAATTGTACTGGAAAAAACAGAATTGTACCAGACATAATTCAGGGGAGGATGTGAAACTGGCTATGGTTTGGAGTTGTGTGCTCACTTGTCAGATACTTATAGCCTCACTTTTCAGTATTTACTTGTACCTATAACATTATTTTGGTGGGAAGACACACAAGCATTAGAAGAATTTTGTTTTTGTTTTGTCCTGAGAGAGCTCCTAAAATGGCTGATTAAACAGTCCTGTTCACTCTGCTTGCATGTAGAAGAAGAAAGTCAGACCAAAGGTTTGATCAAATCTAAGTTAGTATGTATCTCTTGGGTCTAGCACTTAACCTCAGTTCCCAAATGAACCAAGTATAACTGATAGTAATGTAAATGTGTAGAAATAATGATATCAATGATAGCCAAAGAATGTTCAAACTAATACACAACTGCACTCATCTCACACACCAGCAAAGTAATGCTGAAAATTCTCCAAGATAGGCTTCAACAGTATATGAACTGAGAAATTCCAGATGTTCAGGCTGGATTTGGAAAAGGCAGAGGAACCAGACATCAAATTGCCAACATTTACTGGATCATAGAAAAAGCAAGTGAATTTCAGAAAAACATCTACTTCTGCTTTATTGATTAGGCCAAAGCCTTTGACTGTGTGGATCACAACAAACTGTGGAACATTCTTAAAGAGATGGGGATACCAAACCACCTGACCTGCCTCTTGAGAAATCTGTATGCAGGTCAGGAAGCAACAGTTAGAACTGGACATGGAACAACAGACTGGTTCCAAATTGGGAAAGGAGTATTTCAAGGCTGTATATTGTCACCCTGCTTATTTAACTTATATGCAGAGTATGCCATGTGAAATGCTGGCTGGCTGAAGCACAAGCTGGAATCAAGATTGCCGGGAGAAATATCAATAACTTCAGATGTGCAGATGACACCACCCTTATGGTAGAGAGTGAAGAGGAACTAAAAAGCCTCTTGATGAAAGTGAAAGAGGAAAGTGAAAAAGCTGGCTTAAAACTCAATATTCAGAAAATTAAGATCATGTCATTTGGTCCCATTACTTCATGGCAAACAGATGGGGAAACAATGGAAACAGTGACAGACATTATTTTCTTGGGGTCCAAAATCACTGCAGATGGTGACTGCAGCCTTGAAATTAGATGATGCTTGCTCTTTGAAAGAAAAGCTATGACAAACCTAGACAGCGTATTTAATAGCAGAGACATTACTTTGCTGACATACGTTCGTATAGTCAAGGCTATGGTTTTTCCAGTAGTCATGTATGGATGTGAGAGTTGGACCGTAAAGAAAGCTGAATAATGAAAAACTGATGCTTTTGAACTGTGGTGTTGGAAAAGACTCTTGAGAGTCCCTTGGACTGCAAGGAGATCCAACCAGTCCATCCTAAATCAGTCCTGAATATTCATTGGAACGACTGGTGCTAAAGCTGAAGCTCCAATGATTTGGCCGCCTGATGTGAAGAACTGACTCCTTAGGAAAGACCATGATGCTGGGAAAGACTGAAGGTCAGAGGAGAAGGGGACGACAGAGGATGAGATGGTTGGATGGCATCACCAACTCAATGGACGTGAGTTTGAGCAAGCTCCGGGAATTGGTGACGGACAGGGAAGCCTGGCGTGCTGCAATACATGGGCTCCCAAAGAGTCAGACAGGACTGAGCAACTGAACTGAACTGAATGATAGCAATGAAGATTTATGAAATGATTCCATTATACACAGTGCCATATACTTATAATAGATTATTTTAATTCTTACAATGACCTTATAAAGCAGGAAGTTTTTTTTGTTGTCGTTTTTATTTTTTTTACTTTACAGTATTGTATTGATTTTGCCATACATCAACATGAATCCACCACGGGTGTACATGTGTCCCCAATCCTGAACCCCTCTCCCACCTCCCTCCCCATACCATCTCTCTGGGTCATCCCAGTGCACCAGCCCCAAGTATCCTGTATTGAACCTAGACTGGCCATTTGTTTCTTATATTATACATGTTTCAATGCCATTCTCCCAAATAATCCCACCCTCTCTCTCTCCCACAGAGTCCAAAAGACTGTTCTATACATCTGTGTCTCTTTTGCTGTCTCGCATACAGGGTTACCGTTACCATCTTTCTAAATTCCATATATATGCGTTAGTATACTGTACTGGTGTTTTTCTTTCTGGCTTAGTTCACTCCAGATATCTAAATGTCTACACCTATCCACACATGGATACTTAACGGACACCTCAGATTTAACTATGTTTAAATCAGAACTGACAAATACTCCCCTCTCCACATAAAATCTGTTTCTTCTTTATTTTCTCAATCTCAGTAAATGTCCACTCCACTCTCCTAAGAGCCCAGAACAAAACTTGAGATCATCTTTCACTCTGGTCTCTTATACTCATGTTTAATCTATCAGTAATTCTGATCTGCTTTATATTTTCTGAAAAAACAGAATCTATAAACTTCTATCACTTTGATCATCCCAGCAGGCAATTTTTTGTTTGCTTTCTTGGATCTGTGGCTCATATAGCAACAGAAGAATCAGCTTACACATAAATGACTAACCCTGTGCACTTATCACTCAGTAACAAAAATTAACATTTTTGCCATCTTCTTTCTTCCATTCCCTACCCTCCCTTTTTTGGTGGAGGATTTTAAAACAAATCCCAGCAAAGTCATCCTTTTAGTGATCAGATCACCTTGCTCACAGCATTTGTTTCTCTTTTCAATAAAAGCTGAAATCTTTTCAAAGGCCTACCAGGGGGACTACACGCGGGACACCATCTCCTTCCACTGTCTCCTGCTCAGATGCCAGAGAGGTCCTTAAACCTTAGTATCCTCTGGAAGGCTTGTCACAGCACAGGCTGCTGGGCTTCATTCTCAGAACTTCTGATTCAGATCTGAAATGGGCCTCGAGAATTTGCCTTTCTAACAAGTTCCCAGATCCTACCACTGCCCAGCGGCATACTTGGGGGACCATCAGCTGCACTGTACTCTTTCATTTCTTCAAGGTCCAGGAGTCTTTGCACTGCTCTTCCCTCTGCCCTGAGCACTCTGATTTACTCAAGATTCGCTTTCTTCCATCTCTTCTATATGATATATTTTGAGAGGCCTTTCCCTAGTGGCTCAGAAGGTAAAGCGTCTGCCTGCAATGCAGGAGACCTGGGTTCGATCCCTGGGTCAGGAATGATCCCCTGGAGAAGGAAATGGCAACCCACGCCAGTACTCTTGCCTGGAAAATCCCATGGACACAGACGCTTGGTAGACTACAGTCCATGGGATCACAAAGAGTCGGACACGACTGAGCGACTTCAATCCTTGACCACCATTTAGCTTCCGGTCTCACCTGACTATTCGATATTTTCATGGCAGGCAGGTACGCGGGCAAGGATACCTAATTTTTCTCTGCATCCCATTACAGTGCTGTAGATCTCTCCCAGTAAGTGCAACGAGGGGATCACAGCCTGAGAAGTGAGGCTCCAGTTCCTGCTTGGGACTCTGGACAGGCGAGCCATTTCTTCTTGCCTCAGTTTCACTATCTGTAAAGGAAGGATCGGCTACGCCCACTCCTCCCGCCTACCTGGCGGTAAACTGCGAGAGGACAAAACAAACGCGCCTGTGGAGTGGAGCAGTCAGGGAACGCCAAACGCCGGGACCACGCGCTTTCCGGCCGGACCCCGCCCTCACGTCTCCGGCTCAAGGGTTCGGGCAGGAGAACCCACCCTGGGAGCCCACTCGGCAGCGGCAGGAAGAGGCGGGGCGGGGTCTTGAGGGCGCGTCACACCCGGAAGTGCCCTCCTGCCGCTCCGCCCCCAGCATCGCCGGCAGGCGGAGAGCGCCCGTGAAGTGCGGCTGCAGAGCTGGGCCGGCAAGCGGGGCCGCTTCTGGAGCGGGTGCCGGTGCAGGCGCGGGTGCGGGGCGGCGGTGGGCTGGCGCCCGGGCGGATGGGACGCGGCGCGACGGGCGGGCGGGGCAGGCGTCCGCAGCTGGAATGGTGCTGGCGGCGGCGGGCGCCGTAGAGCTGAAGCCCGAGAGGAGCCGCCATGGAGACGCCGCCGCGGCCTCCCGCGTGAGTGAGCGGACGGGCAGCGGGCGGGGCCGTAGCGGCCGGGCCGGGCGGCAGGCGGAACCCAGCTGACCCGCGGGCGGGGCGTCGCCGCGCGGGGCTGTAGGGAGGGTCCTCTGCTGGCTAGCTGGAGCCCAGGGAGGGCCGAGCATCGGCGGGATGGAGACACAGGATGCGCGCGAGGCCGTCGGAAAAGGAAGCTGCAAAGTACAGACACCGGTGCCGAGAGGAATTCCTCTCAGCTTGCCTGTTTCTCCGAATTCCTAGCAAAATTCTGTCCGAGGAGCTTGCACATTGCTCGGAAAAAGCTGAACCGTGGCTGTACAGGTCATGTGACCTCTTTTACCTGGCACAGCAGAAAATCGTGTCCAGAAATCACAGCATCTTCTGTTTCTCTGGCACCTTGGGCGAATTAGTAGTGTACGACCTGCCAGGCACAGGTGTCTTTTCCTTGGTACCCAAGTACTTTCAAGACCTGCAACAAATTTGCTTCCAAAATAAGCTGAACAGTTACTTGGGAGACATTGAAGAAACTGCATTATTCAATACAAGATTTTTCTTTTAGCATTTTGTTAAAAGTGGACTATTAATCCCCAGGAATTTTGAACATTTCAAGTTTGATTTACTTTCTTTAGTTTAATCTTTATAAAGGGACAAGAGCCCTTTGAATCTGAGGTTTCAAACCGCCAGCAAATTTCTTCTGAGGAACCATGTATCTTTTTATGACCGCTTATTCTTGGAGCTTTATCACTTTTCATTTAGATTTGGCCAGCTTCACTTCAGGGCAGTTGTACAACAGCAACCTTTTATAGCTATTTGGCAGAATGCCAGCTAAATTTGTTTTGGGCTGAAAGTTTGTTTGATGTTGAGTCCTTTTAGGAGAGCTAATAGAATTCTGAAACTACAGTTTCTAAAAATGCCTTACAGAATTTTTAGCTTGAGTAGAACCAGGTCATGGGGATTAAGGAGTACCTGAGACTCTTGAATTCCTGGACTGGTAGGAACAAGAGCTCAGTTGCTTGATGATGGTTGTGGCTTTGAGGACTTTGTGATATGTTCATGTTGTTCAGCAGGTTTGGGAACACTCCTGAACCTCTAGGAAACATGATGATGGTTGTTAGCATCAACAATGTGAGCATAGCGTCAGCACATGGGTTGTGCTCAGGGGCATAAAAGGAATTGCTACCTGACTGTAGACAACACATGGTATAAAGGATATCTTAGGTAGGGTATTATTTGCCATAAACCTGCCCTGTTTATATCAGTTCCCTGCAGACCCTGTTTTGCTTTGGCAGCAAAGTGAACTAAAGGAAAGAAAAAGGGTACCTTAGACTGCAGATGAGAAAAAGCTTTGGGAAAGCAGGCTCTGAAGGGAGGAAAAGAACATTACACATCATTTAAATATAAGTAATGAAAAATGAAATAAATGTGTGCGTGCAAATACTGATAAACTGAATCTAATACAGATCAACTAAGCAGAATTTTAGGTGTCCAGCATAGTTCTTTGCTATTAAGGCTTCATCAGTAGAGCTGCAACAATGAGAGGCTGAGATGTAATGGAAAACCAGGGGTGAAACAAAGTTAAAACCAAAAAACTCCTTTCAGTCATTGGTGGCTTAAGTTGGTATACTTTTATTTCTGTTCATTTAATGATAAATAGAAATAGGTTTTATTTTCATTTGGTCTATCTAGGAATACTATAATTCCAGAACTGGAGTGTTTTTTACCTTTCTGTACATCAAAAATAGTTTTTCTTCCCACTCCTTGGCCTCTTTGCCTCCGCTCCCAATAACGTTGTTTTTTCCTTCGACACTGACTCATGGCTGCTGGATTTGAGAAATGACAGTTCTTAGGGAAGGAACTTTGCTGGGCCTCGCTGTGCTAGAACTGGGCTAGGAGGCCAGTGTCAGTTATTGAGAGGGCTCAGCTTTTCATAAGGTTAGATTTTTAGCCTGAGCTTAAATGCAAAGAAAGTTGGTTGATGGGGACCTACGTGCTTTGAATGATGTGGTTGGAAGCGGGGACTCACATCCTCTTTGTATGAATGTTTTTTTATTTGTGCAAATATTTGTTTCTCCAAATATTTGAAATGCCTGTCTCTACCTGGTACTGAGTTTATACTTTTGCTTGTGAGTTTTTTTAACAACTGGTTTTGCATCATTTTCAAATCCCACCTTGCTCCTTTTCAGTCTGTTACATCTGGGAAGGTTGGAGGCGACTGTGTCCAGGTCTCTGGTTCCTTTAGATGGGCTTGTTGAGATTAGGGTTTTTTTCCTTTCTCCTCTTTCTACTCCTTGCCTTCAAGCTCTTCTCATCCTTTTTGATTCTCATGTTGATTGTCATGGACTTTATATCTCTGTTTGTTGTTTTCTGCATCCTTGAGTATATGTATCTTTTAGATTCTGTTATATTTTTGGGTCTGGGCAATATTAAAACCATGGGATATTTGCCTCTGATTGAGCCTGAAAAGTGTTCAACTGAAATTTATATAGGTTAGCAAATGAGTCGTCTTAAGCAGTACTGAGATGTGTGAAAGGAAGTGTAAGCTGATCACCCCTGACCTCATGAGTGTTTTATACATTTCTAGCCTTTATAGTTATTTTTGTGAAGATTTTTATAATTACTGAAGACTATGAGTATAGCACAGAATGCATCCCTTTGAACTGAAAAGTTTTCTTGGCCTTCCTTTCTCTACTGACCCTCTTTCACAAGTTGGCTTTTTCCCTACAGGCTTTGGTTTTTTGCTTTTTCTTAATGAAGCTAAGTAAACATGCCTCAGGTATACAACTGTACCTTTTTTCAGTTGATTCCACATCACTGAGAGCTCTTGAACATTAGAGATGTTCAGCATAGGCAGACTAACATCTTGTTGACTGTATTATGAGGGATTTGGGAAGCCAGAAAATTAGTTGAATTAGAGCAGAGGTTCTCATATTTTTGGACTTCACTGACTGAAATTTCTCAGATCCTAAAAGCAGATGATGTGAAAGTGCTGCATTCAATATGCCAGCAAATTTGGAAAACGCAGCAGTGGCCACAGGACTGGAAAAAGTCAGTTTTCATTCCAGTCCTCAAAGAAAGGCAGTGTCAAAGAATGCTCACACTACTGCACAATTGCACTTGTCTCACACGCTAGTAAAGTAATGCTCAAAATTCTCTAAGCCAGGTTTCTATAGTACGTGAACCATGAACTTCCAGTTGTTCAAGCTGGATTTAGAAAAGGCAGAGGAACCAGACATCAAATTGCCAACATCAGTTGGATCATTGAAAAACAAGAGAGTTCCAGAAAAACATCTACTACTGCTATTGACTATGCCAAAGCCTTTGTGTGGATCACAACAGACTGTGGAACATTCTTTAAGAGATGGGAATACCAGACCACCTTACCTACCTCCTGAGAAATCTTTATACAGGTCAGGAAGCAACAGTTAGAACTGGACATGGAATAACAGACTGATTCCAAATTGGGAAAGGAGTATGTCAAGGCTGTATATTGTCACCCTGCTTATTTAACTTATATGCAGAGTACATCATGAGAAATACTGCACTGGATGAAGCAAAAGCCGGAATCAAGATTGCTGGGAGAAATATCAATAACCTCACATATGCAGATGACACCACCTCTGTGGCAGAGAGTGAAGAAGAACAAAGAGGCTCTTGATGAAAGTGAAGAAGGAGAGTGAAAAAATTGGCTTAAAACTCAACATTCAGAAAACTAAGATCGTGGCATCTGATCCCATCGCTTCACATCATGGCAAATAGATGGGGAAGCAGTGACAGAGTTTAATTTTGGGGGCTCAAAAGTCACTGCAGATGGTTACTGCAGCCATAAAATGCTCCTTGGAAGAAAAGTTATGACCAACCTAGACATCATATTAAAAAGCATAGATGTTACTTGGCCAATAAAGGTCCATCAATCAAAGCTATTGTTTTTCCGGTAGTAATGTATGTATGTGACAGTTGGACTATAAAGAAAGATGATGCTTTTGAACTGGGGTGTTGGAGAAGACTCTTGAGAGTCCCTTGGACTGCAAGGAGATCTAACCAGTCCATCCTAAAGGAAATCGGTCCTGAATATTCACTGGAAGGACTGATGCTGAAGCTGAAACTCCAGTACTTTGGCCACCTGATGTGAAGACCTGGCTAGTTGAAAAAGACCCTGATGCTGGGAAACATTGAGAGTGGGAGGAGAAGGGGACGACAGAGGATGAGATGGTTGGATGGCATCACCAGCTCAATGGACATGAGTTTGAGTAAACTCCGGGAGTTGGTGATAGACAGGGAGGTCTGGTGTGCTGCAGTCCATGGGGTCATAAAGAAAGAGTCAGACATGACCGAGCAACTGAACTGACTGAGAAATTAAAAAAAAAAAATTGGAGTCCGACATAGAATTGCTAAGTTTTTTGGTTTGTCAAGTTAAAAAAAAAGTTACAATTATCAACTGTCATCTTTTTGTAAAAGAAAGGACATTTTAGCACCTCTCCCCAAAGATAAAGGAGGGAGGACATAATCTCAGACTAAAGGATACCTCTTAAATTGAATACATGTAGTTTTATGACGCTTCCCTGGTGGCTCAGCGGTAAAGAATCCACCTGCCAATGGAGGTTTGATCCTTGGGTCGGGAAGATCCTCTGGAGAAGGAAATGTCAACCTCCTCCAGCATTCTTGCCTGGGAAATCCCACGGGCAGAGGAGCCTGGTGGGCTACCATCCATTGGGTTGCAAAGTCAAACATGACTTAGCGGCTAAACTACAACAACTTGAGGTTTGTTTGTTTGTTTGTTTGTTTTTCATATTTATTAGATGCCTTTGGTGACCAAGCACCCAGTAAATATTCCCAAAGAAATATCTCAGAAAACAAAACAGTCTTTTTCCTCATGGTTGAAACTGACAGTAAACAAATATATGATACAGTTACTCCAGAGGGGGTGTCTGAGTACTTTGTGTTATATGCTTTTCTCTCTCACATTGCAGGCTGTGGACATTTGCTACAGTATTGTTTTGACCACTGATCCTGTCTTAAAAAACAGGCCCTTGCTCCCTCTGACACTACTTTTTCTTGGTTTCCTGCTCTTGTTTTTAGGTTGTTAAATGAGATTTACTTAATTTTATTACTTTGTTTCATTTAATCTTGTCAGTAGCCTACCTTATTAAGTGTGGAAGTGAAGTGGAAGTGAAAGGTGCTCGGTCCGTGTCCAACTCTTTGCGACCCCATGGACTATACAGCCCATGGAATTCTACAGGATAGAGTACTGGAGTGGGTAGCCTTTCCCTTCTCCAGGGGATCTTCCCAGTCCAGGGGATGAACCCAGGTCTCCCACATTGCAGGAGGATTTTTTACTAAGTAGATCTCGTTACTTTTCAGGGGTTAAATTACATTCCTAAGCTTATCAAATAGAGGAGAGACTGTGACTCTTAATTTCTCTCTCATCACTTTTTTGGCTTACAAGGCTTCTGTTCATTGGCAGTAACTGTTTCTCACAGATACAGACTTTGGCCAGTTCTTCTTTTCAATCAACTGTTTATCACTAAGTTGTGGCTCTTTCTGTGTCTTAAGCCTGATCTATAGATCTGTGCCTCAGTTTTGAATTTTGAGCTTCTTCCTGTACACTTACGCTTAGCGCATACATCAGATTCAGCACATCTGAAACTGAGTTTTCATAATCTTTTTCTCAAATTGACTTCCCTTTATAACATCTCCACTTACTCAATGGAATAATCATTCTTTTGGTCCTGGATACCCAAAGCCTTGAAACGGTCTTTGATTTCTCTTTCTTTAATTATCCTCCACATTTTATCACCTCCCAGGAACTGAACATTATTGGTTTCAAGTGTCCATTCTGATTGCTTATACTCTGATGATACTCAGGGTTTCATCCCTTGATACCTGGATTGTCTCTCATCTCCTTTGAGTTCACCTACTGTTTTGACTGCCTAACATCTAGAGTCAAGTCAAAGACTTTACAAAACCAGGTATTGTAAAGACTTGAGGTATTGTAAAGACTGAGGCCAGGAAGTCTCAGCCCTCCAACATTTTGGCTTATCTTATATATTCAAAATCATTTTGTGCCTTAACCTCCTAGAGTAAACTCTGCCTTATCATAGGTGAGAAGTTTGCAGCATTTTCCTTAGAAAAGCAACTTAGAAATCCTCTAAGTTGGGTGAACTCTGGTAGTTGATGATGGACAGGGAGGCCTGGCATGCTGTGATTCATGGGGTCCCAAAGAGTCGGACACGACTGAGCGACTGAACTGAAGGCCCAGATGGAGTCCTGTTCTGTTCACAAGTCTTCCATGTTTACTCCAGCTCATTGTAGCTCCTCTTTGCAATTCCTATACTGTTTATAATTGGTAGCCCCTATGTTTTTGGGCTCCAAAATCACTGGAGATGGTGACTGCAGTCATGAAATTAAAAGACGCTTACTCCTTGGAAGAAAAGTTATGACCAACCTAGATAGCATATTCAAAAGCAGAGACGTTACTTTGCCAACAAAGGTCCGTCTAGTCAAGGCTATGGTTTTTCCTGTGGTCATGTATGGATGTGAGTGTTGGACTGTGAAGAAAGCTGAGCGCCGAAGAATTGATGCTTTTGAACTGTGGTGTTGGAGAAGACACTTGAGTCCCTTGGACTGCAAGGAGATCCAACCAGTCCATTCTAAAGGAGATCAGGCCTGGGTGTTCTTTGGAGGGAATGATGCTGAAGCTGAAACTCCAGTACTTTGGCCACCTCATGCGAAGAGTTGACTCATTGGAAAAGACTCTGATGCTGGGAGGGATTGGGGGCAGGAGGAGAAGGGGACGACAGAGGATGAGAAGGCTGGATGGCATCACTGACTTGATGGATGTGAGTCTGAGTGAACTCTGGGAGTTGGTGATGGACAGGGAGGCCTGGCGTGCTGCGATTCATGGGGTGGCAGAGTCGGACATGACTGAGCGACTGAACTGAACTGAATCTTGCGCTTGTGTACTGACATCGTGCTGTTCCCTGGTGGTTTCTGAAGTGCCTCCTGGAGAAGGCATCTGTGTTTGGCATCTTTTGTATTCCTCTGCCTAGTATAGGGCATTAGTGGGTGTCTAGGCAGTGCTTCCCTACTCGATTTATTAACAGTGGTGGTGTGGTTTGGAGTATTGTCAGTAAGTTTTAATTTACTGTTACAATTAAGAATGAGGAAGGCCAAGAAAATTCTTAAAAATATATCTCATGCTTAGTTTAGCTTCTAACCCCAACATTTTTTGTAACTATGTGTTTATTTTCACATAGTATTTAGTGTTTATAAGGCTCCCTGAGGCTTGTAGGTGAGGTATTACTATCTTCGACTTCCATATGATGTTTATTAGACAGATTTGTAGAATATCAAAACCTTTTTTTTTAAGTACACAGTCTAAAGCCCAGAGAGGCTAAATGACTAATCCAAGGTCACTTGGTTAGTATCTGGCACAGGCCAGGACTGTGGTTCATGTTTTCTAGCTGATGTTGCGCCTCTTCTAGTGCCTTTTCAGTCAAATGTTGGAAAATGTAGCCCAGTCAACTGAATTGCCAAGTCATATTGCTGCCCTCTTACCAACCAAGTGATGGTAATGGGAAAAATTGCAAAAGATAGGTCAGAAATATGAGTGATTAAAGACATGGAAATATTTGAAATG
Source organism: Ovis canadensis (assembly GCF_042477335.2). NCBI lineage: Eukaryota > Metazoa > Chordata > Mammalia > Artiodactyla > Bovidae > Ovis > Ovis canadensis. The sequence goes on from NC_091261.1 coordinate 10,795,151, forward strand.
GATCATCAAACTCCTCCCAATTTTAGTATCTCACATATATCCCACTCTGACAGTAACTTTGTTAGTTGTTTTTAATACATTATTTAAAATAAGACTGATCTTGCAGAAGGCAGGGGGTTTTACCCTGGTCACTTTTCTGATAGTAGTCACTGTCAGGGACAGAAAGTGCTTGCTTGTTCTTTTGTTTGTCATGTAGGTAACAGAAAGTGGGAGAGGGAGCAAGGTTGAACTGACTGAAGCAGAGCACTTTACAGCTCTTATTGTCGTTTGATCTGAGAGCTTCCTTCACCTCTCCACCTAAGAGTCCGATTCACATCCTGTGGGTGTTCTGCACACCATATCCTGGGGGAGTACAGGGCAGTATGTAAGCCTCCATTCTGTCCTCCAGGAAGGTCAGCACTTTGCTTTAAGTGGTAAGCCGTTTTAGTAAAATTGGGCATTGTCAACTTTTCTGGACTTTCTCTTTCTCGGTCTGGGAAATTGGAAACATAACTTAGCAATGTATCTACTATGCTAATGTATTCAGTGCTTTTGTTATGATACCTGTAAGGTGTTCTGTGACTGCATGGGAGGTGTTTTTTAATCACATGATGCTTTATAATCAGTTCTAAAGGTCTCCGTCCTGAAGGTCTATCTCGAGTTCTTAGATGTCTGTAGGGCAGATGTTAACATTATTTGGTAATGTGAGGATATGTTCATAGATTACGGATAGTCTGCTGAGTGTGTACCTAATAAAAGTTTAAATTCTAAGCACTTGAAGGAAATTTGCAGAGTATGTTTTTTTTGCCTGTACCTAATTGCGAAAACTGAAAGCACAACTCTACCACAAACCAAAATGTTTCCGGAGGAGAAAGCCTTCTTCCACTTTCACAGCCTCTAAGTAACATGGTGGTTATTTGGGTGAGGTGAAGGATGTGAGGGTATTTTGTTGGGAAACTATAGGTGGCATAACATATGTTAAAATGAGAGTTATGGTTGCGTCTCTACTTCTCATATGCTGGACTTGTCATGGGAGCAGTGTTCTTATGGTAATCAGCTTCTGAATGCAAGTGTACTTAGAAGACAGAGAAAATAGAAGAGCTATAAAGTAACGGACAAACTTCATAGCAGTACAGCATGGATGGTGACTTTGAAAACAACAGCTTCTGATGTGAACTTGGCAGAAATTTGTGAGTAATGGTGGGTGACATTGCAGGCAGGGGAATCTTGCAGCTTTTGAGGCGAACAGGCAAAGAAAAGAGCAAAGATAGTGGCCACCTAGGAGCTGAGTGTTTGTCTTGAATGTGAAAATGTTTGGTCCACTGGTAAATTTTTCAGCTGCATCACTCACGTGACTTACAGCATTATTTCCACCAAAAAAACCTTGAAAGCGTAAACAACCACTGTTTCCTAATGTGTTTGTTCTCAATCTGAGATGATTGACCTGTGGTGGGAGGTAAGTGGGTGGTGGCGCATATTACATCACTCCCCCCCACTTTTTTTTAATTATACATAGCTGCCTTTCACCTCTATTCCTGGAGATGCTGTCATTCTGGTATACTTAGACCTGTAAAAGGGACTTGCCTGAATTTTCACAGGAAGAAGGATGATTATGTGTAGTTTAGAAAAATTGCTTGGGTCATGTAGTCCTTCCGTCCCCTCCATCCTCCATTGGAAAATGCTGCTGCTGCCACTAAGTTGCTTCAGTCATGTCTGATTCTGTGCGACCATATGGACAAGAGCCCACCAGGCTCATCTGTCCATGGGATTTTCCAGGCAAAAATAGTGGAGTGGGTTGCCATTTCCTTCTCCCTGGAAAGTGCTATTCCAGAACAAATAAAATGCATCCAAGGAAACTATGCTATTTCACAGATTTCCTCAAAATTTTTACAGTAGACTTAAACCTTTGCTTGATTGTGGAATCCTGATTGTTTGAAGGAGACAACCCATATAAAAGTCTTTGTTGGCCTCCTCTCTGAGAATCAGTTATTGGCAGTAGTATGTTTTTAAGCAGAGTTAGAAAGGTGGTCTGAAAAAAAAGAAAGAAAGAAAGGTGGTCTGAGAAGCCAAGCTTGCCTACAACTGGGAGTTTGTAGAAGAGTTAGTCGTGGAAGGAAGGCTTCAGGATTGTCTGTTAGAAGTGTTCTGGGATCCAAACCCTTGAGAACTCAACAGTTGTAGAGTATGTATTGTAACAACAGGCTGCTGGGTAATTTTAACACTGGTTATGGGATGTAGATTTGGGGGAAAGTCTTAAAAGTGAAAGAACTTTGAAAAAGTATCTCCTTTAGATACTTTAAAGGTTTTCATAGTGAGGAGCTTTTCTGGAAAAGGTTAGCACTTTGCTTCTCAAGGGAAGCAGGGAGAGGTGTAACTGCACTTCTGTGTGTGTGTGCTCAGTTGTGTCCGATTCTTTGTGATCCCATTGACTTTATTTTTGGGGGCTCCAAAATCACTGCAGATGGTGACTTCAGCCATGAAAGACGGTTACTCCTTGGGAGAAAAGTTGTGACCAACCTAGATAGCATATTCAAAAGCAGAGACATTACTTTGCCAACAAAGGTCCGTCTAGTCAAGGCTATGGTTTTTCCTGTGGTCATGTATGGATGTGAGAGTTGGACTGTGAAGAAAGCTGAGCGCCGAAGAATTGATGCTTTTGAATTGTGGTGTTGGAGAAGACTCTTGAGAGTCCCTTGGACTGCAAGGAGATCCAACCAGTCCATTCTGAAGGAGATCAGCCCTGGGATTTCTTTGGAAGGAATGATGCTAAAGCTGAAACTCCAGTACTTTGGCCACCTCATGTGAAGAGTTGACTCATTGGAAAAGACTCTGATGCTGGGAGGGATTGTGGGCAGGAGGAGAAGGGGACGACAGAGGATGAGATGGCTGGATGGCATCACTGACTCGATGGACGTGAGTTTGAGTGAACTCCGGGAGTTGGTGATGGACAGGGAGGCCTGGCGTGCTGCGATTCATGGGGTGGCAAAGAGTCGGATACGACTGGGCGACTGAACTGAACTGACTGTAGCCTGCCAGGCTCCTCTGTCGATGGAAATTTTCCAGGCAAGAATACTGGAGTAGGTTGCTATTTCCTACTTCAACTGCACTTATAATGTAACTTAAAAGGTAAACCTTTCCCTCCTATTTGACTGCTTCCTAGTGGGTATTCCTCTTCTATATTTGTAGTTTTAGACATGTTGTGTTGTTTTCTGTTACTCAGTTCTGCTTCTGAACCAGAGACCATGTGACACAAAATCGAATAGGAATTAGAAAATTGTGGACAGTTTAGTGTCAGAAATGTAGACCTCTGGCAGGGTTCTGCATTTGAAAGAGACTTCCAATGCAGACAACACTTAAAAGAAGCAGTGTTATTCCTTATTTATTCCTTTAAGCTTTTGAACAGAATCTTTTCTTTGCAGAGTTTCTGGAGTACATTAGAAAAGCAAGAGCTAAAAATAGCTTTAAGAAAGCAGCAATATAGACATTGGTTGTTGAATGGTATCTGTCTTAAAGTGAATTCTTAAATGCAGTAAGTTTTAATTACAGTTTCTTAGCACATGTAAATACTAATGACTCAATGATATTCTTTATAGGGCAGAGTTGCTTTTGTTTCCATTGTGAGCATTGAAAGGCCTTATGTGATAGTTTTGCCAGTCCTCAATATTGTATTTTCCCTCTGTTGTAAGCTTAAGTAATTAAATTTGAAGCATATATAAATATCGTCAACTTGCTACATATGTGGGTATTCAGTGTTACATGGTAAGAAAGTTTGTGTAGGTTGGATGTATCTACATTATTTTCCCTTTTCCTACTGTTTTCTTAATAAAGTAGTGGTAGAAATGGCATTATGAGAATATGTCTCATACTATTAGGAGTGTCCCCACTTTCCTCTGTCAGATCTAGATATTCTTTCTCTCTTGGCTTCTAGCCTTACTAGCTCTTTCTCTGAGGCCAGATATAATTTGTCCTTCTGTGTGTTCACGCACATACATGAGACCTCAGAGTAGATACACACACACACACACATATACGAGGCCTTGGAGTAGACACACAATCGGCGCTCCATTCTCCAGCCCTGCTCTCACATCCTGGAACATGTGAGGTGCATAGTGGCCTTTTTGCTCTAGTTATTTCTTCCATCTTGGCCATTTCCCACCTCCTGGTCCTTGTTCTAATCTCAGTTCTCAATTCAGCCTGCCCTGATCACCCTGTTTAATACTATAAGTTCCATCACGCCCATATTCCTGACTCTCTTTACCCGACACATTTTCTTTTTTCCGTAGTTCTTATTTTCTAGCATGCTGTTCACTGGTCTGTTGTGTATATCATTACCAACACCCCCCCCCCCCCCCCCCGCCCCCAACTACAAATTCCATGAAGACAGGAATTTTTGTTTTGTTTTTTGAAATGTTCCTAGGGCCTAGTGCCTAAAATAGTGCTTGGTACATAATGCCAAAAATTAGATGCTGAAATAATAATATTTAAAGAATGGATTATCGTTAGGAAAGGAAGTGGCATGAAGAGAAATGGTGAAATACTAATGATGTTTGCCTTTTGTTCTGTGTGTGATGTATATACAAGAATGCATTTTGGGGGGCTTAATTTAGTATCCTAATATTTTTATTTAATAGCTTTATTAAGGTATAATTTGCATACCATAAAATTCAGCCATTATAATTGTCAGTAAATTTCTAGAACTGTGCAGCCATCTCAAAAAGTTCCTTGTGTCTACCCATATGTGGTTAACCCTTCCCACAATGACATCCTGATTTGATTTGTTAATTTTTTGGTTCCCAGATCTTGAAATAATAATTTACACAGCCATACTAATAGCTTTGTACTCTTAACAAATTCCATATAACTATGGAATTAACTATCCCCTGCGTAATGCAGGAAATGGTATCTAACATTAGTGAAAAGAATGGACTTGAGAGTCAAACTGGCCACACTGTTATCCAGCTCTACCATTTATCAAGTTGCCCAGATTATTTTCTGCCTCAGTCTCTTTATGTTTTTTTGGTGATAGTAATTAGCGTACAGAGTTATGAGGATTTAAGAAACAATGAAAAAATATATAGTACAGAGGCTGCCCATACGTTAATACTCAGTAAAGAATTAAAGTAGGTCTGAAATATATGTTGTAAATAACCTTGCAATAGAGAACAAAGTTCAGTTCAGATTCTAAGCTTCTGAAGTATGTACAAAATATGAACCAGTTCCTGTCTTGGTTTGTAAATAGGCCTACTGCAGAATGTAAAAAGCAGGTTAATTTCCAACAGGGAAGATCCTTTCTCAGCATTTCTTTTGAAGGTATCTGGAGAAGGCAATGGCACCCCACTCCAGTACTCTTGCCTGGAAAATCCCATGGACAGAGGAGCCTGGTAGGCTGCAGTCCATGAGGTCGCTAAGAGTCAGACATGACTGAGCGACTTCACTTTCACTTTTCACTTTCATGCATTGGAGAAGAAAATGGCAACCCACTCCAGTGTTCTTGCCTAGAAAATCTCAAGGATGGGGGAGCCTGGTGGGCTGCCGTCTATGGGATCACAGAGTCGGACACGACTGAAGCGACTTAGCTTAGCTGAACCATTTTACTGAATTTTCTGTGCTCATCTTTGAGAGAGTTTTGACACCAGGGAGGTAATTACGTACTTTTTTTGTTAAAATCACAGTGACCATCAGAAAGTGTTCTGAATTGTCGTTTAGTCCTATGTTGGAATATACTGTGAGACTTCCTCTAAGTAAGTGGGGAAGAGATGTGTTCATTGTATCTCTTGTAACCTGATAGGTCTGAACTAAACTGTCTTTAATAAGATCTTTTTCTCTGTTTTGTTATTTTCTCTTATGTACAGATGCACAAATCAGGGTCATCAGAAGCCTCTCGATTCAAAAGATGATAATACTGAAAAACACTGCCCGGTGACAGTGAATCCTTGGCATATGAAGAAAGCTTTTAAAGTCATGAATGAACTAAGAAGGTACTATTACTTTAACATATTTTTATTTTTCAGATGTGTATAGGGGTACCCAGGTGGTGTTAGTAGTAAAGAACCTGCCTGCCATTGCAGGAGACTTAAGAGATGTGGGTTCAGTTCCTGGGTCAGGAAGATCCCCTGAATAAGGAAATGGCAACCCACTCCAGTATTCTCGTCTGGAGAATCCCATGGACAGATGAGCCTGGCAGTCTGCAGTTCATAGGATTGCACAGAATCAGACTGACTGAAGCGACTTAGCATATTGCACATGGTGAATATATTCCCTGTCCCTCATTATTGCTTTGTTTGCTACAGAGAACATTTAAAGCTTTTTCTGCAAGTTTTTAAAGGAAGGAAAAGAGCAAGTAATTTATCAGAAGTGTGAATGGTATAAGGCTGCTCTGTCCAATATGGTAGCCACTAGTCATATTTGGCTAGTCTGAGATGCTCTGTAAATGGAAAATACATAATGGATTTTCAAGACTTATTACCAAAAAAATGTTAAATATAAGTTTTTAAAATATTACATTTAGAAATGATTTTTATTATTCTATAATATTGGATATTTTGGGTTAAATAGAATTCTATCTACTTAATTCTATTAAATTAATTTCAGTTGTTTATTTTTAAATGGGATTACTAGAAAATTCTGACTTGTATTACATTTCTGTTGGACTGGCTAGTCTAGGGTTTCTAACTAATCATTGCAAAGCATATGAAAAGAAAACTTTAATTAAAAATTTTTAAATTGAATGGTTAATTTATAATATGTTATTAGTTTCAGGTGTACAACATAGAGACTCAACAGTTTATAGTTTATACTCCATTTAAAGTCTACAGAGTAATAACTATATTTCCCTGTGCTGTACAATATGTAGGCTAGCCATTTTATACATACTAGTTTGTATTTCTCATCCCCTACCTCAGTCCCTTCTCTCCCCTCCTTTTCCCCACTGGTAACCACCAGTTTGTTCTCTATACCTGAGTCTGTTTTTGTTTTGCTATGTTCACTAGTTTGTTTTCTTTTTTAGATTCCACATATAAGTTCAGTTCAGTTCAGTTGCTCAGTCGTGTCCAGCTCTTTGCGACCCCATGAATTGCAGCACGCCAGGCCTCTCTGTCCATCACCAACTCCGGAGTTCACTCAGACTCACGTCCATCGAGTCGGTGATGCCATCCAGCCATCTCATCCTCTGTCATCCCCTTCTCCTCCTGTCCCCAATCCCTCCCAGCATCAGAGTCTTTTTCCAACCATGTAGAATATTTTTCTTTGTCTGACTTACTTCCCTTAGCTTATATAATACCCTCTAGGTCCATCCATGTTGTTGTCAATGGCAGAATCTCATTGTTTTGTATGACTGAGTAGTATTCCATTGTGGGGTCTTCCCTGGCGGCTCAGTAGTAAAGATTCGCCTGCAATGCAAAAGACATGGTTTGATCCCTGGGTTGGGAAGATCCCTGGAGGAGGAAATGGCAACCCTCTCCAGGATTCTTGCTGGGAAAATCCCATGGACGGAGGAGCCTGGTGGGCTACAAAGAGGGTTGCAAAGAGTTGAACGTGACAGAGCACAGACATATATATCACCACCATCCAGTATTCCATTGTATAGATAAAACACATCTTCTTTATTCATTCAACTGTTACGGACACTTTATTTGCTTCTGTGTCTTGGTTATTATGAGTAATACTGCTGTGAACATTCAAATGCATGCATTTTCAAATTAGTGTTTTCATTTTCTTCAGATGTGTACCCAGGAGTGGACTTGCTGGTAGTTCTATTTTCAAGTTTTTGAGAAACTTCCGTATTGTTTTCTATAGTGACTGTATTAAGTTATATTCCTACCAACAGTGTAGGAATGTTTCCTTTTTTCCACATCTTTGCCAACAATTGTTATTTGTGGACTTTTTGGTGGTAACCATTTTTACAGATGTGAAATGATATCTCATTGTGGTTTTGCTTTGCTTTTCTATGAAAATTACAGATGTTTAGCATCTTTTCATGTGTCTTTTGACCATCTGTATATTGTCTTTGGAAAATGTCTACTCAGACTTTCTGCTCATTTTTCAATCAGGTTTTTGATATTGTATGAGCTGTTTATGTATTTATGTAAATGATAGCAGCTTATCATTTGCAAATATGTTCTCCCATTCAGTAGGTTGTCTTATCATTATGTCAATGATTTCTTTTGCTGTGCAGAAGTTTTTAAGTAAAATTAGATCCCATTTGTTTATTTTTGCTTTTGTTTCCTTTCCTTAGAAAACAGATCCAAAAAATATTTTTACAATTTGTGTCAGAGCCTATGTTTTTTCCTAGGAGTTTTATGGTTTGAGGTCTCTATTTTTTAGTTTATTTCTGTGTGAAGTGTGAGAAACTGTTCTAATCTCATTCTCTTACATGTTAACTGTTCAATTTTCCCAGCACCACTTGTGGAAAAGACTGGTTTTTATACTTTGTGTATTCCTCCCTCCTTTGTTGTAGATTGACCACAGATGCACAACTTTATTTCTGGACTCTTTATTCTGTTCCATTGATCTATGTGTCTGATTTTGTACCAGTACCATGCTGTTTTGATGATGATAGGCTTTTTTAGTCAGGGAGTGTGACACTTCCCGTTTTGTTCTTTTTTTTTTCCTCAAGAGTGCTTTGGCTGTGCAGGGTCTTTTGTGATTCCATGTAAATTTTAGGATTATATGCTCTAGTTCTATGAAAAACGTCATGAGTATTTTGATAGGGATTGAATTAAACTTATAGATTGCTTTTGATGATGTGAACATTTTAATAATATTCTTCAAAACTTATGTACATGGGATATCTTTTATTTCTTTGTATCATCTATTTCTTTTTGTTTTGTCAGTATTTTATAATTTTCAGAGTATAACCTTTTCACCTCCTTAGTTAAGTTTATTCTTAGGCATTTTGTATTTTTGGTGTGATTTTATTTAATTAGTTTATTTTTACCTTTAAAAATAAAGATAATTGCTTTACAATCTTGAGGTGGTTGTGGTACATCAACAAGATTTAGTCATATATATATATATATATACACACACATATATATATATATACATATATATTCACATACACACACACACATATATATGTGTACCCTCCCTCTTGAGCCTCTCTCAAACCTTCAGTCCAGCCTTCTAGATTGTCATAGAGCACCAACCAGGCTGGGCTGTCTCTTTAATACAGCAGCTTCCCACTAGTTGTCTATTTTATGCGTACTACTGTATATATGTCAGTGCTGCTTTGCCAATTTGCCCTCTCTCCTCCCACTGTGTCCACCAGTCTGTTCTCTATATCTGCATCTCCTTTTCTTCTCTGTAAATAGGTTCTTCATCAGTACTGTTTTTCTAGATTCCATATATATGTGTTGATATATGATATTTTTGTTTTTTTCTTTCTGATGTAATTCACTCTGTATAACAGGCTCTAGGTTCATCCATCTCACTATGGCTGACTCAAATTTGTTTTTTTTATGGCTGAATACTGTTCCATTAAATATATGTACTGTGTCTTATCTAGGTTGCTTCCATGTCTTGGCTACTGTAGATAGTGCTGCAGTGAACATTGGGGCACATGTGTCTTTTTGAATTATGATTTTCTGAGGGTATATGCCCAGTAGTGGTATTGATGGGTCATATGGTAGTTTTATTCCTAGGTTTACAGGAATCTTCATATTGCTCTCCATAGTGGCTGTGTCGATTTGCATTCCCACCAACAGTTCAAGAGACTTCCGTTTTCTCCACATCCTCTGCAGCATTTATTGTTTCTAGTTTTTTTTGATGATGGTCATTCAGATTGGTATAAGGTAATGTAACCTCATTGTAGTTTTTGATTTGCATTTTTCCAATAATGAGTGATGTTGAGCATCTTTTCAAGTGTTTATTGGCCATATATATGTCTTCTTTGTGAGATGGCTGGATGGCATCACTGACTCGATGGATGCGAGTCTGAGTGAACTCCGGGAGTTGGTGATGGACAGGGAGGCCTGGAGTGCTGGGATTCATGGGCTCCCAAAGAGTCGGACACGACTGAGCGACTGAACTCAACTGAACTGACTGATGTCTTCTTTGGAGAAATGTCTGTTTAGGCCTTCTGCCCACTTTTTGATTGGGCTGTTTGTTTTCCTGATAATGAGCTATATGAGCTGCTTATATATTTTAGAGATTAATCTTTTGTCAGTTGCTTCATTTGTAATTATTCTCTCCCATTCTGAGGGTTAATTTTAATCTTTTTTATTGTTTCCTTGGCTGTGCAAAAGCTTTTAAGTTTAATTAGGTCCCATTTGTTTATTTTTGTTTTTATTTCCATTACCCTAGGAGGTGGGTCAAAGAAGATATTGCTATAATTTATGTCAAAGCATGCACTGCCTATGTTTTCCTCTAAGAACTGTATAGTTTTTGACCTTACATTTAAGTCTTTAATCCATTTTGAGTTTATTTTTGTATATGATATTAGGAAGTGTTCTAATTTTATATGTAGCTGTTCAGTTTTCTCAGTGCCACTTATTGAAGAAACTTTTAATTCATTGTTGTATTAATGCCATTTTTATCAAAGATTAGGTGCCTATAGGTGTGTAGCTTTATCTCTGGGCTTACTATCTTGTTCCATTAGTTTGTATTTCTGTTTTTGTGCTAGTACCATACTGTCTTCATGGCTGTATCTTTGTAGTATAGGCTGAAGTCAGGAAGCTTGATTCCTCCAGCTCCATTTTTCTTTGGCAAGATTGCTCTGGCAATTTGGGGTCTTCTGTGTTCCATGTAAGTTGTGAAGTTTTTTGCTTTAGTTCTGTGAAAAATACCATTGGCATTTTCATAGACATTGCAGTGAATCTGGATTGCTTTAAGAAGTACAGTCATTTTCATAATATTGATTCTTCCAATCCAACAACATGATATATCTCTCCATCTGTTTGTATTATCTTTGATTTATTTCATCAGTGTCTTACAGTTTTCTGTATACAGATCTTTTGTCTCTTTAGGTAGGTTTATTCCTAGATAGTTTACTCTTTTGTTGCAGTGGTGAATGGAATTGTTTCCTTAATTTCTCTTTCTGATTTTTCATTGTTAGTGTACAGAAATGCAAGGGATTTCTCTGTATTAGTTTTATATCCTGAGACTTTACTGTATTCATTGATTAGCTCTGGTAGTTTTCTGTTTGCAAACCTGGGGTTTTTCTGTGTATAGTGTCATGTCACATGCAAACAATGAGATTTTTACTTCTTTTCCAATACAGATTCCCTTTATTTCTTTTTCCTCTCTGATTGCTGTGTCTAGGACTTTTCAAAACTATATTGAATAACACTGGTGAGAGTGGGCACCGTTGTCTTGTTCCTAATCTTAGAGGAAATGCTTTCAGTTTTTCACCAGTGAGAATAATGTTTTTGTGGATTTGCTTTATATGGTCTTTATTATATTGAGGTAGGTTCCTTCTGTGCCAAGTTTCTGAAGATTTTTTTTTTAATCATAAATGCTGGTTGAATTTTGTCAAAAGCTTTTTCGACATGTATTGAGATGATCATGTGTTTTTTATCTTTCGGTTTGTTCATATGGTGTATCACATTAATTGATTTGTGTATATTGACAAATCCTTGGATGCATGGGATAAACTCCACTTGATCATGTTGTATGATCCTTTTAACATGTTGTTGGATTCTGTTTGGAGGAATTTTGTTGAGGGTTTTTGCACCTATGTTCATCAGTGATGCTAGCCTGTGATATTTTTATGGTATCTTTGTCTGGTTTTGGTCATCAGGATGATGGTGGCCTCATAGAATGAGTTTGGGAGTTTTCCTTCCTCTGTTATTTTCTGGGACAGTTTGAGCACGGTACATGTTAGTTGTTTTCTAAATACTTGATGGACTTCACCTGTGAAGCCGTCTGGCCCTGGGCTTTTGTTTGTTGGAAGATTTTTGATCATAGATTCAATTTCAGTGCTTGTGATTCATCTTTTCATATTTTCTATTTCTTCCTGATTCAGTCTGGAGAAGGAAATGGCAACCCACTCCATTATTCTTGGCCTGGAGAATCCCATGGAAAGAGGAACCTGGCAGGCTACTGTCCATGGGGTTGCAAGAGTCGTACAAGACTTAGCTGCTAAACCACCACTACCACCTGATTCAGTCTTGGAGGAATATACTTTTCTGATAATATGTCCATTTCTTCCATGTTGTCCATTTTATTGCTTGTAGTAGTCTCTTACGAGCTTTTGTATTTCTGTGTTGTCTGTTGTAACTTCTTTTTAATTTTTAATTTTATTGATTTGAGTCTTCTCCCTTTTTATTTTAATGAGTCTGGATAATAGATTGTCAGTTTTGTTTATTTTCTGAAAGAATCACATTTTAGTTTTAGTGACCTTTGGTATTGTCTCTTTCATTTCTTTTTCATTTATTTCTGCTCTGATGTTTATGATTTTTCCCCTTCTATTAAAAGGGAGTTTTTTATTTTTCTTGTTCCTGTAGGTGCGAGGCTAGGTTGTCTATTTGACATTTCTCTTGTTTCTTGAAGTAGGCCTATATTGCTGTGAACGTCCCTCTCAGCACTGCCTTGATTCACGTGTTTTCAGTTGTTACAGTTTCACGGTCATTTGTTTCCAGGTACTCTTTGATTTCCTCTGATGTCTTCAGTGATCTCTTGGTTATTCAGAAGTGTATTGTTTAGCCTCCATGTGTTTGTGTTTTACAGTTTATTTACTCTAGCTGATATTTAACCCTATAGCATTGTAGTCAGAAAAAATGCTGGATATAATTTCAGTTTTTTAAAATTTAGCCAGACTTGATTTGTGATCCAAGATGTAATCTGTTCTGGAGAATGTTCCATGTGCACTTGAGAATAAAGTGAATTCTATTATTCTCAGATGAAATTCTTGTAGATGTCAATTCAGTCTAACTGGTCCAATGTGTCATTTAATGTTTGTGTTCCCTTATTGATTTCCTGTCTGGATAATCTCCATTGGTGTTAGTGGGGCATTAAAGTCCCCTAGTATTACTGTCTTACTTCCCCTTTTATAGTTGTTAGCATTTGCCTTAATGCATTGTGGTGCTCCTATTTCTTCTTTGCTTGATTGCTTGATGATTATGTAGTGTCCTTCCTTGTCTCTTGTAATGATCTTTGTTTACCTATTTTATTTGATGCACGTATTGATGCTGCATTGTCTTTTGTTTTCCTTTTGCATGGAATCTTTTCAGTCCCTCACTTTCAGTCTGTATGTGACCCCACCAGCTCTGAAGTGGGTCTCTTGTAGACAGCATATAGTTCTTGTTTCTGTTTCCATTCAGCCAGTCTGTCATTTGGTTGGAACATTTAATCTGTTTAAATTTAAGGTAATGATATATATGATCCTTTTACCTTTCACTATTGTTTTGGGTTGGTTTTCGTATTTTTTTTTCTTGTGTTTCCTCTCTAGAGAAGTTCCTTTAGCATTTGCTTTAAAGCTGGTGTGGTGGTGCTGAATTTTCTTAACTTCTGGTTATCTGTAAAACTTCTGATTTGTTCATCTAATCTTCATGAGATCATCGTTGGGTACAGTAATCTTGGCTGTAGATTTTTTTTCCCTCATCACTTTAAGTATATCCTATCACTCCATTTTGGCCTGCAGAGTTTGGTTGAAATATCTGCTGTCTTTTTTTTTTTTTTTAAATTTTAAAATCTTTAATTCTTACATGCGTTCATGGGGATATCCTTATATGTTATTTATTGCTTTTACTTTTCTGCTTTCATATTTTTTCTTTGTGTTTAGTTTTTGTGAGTTTGATTAATATATATCTTGGCGTGTTTCTCTTTGGGTTTATCCTGTATGGGACTCTGAGCTTCTTGGACTTGGGTGGCTATTTTCCTTTCCCATGTTAGGGAACTTTTAGACTATTATCTCCTCAGATATATTTTTTCATTCTCTTTCTTTTCCTCTTCTTCTGGTATCCCTCTAGTTCACATGTTGTTGCATGTAATGTTGTCCTAGAGGTTTCTGAGACTGTCCTCCTTTCTTTTCATTTGGTTTTCTTTATTCTGCTATGCTTCAGTTATTTACACTATTCTGTCTCCCAGATCACTTACTCATTCATTCACTTATTCATTCTTCTTCCTCACTTATTCTGCTTTTGTGAAAGTTGCCTGGTTGAGTGAACTAGTTCCTATGTTCTAGTGCTTTGAGCTGGATACTGTCTCTCTGAAGGGCAGTGCTGTTTCCATTGTTGTGTTTTGGGGTATCTGTGGGCTTGGTATGTCTGTGGGAAGCCTATCTGCTAATGGGCAGGGTTGTGTTCCTGTTTTGGTAATGATTTGATGTGAGGCACCTGGCTTTGGAGCTTGCTGGCTGTTGGGTGGGCCATGGTCTTAGTGTTGAGATGGAAACCTTTGGGAGAGCTCTTGCCAATTAATATTCCACAGGGTTGGGAGTTCTCTCGTGGTCCAACATCCTGAATTTGGGTCTCTCACTTTCGACATCCAGACCCAACGCCTTACTGTAGCACCAAGACTCTGCAAGCTGCACAGCACAGAAGAGAAGAAGAAAGGGACTTAAAAAGAGAAAAAAAAGAAGAAAAAAAGAAAAGGAAGTCAAAATCATACAAGGAACAGACAAACAAAACCCTGTGAGAAATGGTCAAAGAAATAGCTAAATAAACTCACACACTCATAAACACACACTCACAAGGAGAACAGGGGAGAGAGAGAAAAAAAAGAATGGAAACAGGAACCAAAAAATGAAAGAGAACAGTTAAGTCAATAAATCCATAAGTGAAAACAAATACTTAGAATTAGACTAGCGAAAATACCAAACCAAAAACATGGGTAAAAATGCAATATCATGAGAGTACTGTAAAAATAGAAACAAAATGATTTTAAAATAGACACATTTAAAAGAGGAATAAGTAAAACCAAAATTAAAGGAATAATGAAAAAGAAGTAACAATGGAACAGTGTAAAGAAGAAAAATTAATTATGTATACAGAGAGAGAGTGGTAGTAAGAAAAATGTCCTCCGTTGTCCTCTTCACACAGTGAGTTCCCTCCAATCTGCCGACTCGGGAAGTCTCCAGTGTTTCTAGGAAGTTCTCTGGACCTGCTGTAGGTGCTGTGGGGTCACCTCAGACTCAGATCTGGTCTTACGGCAGCTTGTAGTTGCTTCCAAAGTCTGCAGTTGGCCCCAAAGTCCACAGGCTCAAACTAATCGTGGGGATTTAATCTGCTGTACCTGTGGCTTCAGGAAGGAATTCCTTTCCTCTTAGATCACACAGCCCCTGGTGCTCAGCTTTGATTTTGGACCTGCCTCTGCTTGTAGGCTGCCCTCCTCTGTTTCCTGCACATATGAGAAGGGCTGAAAGTTGCTACTTACTAGGGTTCAGTTGTTTACTTGGGCTGAGGAGATGGAGGGGTGCAAGACACACATTTGGGGTTTGTGGGGTGTGCCTGCTGTCGCTGATTCCTGAGGGAATTTGCCAGTCTGAGGCAGGTCATGCGCTCCCTCAGGGCAATTGGCCCTGTGTCGTGGGTCCCTTGGCAGAGCATATCTGCATAGGCTCCCAGGAGTGTGTGGATAATGACCTGTGCCTGCTCATAGCTTGGCGGTTTGGGACTGCAGTGGTGTCTTTTCCATTGGCCCTGGTACTCTTGGTGGTGGCCAGGTGGCCTGCATTCCTCCTCTGGATTACAAATTGAAGTCATGGCTAGTCCTGCCTCTGGTGCTCGTTCCCTTCTTTCGTGGCAGCTAGTCAACATATGTTAACATCTTAATGCCCAGTACTTCAGAATGTGTTTGTTTAGAAACAGGACTGTTGCTGAGATATTGGGGTAGGAAGGACCAGTCATTCAGTATAACTGGTGTCCTTATTAAATGGAGACTGGTGTGATTTTAAATGAGTTTATTTTCTTACTTTCTCTGTCTGATAGTTCATTATTAGTGTATAGAAAAGCAGTAGAGATATCTTCTTTCCTGCAACTTGACTGAATTCATTTATTAGTTCTAATGTTTTATTGGTATTGAGATGTTAGGTTTTTCTATGTATAGTATCATGTCACCTGCAAGTAGTAACAGTTTTACCTCTTTCCTTCCAATTTAGAGTCCTTTTATTTCTCTTTATTTTCTAATTGCTGTGACTAGGATTTACAGTACTATGTTAAATAGAAGTAGCAAGAGTGAACATTCTTGTCACTAATTTTAGAGAAGTTTTCAGCTTTAATCATTGGCTAAAGATTTATCATTAATGGCCTTAATTATGTTGAGATATGTTTTTTTACCCACTTTGCTGAGTTTTTTTTTTTATATTGAATGGATGTTGCATTTTGTCAAATACATTTTTTTTGCATCTATTGAGGTGATCATGTAAATTTTATCCTTCCTTTTGTTAATGTAGTATATCGCATTGACTTATGGATATTAAACCATCCTTGCATCCCTGGAATAAATTCCACTTAATCATGGTGTGTGATCCTATTTTTATTGTTGAATTTGATTTGCTAATACTTTGTGAGGATATTTTGCATCTATATTCATCAGAGATATTAGCTTATAATTTTCTTTTTTTGTAGTGTCTTTTTCTGGTTTTGTTATCAGGGTAATGGTGTCCTCATAGATTCAATTTGGGAGTGTTCCATTCTTTCCACTTTTTTGGAATAATTTGAGAAGGATAGGTGTTAGCTTTTTCTTCTTGCTATATTTGGTAGAATTCTTCTGTGAAGCCATCATGTCTTGGATTTTTTTTTTGCTGAAATTTCTTTTTTTTTTTTTTTTTTTACAGATTCAGTTTCACTGTTGATATTGTCTGATTTTTCTTAATTCAGTCTTTGAAGGTTGTATGTTTCTAGAAATTTGTCCATTCTACTGGGTTATCTAATTTGTTAGTATATAACTACTTTTAGTATTCTGTTAAGATCTTCTGGTATCTCTGTGTTATGGATTGTTATTTCTCCTCTTTAATTTTTTATTTGGATTCTCTCTTGGTAGTGAGCCTGGCTGGAAGTTTATCAATTTTATTTTCCTTTAACCAAAAAAAAAACAAAAAACAAAAAAACCCAAAACCAGCTTTTGGTTTCATTGGTTTGTGTGTGTGTGTGTGTGTTTGTCTCTGTTTTACTCAATATTTTCTCTGATCTTTACTATTTCTTTCCTTATGACTTTGGGCTTTGTAATTCTTTTTTTAATTCCTTTATGTGTAGATCAGGTTGTTTTTTTGAGTAAGGCCTGTATCACTATAAACTTCTTAAAACTGCTTTTACTGCCTTCTATAGATTTTGGGCCTGGCATGCTGCGAATCGTGGGGTCTCAAAGAGTCGGACACGACTGAGCAACTGAACTGAACTGATAGATTTTGGGGAGTTGTGTTGTGTTGGTTTCTGCCAAACATCAACATGAATCAGCCATAGATTTACCCATGTCCCCTCCCACTTGAATATACCTCCTACCTCCTTCCCCATGTATTTGATTTCTTGTGTCTCACTATTCTGGTCAGAAAAATTGCTTGGTTGGGTTTGTATCTTGTCAGTTTTAAGACTTGTTTTGTGGCCTAGCATGTGATCTATCCTAGAGAACATTCTGAATGCACTAAGAAGAATGTGCAATTTGGTGTTTTGGATGGGATGTCTTTCAGATACCGATTACGTCCAATGTGGTATTTGAGACTGCTGTTCCCTTATTGATTTTTTGGTCTGGATGATCTGTCCACTGATGTCAATCGGGTGTTACTGTATATTATCATATCTCCCTTTGTGTCTGTTAATATTTGCTTTATATATTTAAGTGCTCCTGTATTAGGTGCATATATGTTAATGAGTATTACATCCTTTTCTTATAGTGATCTCCTCATTATTATATAATGCCATCCTTTGTCTTTTATTATAGACTTTGTTCTGAAGTCTATTTTGTCTGATATCAGTCTTTCTACCCCTGCTTACTTGTTTCCATTGCATGAAATATGGAAAAGTTTCTAGACAGAGAAAAATATAACTCTCTCGTTAATGATGGTCGTGGTAGTGTTAGTGATTTTAGGCAGTAGTGACCTGCCCATTGCTAAAGTATTTTCAAATACTTGAGTTGCTACAATGAAAAGAGTGACGTTAAGTGTTGAATGAAAAATGAGTAGCTTTTTTAATTAGAAGACTGAAGTATGAATGAACCATCTGGTATTATTTTCCTATCATTTTGTGAAAGGTATATATTTTCCCATCATTTCCTTTGTGAAAGCACCTATATTTGAAAGCTTGGGCTAAGAAGGGAGTGACTTAAACTTTCCTTTAATCTATGTGCTGTGTTTTGAAAGGCAGTCCTTTCTTTTGTTCCATCATTTGTTTGCTTCTTCTTTAACTAAGTTCATGATTCAATGAATATTCATCTGCTGGGTGTTGGAGATAACAGTGGTGAGCCAAAACAGACATGGCTGCTGCCTTCATGGGGCTTATGATTGATTATAAGCAGCAGGCATTAATGAAACAATCATACAGATAATTTACTGCAAATTTTAATGGCAATAACTGTTACAGTGAGGGCTGTGAAGATAGATAACAGTTGTCAGGGAAATATTCCCTGAGAGGATAAGAATAATTGTGCTGTGATCAGAAGGAAAAGAGAAATAAGGAAATGAAGTTAGGCATGCTAATTCATTTTAGTCGCGTCTAACTCTGCGACCCCATAGACGGCAGCCCAACAGGCTCCCCCCATCCCTGGGATTCTCCAGGCAAGAACACTGGAGTGGGTTGCCATTTCCTTCTCCAGTGCATGAAAGTGAAAAGTGAAAGTGAAGTCGCTCAGTCGTGTCCGACACTTTGCGACCCCATGGACTGCAGCCCACCAGGCTCCTCTGTTCATGGGATTTTCCAGGCAAGAGTACTGGAGTGGGGTGCCATCACCTTCTCAGGAAGTTAGGCATAGGGAATGGCAATATCCAAGTCTTGTGGAGGGAGAGAGCCAGGCTCCTGTGGGGCTAATGGGTAGCTGGAGTCAAATAGGTGGGGTATCGTAGCAAGAGAGGAGGCTGGGTGGGTTCGTGAAGGCCAGCATTCTTAGAGCTTTCTGCATTTCTGTCTTTATCAGGAGTTGCCATGGGAAGAGCCATTGTAGAGTTTTAAGCAGGGATGTGGCATAATCAGATTTGTATTTTGAACAAAACACAGTGGCTGCTAGGTGGAGAGTGGATTGGAGAGAGAAAGATGAGGGAAAGTTATTGTATATTTGATTTGTTTCCTAGTGCTGCTCTGACGTCAGTTTCAATCAGTAAGTTTTCATGTAGTTTTAGGGTGAAAACATAGTTGGAATAATCCAGCAGGTCTGGCCCTGCTGTTTCAGTCAGTCTGGTTGGGAAAATAGTTATTGGGATATAAAATGTGGTAGTTATTAAGTGACATTGAAATAAAAGTAAGAAAAATAGTGTGGTTATGTTGAGACATTTTTTTCTTTGAAAAGTCTATAAAGGTTGACTTTTAATAGGCCTATCCCTCTTACCTTTCCCCCAGCTCCTATGGAATTGGTAGCCTGGTTTTTCACTTACGTGTGCGTAGGCCCCTGTTGACGAAGGTCTGACTCACTTAACTACAGGGAAGGCCACACCTAGCTCACCTTCCCCTGAGGAAAATGACCCAAGTTTTGGGACAGTCTTTGGCCTTGCCAGTTGTTTTACCTCTTTGAGCCGTAACTATATGAGGGGAGTGGATGGAATGTAGTCTCAGTTTCATTGCTTCCCTGACATTTTCTTACCCTGTGAGGTTTTTCTCCTGTTTCCCTGCAGGTTGTATGGTGCCCTTGTCTTGTTCAAGGATTGTTTAGCTTTACCCTTCATTCAGTTGTTTGTCCCATTTTGGCAGTGAACTGTGTGGCTGTGGACAGTATGCTTGTGTTCTTTGTGTTGTACCATTTCAGTAGCTAGCATATAAGTAGGGTAATAATTGGTACTGGTTTTCAGAAAGAAAGATAAGCTTTGAATAGCTGAATTTGACTGCCAGGTCCACAACAAGGATTGTTTAGATGAAATCACTGACCACTAGTGTTTTAAAAAATGAACTCTCTTTGCGGCTCATTAGAAATTTTTTTTTTTAATGTCTTTCTCTTTTCTTTTACCCCTTATTGCCAATTTTATATAATTCTTTAAAAATTCAAGAGGTCTATTGCTTGTACAGCTGAAAATCTTTAGTTATTTCCTATTCTTGCATCAACTTCCTGCTGCCAGAAATGGGTAGCTGAGAGCAGTTTCCTGACTTCTGGGAAGGGAGAGCTTCTTGTTCTCACCACCCTGCCTTTGGGCTGTCACTTCTAATAGGTAGAATATCAGCTGTGCACTGGGGTGTTTCTGTGAACATTTGACTGATGAAAGTGAAGTTTTAGAAGTAAAAGTCACCTCACTATTCTTCCAGTTATCCTTGGTGTAAGGTATGGTTGTAGAAATAGGAGGACCAGGAGTAAGTTATAGAATTTTAATTTAAGTTTAAGTTAATAATTATAATTTAAGCTTATAAAAGTGAACTGTTAACCTTTTCTTTAAACTAGTTTTTCATTTCTTTTACTTCAGAGGCCCAGATAGAGCCTTATGTCCTATCTCAATATGAGCTTGAATAACTCAAAATTATTTCGTTTAAAAACCCTGTGGTCACTTCTAAACAGTGTATTCAATAAGTGCTTATAGATATCTAGTTCTCCTTTGAAGTCAGCTAGCATGCCTGGAAGGCTTTGTGGGAGCCAGAAGAGCCAGTGTCTGACATTGCCCATGCCCTTTGTGCAGGAGATACAGAGAAGAGAATGAGGTGGTGGAAGATTGTGTGCAAAATGTGGGTTCTGAACAGGGTTCTCACAAGAGAAATTCGCAGAAGTGATTTTGGCTGGGCCTGATAGGGGTGCAGTAGGATTCATAAAAAGTACTGGAGAGGAAAGGCAGTTCCTGGTCTAGATAATTGCACAAACTAGGGTCGGGCCAAATGTATCTTTTTTGGTAAAATGCATCAAAAAGAGTTCATGCTGGGGAGTCTATAGAAAAGGTCAAAATTATGGCAGGCTTAAGTGGTGATTTATTGGGACTTGATTCCAAGGGCAGTGGGAATCAGTGAAGGCTTCTGAGAAAGGGTGTAGCATTGTAAAGCTAGTGATGTCAGAGGAACAGCCTCTCAGTGTAGTGAAAGATGAGTCTGGTACAGTAACACATCTCTGGTGGGGAAGTCAGCTCTGCACATTTCTAGGATGTGGCTTGGCAATGGGAGGAGTTTTTCAAAGCACTAACACACTAACATTTTCAAAAGCAAAGCAGTAAACCTTTACAGAGTGCTTAACATATGCAGCAGAGTGTATTGGGCCTACAGAGTAGACAGAGTAACAAGCTGTATCCCCAGTATACCTTTACTTGAGGACATTACACTGTGAGCTTTTTGAGGTAACCAGAAGAGAACTCTTGGATTTAATGTTTTGCATTTAAAATAAAGAAAGCAAAAATGACTGTCTTCTGCTGCTGCTGCTGTTAAGTCGCTTCAGTCGTGTCCGACTCTGTGCAGCCCCATAGGTGGCAGCCTACCAGGCTCCCACGTCTCTGGGATTCTCCAGGCAAGAACACTGGAGTGGGTTGCCATTTCCTTCTCCAATGCATGAAAGTGAAAAGTGAAAATGAAGCCGCTCAGTCATGTCTGACTCTTAGCGACCCTGTGGACTGCAGCCTACCAGGCTCCTCCATCCATGGGATTTTCCAGGCAAGAGTACTGGAGTGGGCTGCCATTGCCTTCTCCTGACTGTCTTCTAGGACATGGGATTAGACTGGACTTGCATTTTAAAAGTTTCAAAGAGTATTAGTGGGAGCCAACCTATTACTGAGAAGGAAGCTAATATCCTTGGGCCTCTGTGGTGGCTCACTGGTAAAGAATCTGCCTGCTAAGCAGAAGATGTGTGTTTGATCCTTGAATCAAGAAGATCCATTGGAGGAGGAAATGGTAATATACTACAGTATTCTTGCCTGGGAAATCTCACGGACAGAAGAATCAGGCGAGCTATAGTCCTTGGGGTCTCAAAAGAGTTGGACATGACTTGGCGACTAAATAACAGCAACAAATATTGATCCTTAAGTTACATTTAGGAGTTGAAACTTTTTAGTAAATCACTGAAGCAGTTTGAATGTTTGCCTGTATATCACACAGAAGTTGTAAATATTTAATTGTTCAGTTATAATAGCAGTTTACATTCTAGAAGATAGGATGAACATTAAGAGCCTGAGGTCTCTCTTAAGGGGTTGGTTATTGTAGTTTTCCCTTAGGCCGTTAGACATCCTGGACACAGATCACTACTAAGATTGTGTCTGTTTTGCTTCTATGGAAACACTGAGTTGTGGCTCTTCTTTGGTTATTTGTACTTTGTTTCTTAGGTCACAAGTGAATTAAACAGTAAACTGAAATGAGGCTGGCTTTCTTTCGCTTCATAGCTTTATATTGTATATTACTGTTTTTTAAAAGGTTTTAGGAAAAAAAAAATAAAAAATAAAACAAAAAAAAATTAAAAAAAAAATAAAAGGTTTTAGGAAATTGCACAGAGTGTGAATTTTTTTTTATTCCTAACTTATATGTGTGTGTATATGTGTATATATGTGTATATATATATATATATTTCTATAGTAAAACATTATCAGCTTCTTTTCTTTTCTTGTTGTACTAAAGTAGAATATAAAACACTCCTTAAAGGATAGAGTAGTTGGGAAGAGCCCTAACTCAAGCAAACTCGTTTATTTAAGAAAATTTAACAGACATTTTGAAGCTAACAGTCTCAAGTTAGCTTATAATCTTCTACAATGTATCTTAAGCACATGTGATAGATTTCCTATTAGGTGGTATTTATTGACCATGATAGAATCATTAAACAATCAAAGATGTGAAGAATGGATGGTAGTGAGTGAATTTGCTTTTGTTTTTGTCTTCTTTTTTGTGGCATTGCTGATTGCACACCAGCATGCTTCAGGGTTTGCCTTCAGATTCCCCTCCTAAGTCAGAAAACTGGAAGATCTTACCTTGATTGTTTCTCATTTGAATTATAGCTAAGATTATCACCCCTTAGTGAAAGAGGAGAGTGAAAAAGTTGGCTTAAAACTCAACATTCAGAAAAACGAAGATCATGGCATCTGGTCCCATCACTTCATGGGAAATAGATGGGGAAACAGTGTCAGACTTTGTTTTTTGGGGGCTCCAAAATCACTGCAGATGGTGACTGCAGCCATGAAATTAAAAGACGCTTACTCCTTGGAAGGAAAGTTACAACCAACCTAGATAGCATATTCAAAAGCAGAGACATTACTTTGTCAACAAAGGTCCGTCTAGTCAAGGCTATGGTTTTTCCAGTAGTCATGTATGGATGTGAGAGTTGGACTGTGAAGAAAGCTGTGTGCTGAAGAATTGATGCTTTTGAACTGTGGTGTTGGAGAAGACTCTTGAGAGTCCCTTGGACTGCAAGGAGATCCAACCAGTCCATTCGGAAGGAGATCAGCCCTGGGATTTCTTTGGAAGGAATGATGCTAAAGCTGAAACTCCAGTACTTTGTCCACCTCATGTGAAGAGTTGACTCATTGGAAAAGACTCTGATGCTGGGAGGGATTGGGGGCAGGAGGAGAAGGGGATGACAGAGGATGAGAAGACTAGATGTCATCACTGACTCGATGGACTTGAGTTTGAGTGAACTCTGATGGACAGGGAGGCCTGGCGTGCTGCGATTCATGGGGTTGTAAAGAGTTGGACAGGACTGAGCAACTGAACTGAACTGATCACCCCTTCATGGATCACAACTTTGTTGTGGTGAAGGGGCTTAGGTAACTCAGTGAAGCTATGAGTCATGCTGTGCAGGGCTGCTACTGCTATTGCTGCTAAGTTGCTTCAGTCATGTCTGACTCTTTGCGACCCCATAGACAGCAGCCCACCAGGCTCCCCCCTCCCTGGGATTCTCCTGGCAAGAACACTGGAGTGGGTTGACATTCCCTTCTCCAATGCATGAAAGTGAAAAGTGAAAGTAAAGTTGCTCAGTCATGTCCGACTTGTAGTGACCCCATGGACTGCAGCCCACCAGGCTGCTCCATCCATGGGATTTTCCAGGCAAGAGTACTGAAGTGGGGTGCCAGGCTCCCTAAGATAAACGGGTCACAGTGAAGAGTTCTGACAAATCATGGTCCACTGGAGGAGGTAGTAGCAAAACACTCTTGTATTCTTACCAGGAGAACCCCATGAACAGTATGAAAAGACAAAAAGATATGACAGTGGAAGATGAGCCTCCCCAGGTCAGAAGGTGTGTGGTATGAGGAGGAAGGAAATGCCATGAAATGATGGGCCCAGATATGATGATCTTAGTTTTTTGAATGCTGAGCTTCAAGCCAGCTTTTTCACTCTCCTTTTTGTCCTTCATCAAGAGGTTCTTTAGTTTCGCTTCACTTTCTCCTTTTAGAGTGGTATCATCTGCCTATCTGAGGTTGTTGATATTTCTCCTGGCAAACTTGATTCCAGCTTATGCTTCTTCCAGTCTGGGATTTCATGTAATGCATTCTGCATATAAGTTAAATAAGCAGGGTGACAATATACAGTCTTCTCATACTCCTCTCCCGATTTTAAATCAGTCAGTGGTTCCACGTCTAGTTCCAACTGATATTTTTTTGTCCTACTACAGGTTTCTCGGGAGACAGGTAATTTGGTCTGGTACTCCCATCTCTTTAAGAATGTCACACAGTTTGTTGTGATCCACACAGTCAAAGGCTTTGGCATAGTCAGTAAAGCAGAAGCAGATGTTTTTCTGAAATTCCCTTGATTTCTCCATGATTCAACAATTGTTGGCAGTTTAATCTCTAGTTCCTCTGCCTTTTCTAAACCCAGCTTGTTCATCTGGAATTTCTCATTTCAAGTACTGTTGAAGCTTAGCTTGAAAGATTTTGAACATAACCTTGCTAGCATGTGAAATGAGCACAGTTATACAGTAGTTGGAATATTCTTTGCCATTGTCCTTCTTTGTGATTGAAATGAAAACTGAACTTTTTCAGCCCTGAGGCCACTGCTGAGCTTTCTAAACCTGCTGCTGTACTGAGTACAGCACTTTAGCAGTATCAACTTGGGATTTTAAATAGCTCAGCTGGAATTCTGTCACCTCCACTAGCTTTATAGTAATGCTTCCTAAGGCCCAACTTGACTTCATACTCCAGGATGTCCAGCTCTAGGTGAGTGACCACACCATAGTGGTTACCCATGTCATTAAGACATTTTTTGTATAGTTCTTCTGTGTATTCATCACCACTTCTTATTCTTTTCTGCTTGATAGTTCCCTTACTGTTTCTATCCTTTATTGTGCCCATTCTTATATGAATGTTCCCTTGATATTTCCAGTTTTCTTTAAGAGATCTGTTGTCTTCCGCACTCTGTTGTTTTCCTCTGTTTCTTTGCATTGTTCACTAAGGTCTTTTTATTTTTCCTTGCTTTTCTCTAGAATTCTGCATTCAGTTAGGAATATCCTTCCCTTTCTCCTTGACTTTCATTTTTTTTCTCAGCTATGTGTAAAGACTTCTCAGACAACCACTCTGCCTTCTTGCATTTCTTTTTCTTTGGGATGGTTTTGGACACTGCCTCCTGTACAATTATGAATCTCTGTCCACACTTCTTCAGGCACTCTGTCTACCAGATCTAATCCCTTGAATCTATTCATTAACTCTACTGTATAATCATAAGGGATTTGATTTAGGTCATATTTGAATACCCAACTGGTTTTCCCAACTTTCTTCAACTTAAATCTGAATTTTGCAATAAGGAGCTCACGATCTGAGCCACAGTCAGCCCCAGGTCTTCTTTTTGCAGACTGTATAGAGGTTCTCCATCTTCAGCTGCAAAGAGTAGAGTCAATCTGATTTCAGTATTAACCATCTGGTGATGTCCATGTGTAGTCATCTCTTGAGTTGTTGGAAGAAGGTATTTTCTATGACCAACATGTTCTCTTAACAAAACTGTGTTAGCTTTTGCTTTGCTTCATTTTGTACTCTGAGGTCAAACTTGCCTGTTCTGGTTATCTCTTGACTTCCTACTTTTGTATACCAGTCCCCTAAGATGAAAAGCACATATTTTTTGGTGTGAGTTCTAGAAGGCATTGTAGATCTTCATAGAACCAGTCAACTTCAGCTTCTTTGGTATCAGTGGTTGGGACACAGACTTGTATTACTATGATGCTGAATGATTGCCTTGGAAATGAACCAAGGTAATTCTGTCATTTTTGAGAGTGCACTCAAGTACTGCATTTCGTACTCTCCTGTTGACTCCAAGGGCTACTCCATTTCTTGCTCCCAGTAGTAGATACAGTGGTCATCTGAATTAAATTTGCCTTTTCCCATCCATTTCAGTTCACTGATTTCTAAGATGTCAATGTTCACTCTTGCCATTTCCTGTTTGACCATGTCCAATTTATGGACCTTGATTCATGGACCTAACATTCCAGGTTCTTATACAATATTGTTCTTTATAGCATCAACTTTCCTTTCACCACCAGGCCCATCCACAGCTGAGCATTATTTCTGCTTTGGCCCAGCTGCTTCATCTTTTCGGGAGCTATTACTAATTGTTCTTTGCTCCCCCTTTTCTGGAGCTATTACAAATTGCTCTTCACTCCTCATTTTCCAATGAGGTGTACTCATTGGAAAAGACCCTGATGCTGGGGAATGTTGAAGGCAAAAGGAAAGGGGCAGCAGAGAATGGGAAGTTTAGATAGCATCACTGACTCAGTGAACAGGAATTTGAGCAAACTCCCAGAAATAATGGAGGATAGAGGAGCCTGGAGTGCTACAGTCTATGGGGTTGCAAAGAGTTGGGTACAGCTTAGTGACTGCATAGCAGCAACAGTAACAGCAGGAATATCTAGCTCATATTTTATTTCATCAGATTTTTAAAATAATTTTTAATGAAGATGTTTTCCTTGTACATATTTTCCTTTTTCTGCACGTAGTTTTTTCATCACACATGTTCAGAACTCACTTCTACCATTACTGTTTCATCTCTGTAAAATCGTCATGTTTCCACTTTGCTTCATCCCTTTTATCTTTTTCCTGTTGCTCATATCTTCTTTCATTTTATTTCCAATTAGTGGTGTTTTTTTTTTCCACTCTTGACTGTGACCAAGTATTCTTAGAAGTCCTTAAATCTGGATTCTTTACCTTCCCTTCTCTACAAATACTCAGTAATATGCTTCTTGCCGCATCTTCTTGTGACTCTGTTTTATCTCTTTTCCCTGTCATTCTGCTCTCATGTTTCTCTGTGATACTCTCTATTCTGGGATCCTTTTCTTGTTTAAGGCACTTTCTAAATCACTGACCGTAGTTGGCCATCACCCTTTCTTATTTTGTTTTGAAATCTCAGCAGGTACAATCTCTGCTGTTTTTCAGGCCTCTGAATGTGGTGGTGAACCAGAAGCTAGGTTTTCCTTGTGCATCATTGCTACAGAAATTCCCACTCTAACCATCGTTGTTTTAAGGAGAAAAAGTTGATGGTGGTACCACTTGTTACGGAGTTGTGTTGCTCTTTAAGATTATTGACATTTTCGCTAGGTTGCATCTTGCTTGTCTTTTGAACCACAGTTATAGGAGGTTTGGTTAAATATGACTAATTTAATTAAAACAGCTTGTTTTTCTATCTCACCTCCCCTCATGCTGAGCAGCCAGCATTTGATGAAGCAGCTGACCAGCTCTGAGTCTGGCTCATCCTGTGCACCTGAGAGAGAGAGGTGGACAAATGCTATGTAATCTCTCCACCATCCCCACCTCCAGTAGAAAGTAAATTCTTGTTTCCTGAAACTACCAGTTATTTTAGATACCTCAGAGCCTAATGGCACATTCTGACTTTTAAGAAAATACACATTCAGTTCAGTTCAGTTCAGTCGCTCAGTCGTGTTCGACTCTTTGCAACCCCATGAATCGCAGCACGCCAGGCCTCCCTGTCCATCACCATCTCCCGGAGTTCACTCAGACTCACTTCCATCGAGTCCGTGATGCCATCCAGCCATCTCATCCTCTGTTGTCCCCTTCTCCTCCTGCCCCCAATCCCTCCCAGCATCTAAGTCTTTTCCAATGAGTCAACTCTTCACATGAGGTGGCCACAGTACTGGAGTTTCAGCTTTAGCATCATTCCTTCCAAAGAAATCCCAGGGCTGATCTCCTTCAGAATGAACTGGTTGGATCTCCTTGCAATCCAAGGGACTCTCAAGAGTCTTCTCCAGCATCACAGTTCAAAAGCATCAATTCTTTGGTGCTCAGCTTTCTTCACAGTCCAACTTTCACATCTGTTCATGACCACGGGAAAAACCATAGCCTTGACTAGACGGACCTTAGTTGGCAAAATAATGTCTCTGCTTTTCAATATGCTTTCTAGGTTGGTCATAACTTTTCTTCCAAGGAGTAAGATACACATTAGTCCACTCTTATCCAAGGTTTCGGTTACCATGGTCAAACTGTTCTGGTAGTGTGATGGTATTGTCCTGCCTGCTCCGGCTTGAGATGAGACTCACCCCTCTGCCCAGTGTGTCTCAGCCATTCGCCGCTCAGCAGCTCTCTTGGTTGTTAGGTTGGCTGTTGCAGTGCTTGTGTTCAAGTGACCCTTATTTTACTTCATAATGGCCCCAAGTGCAGAAGTGATGCTGGCAATTCAGAAATGCCAAATATAAGCTGTAAAGTACTTCCTTTAAGTGAAAAGTGTAAATGTTCTTGATTTAAGAGGAGAAAAAAACATCATATGCTGAGGTTGCTAAGATCTGTGGTAAGAATGAATCTTCCATCTGTGAAATTGTGAAAAATGAAAAAGAAATTTGTGCTGATTTTGCTGTCACACCTCAAACTGTGAAAGTTATAGCCACAGGGCATGATAATTGTTCAGTTAAGATGGAAAACACACTAACTTTGTATAGTAAGGTATTTTGAGAGAGCTAGAGTACATTCACATAACTGTTATCACAGTATAGTTATTGTTTTATTATCACTTGTTAATCTCTTACTATGCTTAATTTGTCAATTAAACTTTATCATGGGTATGTATGTATGTATGAGAAATAACAGTACATACAGGTTTCAGTGCTATCTGTGGTTTTAGGGATCCATTGGAGGTCTTGGAATGCTTTCCCAATGGTTAGGGAAGGCTTCTGTATATACAGAAATAATAGGGTTTTCTAGTCTTAGGAATTCACTCCTTTGATACCTGAAAACCAAAACGTGTGTTGATATATTTGGGTATGATTTATTTTCAAAGGATTTTTTTTTCCCGAGAAGGACCATTTGTTACGATGTTTCACTTGGGAGATGAGTATCTATCTTTTTTCTGTGTCATTTGAGTTTTATATGAGGCCTGTGTAACCCCTGTTCTTCTCCAGACTTGAGCTTAGAAGTTATTCTCTTTCCAAAGCTTTCCTGGGCTTGGCTTGTGTTAGGGCTTGGCTTGTGTGCTGTGTACTCCGACCTCCCACACTTGCCCTAGTAGCTGTCAGTTCATTTTCTAAGTGTTTGTTAGCTTGTCTCTTTCCCATCTTCCAGGGTAGATTCCTCACTGTCATGGGCATTGTCTTATTTATTGTGGTAAACGTGTGGTAAATATGTTATTGCTGGAATTGAATACTAAAACTAAGCATGTCTTTGATCTATAATGTGGCATTACACTCCAGGTGACCTATCCCAGGTTGTGACTTCATACTGGTTTGCCTTTGTTTTTATCTTATTAGTTAATTAACTGACATTGTCCTTGGTGCCCTGTATGCACTTTAGATATTTGATGAATGAGTGAATAAATGCAGATTTTACTAATTAGCGACTTTATTTATACCTTCATTCTGAAAGACTTTAATTTTTATAGTCAATCGCCTCATTAGATTTCACATAGTAGAAATATAAACTCACCATGTATGCTTTGGGTATGGACGGCTAAAACAAATTTTTGTTATTTTTATTGCTGGATTTTATTTGTAGCTCTCTTCTCCTCATCCAAAGTCATTCAACTTCTTGTGAGCATGCACACTTGAAAGGAAAAGGTAAGGGCCACGTTCAGTAGACACAAACTGGCTGAATGATAGGAAGATTGGTCAAATCTCTCTTGTCTGCAAGTACTATTTTAAAAATATGTTATTGCTGGAATTGAATACTAAAACTAAGCATGTTCCATGTGACCTATCCCAGGGTGTGACTTCATACTGGTTTGCCTTTGTTTTTATCTTATTAGTTAATTAACATCAGCTAATAAGCTACTATTATACCTTGGTTGCTCTGATGGTAATGTATCTGCCCGCCATGCAGGAGACTCGGTTTGATCCCTGGGTCAGGAAGATCCCCTGGAAAAGGGAATGGCTATCCACTGCAGTATTTTTTCCTGAAGAATTCCATGGACAGGGGATCCTGGTGGGCTATACTCCATTGGGTTGAAAAGTTGGACACAACTGAGCAACTAACTGATATTAATTACCTTACCAATAGCCAGTAAGGCCGAGATAATTATGTGATAAAAGGTTTGGATCAATGAATAATTATAATTGAAGCTGAATGTAATTATGTGATTTTGAGGTGTTCAGTGTAATTCCATTTAACTTCCATCTTGAAACTAGAGCACTAGGAAGGATTATTGACAAAAGGAAAAGAGACATAAAGATGAAGTTGACTCACGTTTGAGCTGTGTGCAGATGGTCATGGTGGGAAACCTGGATGGCTCTGCTCACCCCAGCATCACTCTTCTTCTCACATGCTCTTTTTGTGCCACACTCCCCGTGGTACTTTGCTACTTCAGGTCTCCGTCCAGTAGCATCTGCTCTTCTCTCTGTGTGAGATTCTCTTGCTTCTCTCCATCCGGGTAACACTTATCTGTGATTAGAACTCAGCTAAGTGCAGTAGCTGCAGGGTGCCTTTTCTAACCCCAAGTCTGATTTAGATGGCTCCCCTGTTCTAGTGTCTTCACTCTGGCACTTTCTACTTTGTTCTGTAATCCTTGCATTGTCAGACCTTTCTGCTAGTCTCCTTAAGGGCAGAGAAGATCTTGCAGTGCTCTGTTGAATTTGATTTCTAACTATTTTTGTAATGGTAGTGCTAAAAACCTACTAAAACTGGGCCTTTTGTGAACTATATACTGAATTCTGCATCGTATCTGGTGTACAGCATATCTAATAAAAAATGGCTCTTTATATTTTCTATTCCTTGTTTTATTCAAGCTTTAACAAGTCTTAAAATCACATAGCTGATTTTGTAAACCAGTCTCCTTAGATTTGAATCCTGGCATTGTCACTAATGGTGACTTTAGACTGCTTATTCACCTTTACCTTGGTTTCCCCAGCTATACATTGTAAGGGTAGAAATTACAATAACATGGCTCTCATAAGATATTGATCGGAGAAGGCAATGGCAGCCCGCTCCAGTACTCTTGCCTGGAAAATCCCATGGACAGAGGAGCCTGGTAGGCTGCAGTCCATGGGGTTGCTAAGAGTTGGACGCAACTTAGCAGCAGCAGCAGCATAAGATATTGATAGGGTCTAAGTGAAATTATACATGTGGATGGAGCTCCTGCATAACATCTTCCTGAAAAACCACTGACTTCCTCCTGCTTACTTGAGAACCCATGGAATTCATAGACTTGCAGAGTAGTTTCAACTGCTCAGAGTGTACTGTGGACTTTGTCAGTTTTCCACATTGATCTGGAGGAATTTCAGAGAGTGATGTGCCACCTCTGGAGCCTAACAGGCAACTTGCCTTGTGTCTCATTATAACCCATGCTTCAGTTTACAGGGCACAGTGAGCTTATCACTGGGATGCTGTCCTCACTGGGGCTGGGTTGGCCCCTTTTCTTACAGTTTCTTCTGTACTTGGAGGGAATGTGAGTACCGGTAGGATCTTCAGAAGTTTTGATGTGAACTCGACAGAAATAGGGCTTCCCAGGTGTCTCAGTGGTAAAGAACCCACCTGCCAATTCAGGAACCGCAGGAGATGCAGGTTAGATCCCTGGATTGAAAAGATCCCCTGGAGGAGGAAATGGCAACCCACTCCACTGTTCTTGCTGAGATAATCCCATGGACAGAGGAGCCTGGTAGGCTACAGTCCATAGGGTTGCAAAGAGTTGAAAACGACTGAATCAACTGAGCTCACACAGCACAGCACAGAAAGAAGTTTGAAAGTGGTGTGGAAATGGATCACTCAAAGACTGGGTTAAGCTCTTGTGAAAATGTTTCTTGTAAGCTATCTGAAATTGCAGAAGCTGGCAGGTACCCTTGTGGGGAATGGGGATAATTGAGCAGGAGGCCCAGTGTCACCTAGGTACACTATACTCATGAATTCAGTGTCAGGATATTTGAGGTGCAGAAAGGACTTTGGGCTCATCACACCTTGTTTCAGTCGTCAACAACGTGATTGCCAGTAAGGTTGGTGGAGTCCTCTTCTTTTTCCTGAAATCAATGCCAGCATAGATTTTTCTCAAAAAGATATTCTGTGATATTCTTATTTAGCTGGAGCATTTCATCTAGCAGCTTATATAGCTTGTGAAAAATGTTTACTGCATGTTTTTGAATGCATTAGAATGCACATCCATTAAAATGGATGTTTTAGAACTGGAAGTGTAATTATATGTACTGAATAACTTTTAAGATAACAAAATGCATTTTAATTTTATGTGTGGTAATATTTTCTGACTTTGAAGAATGAGATGTTTTATACTGGAAAATGTTCTGATTAAGTTAACCTTCGAATGCTCAAATGGCTTTGATGCAGCAAGTAGTTGAATATAACTTTACCTTTGCTTCATGACCCAGGACATTTCCTGTGTCTGTATAGTTTTGGTACTTTGACCCAGTTTAGTTTCTGTGTGTGTTTTATTTTGTCTTGTCTTAGTGTCATACCACCATCTGCCACTTCTGTTGATGCAGTTCTTAATATAAACAACTTTCCCTTCATACTCCATTGATAATTTGCTGCCAGTAACTTTCATTAGGTTGAGATAACAAAAGCAAAATTCTGAGTGAGGGCAAAGGCATGTTGGTCTGTGTCATGGCTGTTTTATTTGTGCTTCATGTTTGGGAACTCATTTTTAAGGATGGCAGTTTTTAGTTAAGTCTTCAGAAAATTGGGCTTTCACTGTAAAAGTTTTGCATAGGATGTTCAATACATTTACTGTTGTTATCATTTAAATTTTTTCTCTCTCTCTTGTAAACAGTCAGAATTTGCTGTGTGATGTCACAATTGTGGCCGAAGACATGGAAATTTCTGCTCATAGAGTGGTGCTGGCTGCCTGTAGTCCTTACTTTCACGCCATGTTTACAGGTATGAAATGTTTTGGTTATGGACGTTTATAAAATGTATACAGATTTGGGCTTTTCTTTCCACATTTTCTTTTTTCACTTATTTTTGGCTGCACGCAGTCTTCCTTGCTTCATGAGGGCTTTCTCTGGTTGTGGTGAGAAGGGGCTGCTCTCATTGCAGTGACGGGCAACTCATTGTGATGGCTTCTCTGGTTGCAAAGCACAGGCTCTAGGCACGCGGGCTTCTGTAATCGCGGCACACAGGCTCAGTGGGTGCAGCTCGCAGGCTTTAGAGCATAGGCTCAGTAGTTGTGGCACATGAACTTAGCTGCTCCATAACATGTGTAATCTTCCCGCACCAGGGATCAAACCCTTGTCCTCTGCATTGACAGGCAGATTCTTAGCACTATGCCACCAGGGAAGTCCCAGATTTTATTTTCTTATTAACATTTTATTGTTATGAAATTAATTATTGTAGTAGAAGAAAATGGTATTGTTTTGTTTTAAATTCCTCTTCATCTTTGTTTTATATTATTATCATGTTGTGTACATACGTGTGTGCATTACATACAAGTACAATTTTATGCTCAGCCTCCCCCTTTTGCATTTATATTTGCATATATTGGCTAAGTTTGCCTCCTTGCAGTTTATAAGAGCTTTTAGCACTTTCCTATTTTGACAAAAGTAAATTGCTTTTACTGTTCTGCATTTCTTCAAAGGATTTTCACATTTGCCTCACCACTGTTTATAGTGAACAAATAAATGTTTAGTAAATGCCTTTTGATTCAGCAATACAAGAAAATAGAGTGGATACTTAGTTACAAAAATACATAGAATAATTTTAGTATTTCGGACAAAAAAAAAGTAGTTTACTCATGCCACACTCGAAGCTGTTAAATTCATTTTTCTGTCTTCAAACCCTTTAAAAAAATACAGTTGATGTACAATATTTTGTTTTAAGAGCACTGTTTAATGATTTGGCATTTGCATGCTTTATGAAATGGTCAGATGGTCACTATATGAGCCCTTTAGTCACATATCCCCACACAGAATCACTATAGTATCACTGTCTTTATGTTGTGTATTACATCCCCATGACTTTATTCTTTTCATAATTATAGGTTTATATCACTTAACTATTCACCTAATTCTCCCCCTTTCCACCGTACTCACCTGTGTCAGTCTCCCGTTTGTTCTCTGTGTTTGTTGATTCTGTTTTCACTTTATTTTGTTTGTTTTGTTATCTTTGATTTCACATGAAATCATGTAGTATTTGTAGTCTCTGTTTGACTTATTTCACTTACATGATATCCTCTAGGTATATCCATGTTGTTGCAAATGGTAAGATTTCATTCTTTTTTATGCCTATTCATATTTCATTGTATGTATACCATATATTCTTTATCCTTTTATCTATCAGTGGACAAAGGTTGCTTTATATGGTGGCTATTGTAAGCAGTGCTGCAATGAATGTAGAGGTGGACATATTTTTCCAGTTACTGTTTTTGTTTTCTTCAGGTGTGAAGAAGGTGGAATTGGTGAATCATATGGTAGTTGTATTTTTAATTTTTTGAGGCACCTCCATACTGTTTTCCATAGTGGTTGTACTAGTTTACAATCCTGCAAACAGTGCACAAAGGTTTTTCTTTACATCTTCACCAATATTTCTTATTTGTTAACTTCTTCAGAATAGCCATTCTGACAGGTATGATATAGATCTTATTCTGATTTTGATTTGCATTTCCCTGGTTATTAGTGATGCTGACTACCTTTTCATATGTCTGTTGGCCATCTGTATGTCTTCTTTGGAGCCATGGCTATACAAGTACTCTGCCCATTTTTATTTTTATTTTTGATGTTCAGTTGTATGACTTTTTTGTTTATTTTGGATGGAAACTCCTTATTGGATGGTTCATTTGGAAATACTTTCTTTCACTTGGTAGGCTGCCTTCCTAGTTGTTGATAGTTTTCGCTGTGCAAAAGCTTCTTAGTTTCGTGTAGTCCCATGTGTTAATCTTTGCTTTTGTTGCCCTTCCCTGAGGAGAGAAATCCAATAAATATTGCTTTAATCATACTGTCTTGCTTTCCTCTAGGAATTTTATGGTTTCAGGTCTTACATTAAGTCTTTAATCCATTTTGAGTTTATTTTTGTGCATGATATTAGAAAGCAATCCAGTTGGATTCTTTTGTATGTAGCTGTCCACTTTTCCCAGCATCATTTATTGAACAGACTGTCTACTCCCCATTGCCTTCTTTGTTGGAGATTAACTGACCATTTAAGTTTTGATTTATTTCTGTACTCTCTATTTAGTTACATTGACCCATGTATTTTTCCTTTTTTTGTTCTAATACCAGACTATTTTGATTTTTGTAACTTTGTAATAGAATTTAAAGTCAGGGAACATGATACCTCCCTCTTTGTTCTCCCCTCTTAAGATTGTTTTGGCTATTTGGGGTGTTTCCAGACAAATTTTAGATTTGTTCTGGTTCGGTGAAAAGTATCATGGGTATTTTGATAGGGATTGCATTGAATCTATAGATTACTTTAGGATTTATGATCATTTTAACCATATTAATTCTTCAAACCCATGAGCATAGTATTCTTTCCATTTGCTTTTGTTGTCTTTAGTTTCTTTCATCCATGTCTTATAGCTTTCAAAGTACAAGTTTTTTTGCCTCTTTGGTTGTGTTTATTCCAAGGTATTTTATTCTTTTGGATGAAATTGTAAATGTGATCAATTTCTCTTTCTGATAGTTTGTTATTAGTGTATAGAAACACAGCATGTTTCTGAATGTTACATTTTTATTCTAGATCTTTACTGAGTTTATGTATTAAATTAATTCTGATAGTTTTGGGTGGCATTATTAGCATTTTCTATATATGGTCATGTCCTCTGCAAACATTGACAGTTTTACTTCTTCTTTTCCAATTTAGATTCCTTTTATTTATTTTTCTTCTCTGTTTGCTGTGGGTAGAACTTCCAAAACTATGTTGGATAAAAGTGGCAAGAGTGGACATCATTGTCTTGTTCCTGATTTTAGAAGATATGCTCTCAGCTTTTCACCATTGAGTATGATAACTGTGGGCTTGTCATATATGGCCTTATTATATTGAGGTAGGTTCATGGATATTGAATTTTATCAATAGCTTTTTGTGCATCTGTTGATATGATCATATCATTTTTATTCAGTCTATTTAAGTGGTATATCTCATTGATTGGTTTGTGGAGTATTAAATCATCTTTAATCATAATGTCTCTAGGATAAAGTCCACTTGATACAGTGTATGATTCTTTTGGTGCATTGTTGATTTCAGTTTACTAATATTTTGAGAGTTTTTGCACCTGTGTTCATCAGTGGTACTGGGCTGTAATTTTATTTTGGGGATGGTGTTTTTGCCTGTTTTGGTAGGGTGATGCTGATCTTACAGAATGCATTCCAAAGTATTCCTTTGTCTTCAGTTTTATGGCATAGTTTGAGTTGGTATTAACTCTTTAAGTGTTTGATAGAATATCACCTATTGGTCCTGGATTTTTTGTTGGTAATTTTCACAATTCTTGGTTCAGTTTCATTACTGGTAAGCAGTCTTCATATTTTATGTGTCTTCCTGATTGTCTTTGGAGATTGTATATTGCTTGGAATACATCTATTTTAAATTGCCCATTTTGTTGGTTCACAGTAATATCTAATGATCTTTTGTATTTTTGTGGTTTCACCTGTAATTTCTCAATTGTTTATTTGGGCCCTGTCTTATGAGTCTGGCTAAAGAGTTATTAATTTTGTGTATCTTTTCGAAGAACTAGCTCTTCCATTGATCTTTTCTGGTTTTTAGTCTTTATTTATTTTTGCTCTGAAATTAATTATTTCTTTCCTTCTACTAACTTTAGGTTTTGTTTATTTTAATTTTTCCAGTTCCTTTGGGTATAAGGTTAGATTGCTTTGAG
Source organism: Ovis canadensis (assembly GCF_042477335.2). NCBI lineage: Eukaryota > Metazoa > Chordata > Mammalia > Artiodactyla > Bovidae > Ovis > Ovis canadensis. The sequence continues at coordinate 10,832,248 of NC_091261.1, forward strand.
ATTTTTTTTATTTCCTGAAGTAGGCTTGTATGACTGCAAACTTTCCTCTTAGAACTGCTTTTGCTGTGTTCCATAGACTTTGGATTATTGTGTCATGTTTGGATTGTGTTTCATTTTAATTTGTCTCCAGATTTTTATTTCCTTTTGACTTCTTCAGTGTCCTGTTGGTTGTTCAGTGGCATATTGTTTAGGCTGCATGTATTTGTGCTTTTTCATTTTTTTTCGTATTGATTTTTCTTCTCGTAATACTGATATGATTTCTGTCATCTCAAATTTATTCAGATTTGTTTTGTGGCAACATATCCTGAAGAATGTTCTTTGTGCACTTGAATGAGTATTCTGCTGCTTTTTGCTTATGTTCTGATTGAGCCCAGGTCTCCTGTGTTATAGGCAGATTCTTCACCATCTGAGCTACCAGGGAAGCCCATATTCTGTATATACATAGAAAATTTATCTAGTTGAATGTGTTATTTAAGGCTAGTGTTTCCTTACTGATATTTTTTCTGGATGATCTGTCTGTAGATATAAATGGGGTGTTAAAAGTCCCCTACTATTATTGTAATCCTGTTGGCTTAATTTATTTAGGTACTCCTGTGTTGGGTTTCCCAGGTGGCACTAGTGGTAAAGAAGCCAGTGCAGGAGACATTAGAGATGCACGGTCAATCCCTGGGTTGGGAAGATCCCCTGGAGCAGGGCGTGGCAACCCACTCCAGTATTCTTACCTGGAGAATCCCATGAACAAAGGAGCCTGGTGGGCTACAGTGTATAAGCTTGCACTGAGTCAAACACAACTGAAGTGACTTAGCATGCAGGCACGCATGTTGGGTGTGTATACATTTACAGTTACTATATCTTCTTGGGATTGATCCCTTGATTGTTAGGTAATGCCTGTCTTTGTGTCTCGATAACATCTTTGTTTTAAAGTCTGTCCTGTCTGATATACATCTGCCACCCCAGCTTTCTTTTCATTTGCATTTATGTGGAATATTTTTTCCATCTCTTCACTGTTAGTCTGGGTGTATCTTTAGATCTGAATTAAGTCTCTTGTAGGTAGTATATGTGTGTGGTAAGTTGCTTTAGTTGTGTCTGACTCTGTATGACCCTGTGGACTGCAGACTTCTTGGCTCCTCTGTCCATGGGGATTCTCCAGGCCAGAATACTGGAGTGGGTTGCCATGTCCTCCCCCAGGGGATCTTCCTGACCCAGGGATTGGACCCGCATCTCATGTCTCCTGCATTGGCAGGCAGGTTCTTTACCACTAGCATCACCTGGGAAACATACAGATAGGTTTTATTTTTTTAATCTATTCAGCCATTCTGTCTTTTGATTGGAGCAGTTTGTTTATTTTCATTTAAACTATTGATGTATATGTAGTTCTTGCCATTTTATTAATTGTTTTCTGGTCATTTTTATGGTTCTCTTTTGTTCCTTTTTCTTTAATATTCCTATTAAAAATATCTAATTTAATTAATTTTAAAATTTTATTTATTTGTTTGTTTGTTTGTTTTGGCTGTGGTTGGTCTTTTCTGCTGTGTGTACTTTTCTCTTGTTGCAGCGAGTGAGGTCTGCTCTTAATTACTGTGAGAGGTCTTCTTGGTTTCTCTTGTTGCAGGGCACGGGCTTTAGGGCATGAAGGATTCAGGTGTTGTGGCAAGTGGGCTTAGCAGTTGTGGCTCATGTGGGGTGGTTTTACAGCATATGAGGTCTCTTCCTGGCCCAGAGATCAAACCCATGTCTCCTTCATTGGCAGGCAGGCTCTTTGCCACTAAGCCACCAGGAAATCCCTGATGATTCTCTTTTGTTATTACCATAAGGTTCATATATAACAACCTGTGCGTGTATATATGTGATTATTTTAAATTGAAGATCTCTGCAGTTCTAATGCATTGTAACTGCCCTGCATTTTTATTTCTACCTCCCTTTATTTAATGTTTTTTATGTCATATTTTACATCTTTTTGTTTGTATATCCCTTAACTATTTATTGTAGCTATAAATTATTTTACTATTTTTGCCTTTTTACCTTCCTTCTAGCTTTTAAGTTGATTATCTACTACTTTTACTATTTGTTTGCCTTTACATGTGAGAATTTTCATGTTTCTGTTTGGAGTCTTTCTTTTTCACTTAGAGAAATTCCTTGAATTCATTTCTTATAAAGTTGGTTTGGTGGTACTGAGCTCTCTTAGCTTTTGCTCATTTGGAATACTCCTCCTCTTCCCCTTCAAATCTGAATGAGAGCCTTGCAGGTAGAACATTTGTGGTATAGATTTTACTGTTTCATTACTTGGAATATCATGGCACTCCTGGCCTGCTAAAGTTCCTGCTGAAGAGTCAGCTGACAGTCTGGGGTGTTCTCTTGCTGCTTTTAAAGATTTTCTCTTTCTCTTTAATTTTTGCCATTTTAATTACAATGTGTTGTGGTGTGGACCTTTTTTAAGTTCCTCTTGTTTGGGATTCTTTGCTTCCTCTCACTGAATGTTTATTTCCTTCCCTAGGTTAAGTAAGTTTCACCTGTTATTTCTTCAAGTAACTTCTCTGCCCTTTTCTGTCTTTCCGGTATCCCATAATACGAATGTTAGTATGCTTGATGTTGTCCCAGAAGTCTCTTAAACTACTCTCATTTTTTTCAAATTCTTTTTTTTTTTTCCTGTTCACCTTGGATGATTTCCACTACTCTGTCTTCCATGTTACTATTATACTTCTCTGTATCATCTAAAATACTTTTCCTTCCGGTTTCTTTTTTCTGGGTATTTTATCTTCACGTCTGTTTGGTTTATTTTTATATTTTCTAACTCTCTTAAAATTCTCACTGTGTTCATCTAATTATTCTCCCACATTCATGGAGCATCTTAATGATCATTAATGAGAACTCTTTATCAGGTAGGTTGCCTGCCTCCATTTCTTTTAGTTCTTTTTCTGAAGTTTTGTCTTATTCCTTTGTGTAGAGCATATTTTGCTCTCTCCTCATTTTGCCCAATTTTTTGTATTTATCAGGTAAGTTGGTTATATTTCTGGATCTTGGAGAAGTGGCCTTATATAATTGACATCCTATAGGGCCCAGTAGCTTGCTCCCCTCCTATTTCAGAGCTGTATGTTCTTAGGGTGCCCCCTATATGGACCATGTGACTCCTCCTGTTGTGGTGGGAAGAGTACTGTGAGCAGTCTGGTAGGCAAATTCCTGGTTCCTGGCCTGGTTGGCTGCAAGACTGTGCCCTGCATAGTGGCTGTAGTCAGGCTGGAGGTTGGGATCAGCTTCCCATGAGGCTGTCTGCATGACCCTGGTTGGGCCACAGGGCTGCTGCCAGCTTGCTCGTGTGCAGATAAGCCCCTGGAGCAAATAGTCTATAGGGTGAATCCCAAAATGGCATTGCCAGCACCAGTGTCGTTGTGGTAGAATGACATCCCCAGAATGGTTGCCACCAGCATTGGTGCCCTCAGGGTGATCTCTTGCCTCTTGGGAGCCTCTCTAAGATCAGTATATAGGTCTAGCCCAGGCTTCTTTCAAACTACTGCCTCTGTCCTGGGTCTCTGAGTGTATGAGATTCTGCACATCCCTGAAGCAGCTGAGTCTGTTTCCTATAGCCTTCTTGCTCTCCTGTATTAAGGCCCTTCTGGCCTTCAAAACAGGATATTATAGAGGCTTGTCTTCTTGGTGTAGGATTCCTGAGCTGGTGACCCTGATGTGGGGCTTGGAACCCTTGCTCTTTGGGGAAAACCTCTGTAATTGTGATTATACTCTTGTTTGTGGGTTGATTATTCAGGTGAGTTAGATCTTGACTAGGTCTTGTCACTGTCCCTTCTGCCCTTCTCATTGTGGTTCCTTCTCTATGTCTTTATGTGGGAGATATCTGCTAGTCTTCAGGTCATTGTCATTTATAGCTGCTCTGTGAGTAGTTGTAATTTGGTGTGTCTGTAGGAGCTGGTGAGCTCCAGGTCTTCCTACTCTGCCACCTGGCCACATCCTCCCTTAACTTCATTCTTAAGAAAATAAAAGCTAAACATCCAGTATAGTACTGTTCAAGAAAATGAAGTTATTATCTTTTCCAACAATTAGCTTATAATCTTAGATTATTAATAGAACAAAGAAATGCTTATAAATACATAGTTACACAAAAAAGCACAAATGTAAATCTATTCATACTTTAGAAACTTAAATATTTCCTATGTATAACATTTTGCTAGATACTTCAAGGGGTAATAAACAAAATTAGCACACTTTTTGTACTGGTAATTTATTAATATCATTGGAGAAATAAGTTGTATACACTTTATTTTTATGTTTTTTTGTTTTTTTGTCAAAGGGTGGTTTATTAGAATGGTCAAGGTGCAAGCGTTGAACAATCCAAGCAGACTAACAGCATGACATGTATTAACAGATGTGCACACTTTAAATACATAATAGTTTGTGGAAGATCTGTTCAGAGCAGTAATAATAGATAGTCAAGACTGTGATGAACAGCATTGAGAGATGGGGATCTGGCATTTCCTGAAATGTAATGAGTACAAAGGGTTTATATGAATTAAAAAAAGTGCAGAGGCAATGTGGAGAGAATAGGCTTGGTGTTTTGAGAGTAGTGAGGACTCTGGAGACCACCTCACTTTTCAGCCTGTTAGATTTTGTTGTTCCTGAACTGAGTTAAATAATCAAGAATGTAAGAAAGGGGACTTCCCTGGTGGCCCGGTGGTTAAGATCTGCCTGCCAGTTCAGGGAACACGGGTTTGATCCCTGATCTGGAAAGATTCTGTATGCTGCAGTGGTGCCTCAGCACCACAGCTCCCGAGCCCACACTCTAGGGCTCATGTGTGGCAGCGGCTGAGCCCATGCGCTGTGACTACTGAAGCCCACACACCTAGAGCCTGCGCTCTGCAACAAGAGGAGCCATCGCAACAAAGACCCAGTCCAGCCAAAATAAATAAATGAATAAAATGAACTAATTATAAAAGAGACAAACGTAGGAAAGACAGTAGAGGGGTTGTAAGCCATATTGGGCAAGTGATTGGGGATGGTGCCTTTAACTGAGGCTGATTAGAAAAGTTAGAGAGGGACTAGTCACATTTTTATGTCCTAATTTCACTTCAGTGACCATCTTATTTATTACTCCTGGAGACTTTTTCCAAACAGAATTTCTAGGTTTGTAAAAGGAGTATTTGATCTGCACTGTGTTGGCCTAATTTAGGAGTTCCCTAGTAAAGTGCCTTCCTTCAAGTCCTTGTTAGAATTACTGAATCTGGGATCATTAGTCTCTTCTTCAGTTTTGGCCTCAATTTTCCCTTTTGGAAAATGAGGATAATAATATTACTTCCTAGGATTCTTATAAAGATTATATGAGATCATGCATGTTTGTCCTTTATTTGGCACATAGAAAATATTCAATTAAGATCGGCATTTTCATGGTTATCATTATTATTTTTTACCCTCAATTCCTAAAGGTTGTTGTAAGGGTAAAAGATTGAAAATGTCTTAAAGTAGATGTCTTTTAATAAAGATTTTATTTTCCAGTTACAAAATGTAATGATTAATTTAAAGTTACAAGATCAGAGTTAGTTAGTTTCCTTTCCCTTCAAAAGATGACATTTAAGAGTCTCCAAACTCCCTGAGCCTTTTGACATCCAGAGACATGGATGCTAGTGATGGGAGATCTCATTATGTCTCTGTTTTTCTTCCCTGTTTACTTTTTAATCTAAACTACATTTCAGCTTCCCTCATTTCTTTCTTTCTTTCATCCTTCCTTTTTTTTTAACCTGATGATTCTCACCTCTTCATATTTTAGTTGACATGTAATTTTTGAGTTTTGCCTAATGATGAGGATGGGACCCTGAAGATGTTTTGATTCTATAAGTATTCCTAATGTCTGTCTCAGTTAACTGGTAGCTGGGTACTTCCTGCAGTTCAGCCTGTTTCTGCCTGAGAATACTTGGTCAAATCTTAGATTGCTATGCCAAGGTACAAAATGGGAATACTGTGTTAATTTCTGGCACATATAAAATAGGAATTGAGTACCTTGATGGTGACTTTTACAATTTTATTGAGGCATATTTTACATTGTAATTTTCAGTGATTTTTAATAAATTTACTCAATAGTACTGCCATCACCATAAATCAACTTTATAGCTTTTTAGTCCCTACCTAATATTTTTGAGGCTCATCCATGTCATAGTATATATATCATCAGATTGTTCCTTTTTATTGCTAAGTAGATTCCATTGTATGAAAACAGCACATTTTGACTATATATTTACCAGCTGATGGACATTTAGATTGTTTCCAGTTTCTAGCAATTATGGCTCATGCTGCTGTGAACATTCACGTGTAGTTCTTTGGGTGGACACAAATTTTTATTTCTCATGGTGGTAGATACATATGTGTGGAATGGCTGGTTATGTGGTAAATTTATATTTAACTTTTAAAAAATTGCTATATTATTTCCCCAAGTGACTGCATCATTTTACATTCCTACATTATGTATAAGTGTTTCCATTATTCCACTTCCTTACCAACATTTGTTACTCTTTTTTTTTTTTTTTTCCAGTTGTGGTCATTCTAATGGATGTCAAGTGGCATCTCTTATAGTTTCATTTGCACTTCCCTGATGACTAATGATGTTGAGCATCTTTTCATGTACTTGGTAGGCTAGAATTTAATGGTTCTTTGGTAATAGATATTATTTACTTTCTGGCAATCTTTGTTTATTTTCTTCTTTTAAATCCACTAAATAGCAGTTTGGCAGAGATTAGGTAAAATAAGACATGGAGATTTGGTCTGAGGGGTTTAGTGTACATATATTTAAGATTTGCTAGACTATGAACCCATTGTTGGTCTATTTTCCTGTATGAAGTCTCACTGTATTTATATTATCTTTCATAAAAAATATGAGGAGGCCCACAAGTAGACCTTGGCCTGCTTCCATGCTGTTACGTGCTGTGATTTTTGACTCCTCTGGTTGAGTGATCCGCTATACACAGACATGTCTGCAGTGGCACAGGGCTACCCTGTACTCCTCTTGTTCCTTGTGATTTGCCTGTTTGGAGATGGGGACTCTGCAGATACTCTTTTTGGCCCTTGTTTTTCATCTCCCTTAAACTCTCAGTAAAATTTTCATTCAAATTATATCACCTAAAAAAGAATTCTGTTGCTCTTCGTAGTTCCAAGTATTCTGGTAGAAGAAGGGAAGTGAAAAGTAATTCTGTGATGTATCACTGGTTTTTCTTTTGTGAAGTTTAGATTAAGGCCAGGTTGTTTAATTGTTACTTGAAAAAGAATATATCAAATTGATTTCTTGTGTTTTTATTCATTTATGTATCTTTTTTTGCTTGTTTTGTTTTGGTTGATGGTGGCATGGAGGATCTTTATTCCATGACCAGGGATCAAACCCATGCCCACTGTAGTGAAAGTGAAGTCTTAACCACTAGACCACCAGGGAAATCCTGGGTTCTTGTGTTTTAAAATTAAACTAGCTTGTGTACAGATGTGGCATTTAGAATGCCCTTTTCCTTAACGCATATATTTGAGGCTTCTTTGGTGCCACAGGCTAAAATATCTGAAATCTAGTGGGAAATAGGAAATTGTTTTCATTCTTCTTTATGGGGGAGTGCTTTTTGATAATTTCTTTTGTCACATTGAACGTCATTTAGTAAGGTAAATTAGAATAGGAAGAGAGATTATCATTTGTGTAAGATGTGAGTTTTTTTAAAAGTTGCAAGCATGTTATACTTGTCTTAAGATTTGTGCTTTCCTTCATCAGTTCAGTTCAGTTGAGTCGCTCAGTCGTGTCCAACAGTTTGTGACCCCATGAATCGCAGCACGCCAGGCCTTCCTGTCCATCACCATCTCCCGCAGTTCACTCAGACTCACGTCCATCGAGTCTGTGATGCCATCCAGCCATCTCATCCTCTGTTGTCCCCTCCTCCTCCTGCCCCCAATCCCTCCCAGCATCAGAGTCTTTTCCAATGAGTCATCTCTTCGCATGAGGTGGCCAAAGTACTGGAGTTTCAGCTTTAGCATGATTCCTTCCAAAGAAATCCCAGGGCTGATCTTTAGAATGGACTGATTGGATCTCCTTGCAGTCCAAGGGACTCTCAAAAGTCTTCTGCAACACCACAGTTCAAAAGCATCAATTCTTCAGTGCTCAGCCTTCTTCACAGTCCAACTCTCACATCCATACATGACCACTGCAAAAACCATAGCCTTGACTAGAGGGACCTTAGTCGGCAAAAAATATCTCTGCTTTTGAATATGCTATCTAGGTTGGTCATAACTTTTCTTCCAAGGAGTAAGCGTCTTTTAATTTCATGGCTGCAATCACAATCTACAGTGATTTGGAGCCCACCAAAATAAAGTCTGACACTGCTTCCACTGTTTCCCCATCCATTTCCCATGAAGTGATGGGACCAGATGCCATGATCATCGTTTTCTGAATGTTTAGCTTTAGGCCAACTTTTTCACTCTCCTCTTTCACTTTCATCAGGAGGCTCTTTAGTTCCTCTTCACTTTCTGCCATAAGGGTGGTGTCATCTGCATATCTGAGGTTATTGATATTTCTCCCGGCAATCTTGATTCCAGCTTGTGCTTCTTCCAGCCCAGTGTTTCTCATGATGTATGCACAGAAGTTAAATAAGCAGGGTGACAGTATTCAGCCTTGACGTACTCCTTTTCCTATTTGGAACCAGTCTCTTGTTCCATGTCCAGTTCTACCTGTTGCTGCCTGACCTGCATACAGATTTCTCAAGAGGCAGGTCAGGTGGTCTGGTATTCCCATCTCTCTCAGAATTTTCCAGTTTATTGTGATCCACACAGTCAAAGGCTTTGGCATAGTCAATAAAGCAGAAATAGATGTTTTTCTGGAACTCTTGCTTTTTCCATGATCCAGCGGATGTTGGCAATTTGATCTCTGGTTCCTCTGCCTTTTCTAAAACCAGCTTGAACATCAGGGGGTTCACAGTTCACATATTGCTGAAGCCTGGCTTGGAGAATTTTGAGCATTACTTTACTAGCGTGTGAGATGAGTGCAACTGTGTCGTAGTTTGAGCATTCATTGGCATTGCCTTTCTTTGGGATTGGAATGAAAACTGACCTTTTCCGATCCTGTGGCTGCTGCTGAGTTTTCCAAATTTGCTGGCATATTAAGTGCAGCACTTTCACAGCATCATCTTTCAGGATTTGAAATAGCTCTACTGGAATTCCCATCACCTCCACTAGCTTTGTTCGTAGGGATGCTTTCTAAAGCCCACTTGACTTCACATTCCAGGATGTCTGGCTCTAGATGAGTGATCACACCATCCTGATTATCTGGATCGTGAAGATTTTTTTTGTACAGTTTCTTCCATGTATTCTTGCCACCTCTTCTGAATGTCTTCTGCTTCTGTTAGGTCCATACCATTTCTGTCCTTTATCGAGCCCATCTTTGCATGAAATGTTCCCTTGGTATCTCTAATTTTCTTGAAGAGATCTCTAGTCTTTCCCATTCTGTTGTTTTCCTCTATTTCTTTGCATTGATCGCTGAAGAAGTCTTTCTTATCTCTTCTTGCTATTCTTTGCAGCTCTGCATTCAGATGCTTATCTTTCCTTTTCTCCTTTGCTTTTCGCTTCTATTCTTTTCACAGCTATTTGGAGTACTCACTGAGCAGACCTTCTGTGTGCTGGATGTTATCCTAGGCTTTGGGGAAAGGAAGAAGGGTTAGACAGAGAGTGAACAATGTTTCTTATATTGCTGACTGCTATGAAGAACATTAAATAGGGTATTGCACATAAAGTGCATATGACTTTAGTCTGCATATGACAGAGAACTCCCCTTAAGGTAGTTTAAATAGCAAGGAAATACATTCTCTCATAACTAGAAAGTGAGCTGGTCACCAAGGATCCTCTTCTGTCTGTCTTATCACCAAGCTGTACTCACTAAAAATTTTATCCTTTAATCACTTCCCCCATGAATACAAGATGCCTACCAGAGTGGACCTAATATCTCAAGGAAGGAAAAGGGTTATCTCTTTCCTGTTTTTTTTTTTTTTTTTTTAGGAAGTAGGAGACCAGCAAACTAGAGCCAAATTGGCAGGGAAATGCAGGTACCATGTTTGCCTTAGATTAGTTGTAGAATTGGGGAATTTTGTACCATACCACCATAGCCAGTGCCTGGCAGGGGCATTCGGGTCATCTTGCTGGAAGGAAGATACCAATATGTTGGTAGTGTCTTTGTAACCTAAAAGTGAAAGAGCAATAATGATTGGAGGCATTGACACATGTAACTTGAAGAGTAATGGATTTTATTTATTAAATGTGGCTGTAATTTGTCATTCGAGTCTTAGTGTTTCAACATAGTATAAAGTCTGTATTATACTTTTACTATTTTCTCAATTTTTTGTGTGCTAAGCAGTAACTAATGTTGGACTCATATGCACTTTTTATTGATCCTAGGATTTGCCCTCTTAAATCTGTTCACTTCTTAGAACTTCAGAATGGGTAAACACATTTCTCAGTTTGTTCTGGGCTTCAAGAGTCCTGATTAAGGTCTTTGAGATGGAAATGTTTCCATCCATACATACATCTGTAAATGTTTACAATTTGGAGGTCTTCATTTCTTTTCTCAAGAAAAGTACAGTGTTCACTAGTGAAAGTGCTTAGCTCAACCTGTATAGTAACTTTTCAGTAAATATTTGATGCCTGAAATCCTTCAAAGCTAGAACACAATAACTTTAGTGTTACTGGGTTGGCCAAAAACTTCCTTTGGTTTTTAAGTAAAAATACTGAATTGGCTAAAAAGTTGGTTTGGATTTTTCTGTTAAGATTTTATGGAAAAACCTGAATGAACTTTCTGGCCAACCCAATAAAACACACATTTTTCATTTTTACCAAGATCTTTATGAACAACGTCATCACTGTTTTGTTCCATCGCTCAGTTGTGTCTGACTCTTTGTAACCCTGTGGACTGCAGCACACCGGGCTTTGCTGACCTTTAGCATCTCCTGGAGTTTGCTCAAAGTTGTGTCTGTTGAGTTGGTGGTGCCATCCAGCCATCTCATTCTCTGCTGTCCCCTTCTTCTGCCTTCAATCTTTCCCAGCATCAGGGTGTTTTCTAATGAGTCAGCTGTTCACATCAGGTGGCCAAAGTATTGGAGCTTCAGCATCAGTTCTTCCAGTGTATATTCAGAGTTGATTTCCTTTAGGATTGACTGGTTTCATCTTGCAGTTCAATGAACTCTCAAGATTCTTCTCCAGTACTGCAGTTCAAAGACACTCAGCCTTTTTTATTGTCTGGTTTTCATGTCCATATTGGAGAAGGCAGTGGCACCCCACTCCAGTACTCTTGCCTGGAAAATCTCATGGATGGAGAATCCTGGTGGGCTGCAGTCCATGGGGTCACGAAGAGTCGAACACGACTGAGTGACTTCACTTTCACTTTTCATGTTCATGCATTGGAGAAGGAAATGGCAACCCACTCCAGTGTTCTTGCCTGGAGAACCCCAGGGACGGGGGAGCCTGGTGGGCTGCCATCCATAGGGTCGCATAGAGTCGGACATGAGTGAAGAGACTTAGCAGTAGCAGCATATCCATATAAGACTACTGGAAAAACCATACTTTTGAATAGATGGACTTTTGTAGGCAAAGTAATTTCTCTGCTTTTGAATATGCTCTCTAGGTTTGTCATTGCTTTTCTTTCAAAAGATCAAGCGTCTTTTAATTTCAAGGCTGTGGTCACCATCTGCAGTGATTTTGGAGCCCAAGAAAATAAAGTCTTTCACTGTTTCCATTGTTTCCCCATCTATTTGCCATGAAGTGATGGGACCTGATGCCATGATCTTAGTTTTCTGAGTGTTGAGTTTTAAGCCAGCTTTTCTCACTCTTCTCTTTCACTTTCATCAGGAAGCTCTTCAGTTCCTCTTGCTTTCTGCCATGAGGGTGGTGTCATCTGTATATCTGAGGTTATTGATATTTCTCCCGGCAATCTTGATTCCAGCTGTGCTTCATTCAGTCTGGCATTTCATATGATGTACTCTGCATGTAAGTTAAATAAGCAAGGTGACAATTACAGCCTTGACATACTCCTTTCCCAATTTTGAACCAATCTGTTCATGTCTGGTTCTAACTGTTGCTTCTCGACCTGCATACAAGTTTCTCAGGAGACAGGTCAGGTGGTCTGGTATTCCCATCTCTTTAAGAATTTTCCACAGTTTGTTTTGGTCTGTACAGTCAAAGGCTTTAGCATAGTCAATGAAGTAGAAGTATGTTTTTCTAGAATTTTCTTGCTTTTTCTGTGATCCAGTGGATATTTGTCATTTGATCTCTGGTTCTTCTGCCTTTTCTAAACCCCGTTTGTACATCTGGAAGTTCTTGGTTCAAATACTTTTGAAAGATTTTGAACATTACTCTGCTAGCATATGAAATAAGTGCAATTGTGCAACAGTTTGAACATTCTTTGGCATTACCTTTCTTTGGGATTGGAATGAAAACTGACCTTTTCCAGTCCTGTGCTCACTGCTGAGTTTTCCAAATTTGCTGGCATATTGAGTGCAACACTTTAACAGCATCATCTTTTAGGATTTGAAATAGCTCAGCTGGAATTCCATTACCTCCACTAGCTTTGTTTGTACTGATGCTTCCTATGGCCCACTTGACTTTGCATTCCACGGTGTCTGGCTTTAAGTGAGTGTTCACACCGTCATGGTTATCCGGGCCATCAAGATCTTCTTTGTATAGTTCTTCTGTGTATTCCTCCCACCTCTTCTTAATATCTTCTGCTTCTGTTAGGTTGATACTGTTTTTGTTCTTTATTGTGTTTACCTTTTCATGAAATGTTCTCTTGGTTGGTATTTCTAATTTTCTTAAAGATAGCTCTAGTCTTTGCCATTCTTGTGTTTTCATCTATTTCTTTGCATTTTTTGCTTAAAAAGGCTTTCTTATCTCTCCTTGATAGTCTCTGGAACTCTTTGTTCCATTATCCTCTGCCATTTCTCAATTTCATAATTCCATCTTCAGGAAACTCTATCTTTTTGAGTGAAGAACTGTTCCAGATGCCTTTTACAGTCTTCCAGGGAATTGAAATTTTTTAATTAAGAGAATTTTGTAAAGACTAAAATAAATGGACATCTGAAGATGCAATATCTGATGAATATGGCAGATGAATCAGAAATTCTCAGCCAAGCTGTAACAGTTTTTGCCTGGTCATCAAAGAAACACACGCTTATGTATTATCCTAATGGGATATTATGCATTTTCTGTTGACTAATTCCAAATGCTTTCTTCAAGTGTTGCTTTCACTTTCCCATCTAGTTGGAAACAGTGCTTGTTGGAATTAATCATTTGGTTTTCTCCAAGGAGCTCATAATAGAGGATTCTCTTTCTATCCTACCGTATACACAGCATCACCTTCTTTGGATGAACATTGGCCTTTGGGTAGGTTAGTAGTGGTTCATTTCTCTTGCCCTATGATCTCTTCCATTCCACATTCTTGTACAGTATCCACTTTTCATCACTCATCACAATTTGTTTTATTTTTATTTATTTAGTTTTTTTAGTTTTTTATTTTTTTAATTTTAAAATCTTTAATTCTTACATGCGTTCCCAAACATGAACCCCCTTCCCACCTCCCTCCCCATAACATCTCTGTGGGTCATCCCCATGCACCAGCCCCAAGCATGATGTATCCTGCGTCAGACATAGACTGGCGATTCGATTCTTACATGATAGTATACATGTTAGAATGCCATTCTCCCAAATCATCCCACCCTCTCCCTCTCCCTCTGAGTCCAAAAGTCCGTTATACACATCTGTGTCTTTTTTGCTGTTTTGCATACAGGGTCGTCATAGCCATCTTTCTAAATTCCATATATATGTGTTAGTATACTGTATTGGTATTTTTCTTTCTGGCTTACTTCACTCTGTATAATCGGCTCCAGTTTCATCCATCTCATCAGAACTGATTCAAATGAATTCTTTTTAACAGCTGAGTAATACTCCATTGTGTATATGTACCACAGCTTTCTTATCCATTCATCTGCTGATGGACATCTAGGTTGTTTCCATGTCCTGGCTATTATAAACAGTGCTGCGATGAACATTGGGGTACATGTGTCTCTTTCCATTCTGGTTTCCTCGGTGTGTATGCCCAGCGTGGGATTGCTGGGTCATAAGGCAGCTCTATTTGCAATTTTTAAAGGAATCTCCACACTGTTCTCCATAGTGGCTATACTAGTTTGCATTCCCACCAACAGTGTAGGAGGGTTCCCTTTTCTCCACACCCTCTCCAGCATTTATTGCTTGCAGATTTTTGGATCGTAGCCATTCTGACTGGTGTGAAGTGGTACCTCATTGTGGTTTTGATTTGCATTTCTCTAATAATGAGTGATGTTGAGCATCTTTTCATGTGTTTGTTAGCCATCCGTATGTCTTCTTTGGAGAAATGTCTATTTAGTTCTTTGGCCCATTTTTTGATTGGGTCATTTATTTTTCTGGAATTGAGCTGCGTAAGTTGCTTATATATTTTTGAGATTAGTTGTTTGTCAGTTGCTTCATTTGCTATTATTTTCTCCCATTCAGAAGGCTGTCTTTTCACCTTGCTTATATTTTCCTTTGTTGTGCAGAAGCTTTTAATTTTAATTAGATCCCATTTATTTATTTTTGCTTCTATTTCCAGAATTCTGGGAGGTGGATCATAGAGGATCCTGCTGTGATTTATGTCTGAGAGTGTTTTGCCTATGTTCTCCTCTAGGAGTTTTATAGTTTCTGGTCTTACATTTAGATCTTTAATCCATTTTGAGTTTATTTTTGTGTGCGGTGTTAGAAAGTGATCTAGTTTCATTCTTTTACAAGTGGTTGACCAGTTTTCCCAGCACCACTTGTTAAAGAGATTGTTTTTACTCCATTGTATATTCTTGCCTCCTTTGTCAAAGATAAGGTGTCCATAGGTGTGTGGATTTATCTCTGGGCTTTCTATTTTGTTCCATTGATCTATATGTCTGTCTTTGTGCCAGTACCATACTGTTTTGATGACTGTGGCTTTGTAGTAGAGCCTGAAGTCAGGCAAGTTGATTCCTCCAGTTCCATTCTTCTTTCTCAAGATTGCTTTGGCAATTCGAGGTTTTTTGTATTTCCATACAAATCTTGAAATTATTTGTTCTAGTTCTGTGAAAAATACTGCTGGTAGCGTGATAGGGATTGCATTGAATTTGTAAACTGCTTTGGGTAGTATACTCATTTTCACTATATTGATTCTTCCAATCCATGAACATGGTATATTTCTCCATCTATTAGTGTCCTCTTTGATTTCTTTCATCAGTGTTTTATAGTTTTCTATATATAGGTCTTTAGTTTCTTTAGCTAGATATATTCCTAAGTATTTTATTCTTTTTGTTGCAATTGGTGAATGGAATTGTTTCCTTAATTTTTTTTTTCTACTTTCTCATTATTAGTGTATAGGAATGCAAGGAATTTCTCTGTGTTGATTTTATATCCTGCAACTTTACTATATTCATTGATTAGCTCTAGTAATTTTCTGGTGGAGTCTTTAGGGTTTTCCATGTAGAGGATCATGTCATCTGCACAGTGAGAGTTTTACTTCTTCTTTTCCTATTTGGATTCCTTTTATTTCTTTTTCTGCTCTGATTGCTGTGGCCAAAACTTCCAGAACTATGTTGAATAGTAGCGGTGAAAGTGGACACCCTTGTCTTGTTCCTGACTTTAGGGGAAATGCTTTCAATTTTTCACCATTGAGGATAATGTTTGCTGTGGGTTTGTCATATATAGCTTTTATTATGTTGAGGTATGTTCCTTCTATTCCTGCTTTCTGGAGAGTTTGTATCATAAATGGATGTTGAATTTTGTCAAAGGCCTTCTCTGCATCTATTGAGATAATCATATGGTATTTATTTTTCAATTTGTTAATGGGGTGAATTACATTGATTGATTTGCGGATATTGAAGAATCCTTGCATCCCTATTCCAAGCATCTTTTCTGACCATAATGCATTAATATTAGATCTCAATTACAGGAGAAAAACTATTAAAAATTCCAACATATGGAGGTTGAACAACACACTTCTGAATAACCAAAAAATCACAGAAGAAATCAAAAAAGAAATCAAAATATGCATAGAAACTAATGAAAATGAAAACACAACAACCCCAAACCTGTGGGACACTATAAAAGCAGTGCTAAGAGGAAAGTTCATAGCAATACAGGCATACCTCAAGAAACAAGAAAAAGTCAAATAAATAACCTAACTCTACAACTAAAGCAACTAGAAAAGGAAGAAATGAAGAACCCCAGAGTTAGTAGAAGGAAAGAAATCTTAAAAATTAGGGCAGAAATAAATGCAAAAGAAACAAAAGAGACCATAGCAAAAATCAACAAAGCCAAAAGCTGGTTCTTTGAAAGGATAAATAAAATTGACAAACCATTAGCCAGTCTCATCAAGAAGCAAAGAGAGAAAAATCAAATCAATAAAATTAGAAATGAAAATGGAGAGATCACAACAGACAACACAGAAATACAAAGGATCATAAGAGACTACTATCAGCAGTTGTATGCCAATAAAATGGACAACGTGGAAGAAATGGACAAATTCTTAGAAAAGTACAATTTTCCAAAACTGAACCAGGAAGAAATAGAAAATCTTAACAGATCCATCACAAGCACGGAAATTGAAACTGTAATCAGGAATCTTCCAGCAAACAAAAGCCCAGGTGCAGACGGCTTCACAGCTGAATTCTACCAAAAATTTTGAGAAGAGCTAACACCTATCCTACTCAAACTCTTCCAGAAAATTGCAGAGGAAGGTAAACTTCCAAACTCATTCTATGAGGCCACCATCACCCTAATACCAAAACCTGACAAAGATGCCACAAAAAAAGAAAACTACAGGCCAATATCACTGATGAACATAGATGCAAAAATCCTCAACAAAATTCTAGCAATCAGAATCCAACAACACATTAAAAAGATCATACACAATTTGTTTTAAAATTGGAACGTTTTTGTTACATTTCAGTAAGAGAATTGCAGTGGAAATATTGCCAAGAAGGGTTTTTTTCCCACTTAATTATGTGGGACCCAGACATCAAAAAATTAATATAATGAAGCTGGTGCAAATGGTTTTCAGTGGTTAGGTTGGATATTTTTGAGAATATTGATTATCTCCCATGTGATGTAACATTGATTATATTCAGTTAATGTCTCGATCAATTTCAACTGGTCTGCCCAACTGTGAGACATAGTCCAGCAAGCAATCTCCAGCACAAAACTTCACGAATCACTTTTGATAAACTTGGTGAGTCATAACACCTTCTCTAACACATTGCAGAAATCTTTCTTTTTTTTAGTTGAATTTCAGTTGCAATAATATGCTGAAAGTGTTCCTTTTTTCAGTATTAAAATGGCTATACAATAATTCACCAATTTTAATGTTTTTTAAAATGCATGCTGTTATGATAGCACATATATAATACACAATACTATACTATACTGTATGTGCTTAGTCATGTCTGACTTTTTCAGCCCTGTAGACTGTAACCTGCCAGGCTCCTCTGTCCATGGGATTCTCCAGGCAAGAATACTGGAGTGGGTCACAATACACAATACAAGCTAACAAAATTTTTCAAATGAAATTAAAGACAACTAAGTGCTACTAGAGCCAGCTTACTGAAAAAACTGGACAAACTTTTAGGCCAACCCAGTGCTAATTGTGTTGAAAGGTGCTACACTTCAAATTGGCACTTGTTTTACTTTTCACTTTTCTAGTCATTTATTTATCCAACCATTGTTTATTGGATATCTACCATAGGTCAGGTATTGTGGGATACAGAGGTAAGAAAGATATTATCTGTACTCTCAAGAGGCTTAAGAATCCAGGTGGGGAGAAGCAGATATTAGTATGACAGTGGATTTGTAGGAGGTAGCCTAGGGTAAGAGCCTAACCTAGCCTTGGGTCATCAGCGGATAAGCCTACATGGAGAGGTTCCAGCTGAGTCTTGAAGACTCTGTGGGAGTTAGCCTGGGGAATGAGGGCATAGGGGAATGGATGATGAAGCTTGACAGAGACAGTAAGGTAGGAAGTTGCTGGATGTGTGTGGAGAACTATACAAATTCCTTCCTTATATAAATTAAGACTGGAAGTGGCAGAGAGAAGACTAGATGGTGAGGCAGGGGTGGAACGTGGACAGGGCCTCCATGGTTTAAATGGGAGGAGCTCGAGGCTTTGAGCATCACAGTCAGTGGTGTGGGGTGCGTCTTACAGCAACACCTTAAAAACTATAACATGAAAAATAGCTTGGCAGAGAACTGATAATTTTTTAGTCATACATATAAATTAAAGTCAAATTGGCTTTTGTCTCAATTGGGCCCAAGTTCTGAGAAATGAATTTACTCCTTGAGGACTAGACACGGCTTTATGCTTCTGTGACTCCAGGCCTTGTGGGCTTTTGCACGTCACCGGGGCCATAGAGGTGAATTAAGAGTGGCCTTTTGTTAAAGTCCAGGTAGGAATTAGGAAAGTATTCTCATGTTTGTCACAAAAGAACTTTTAGATGACACAAATCCTGTCTAGCTACAAGGTCCACAGAGAGTAGGACAAAGGAAGGTGCCTTATATGTAAGGTAAGAATTATGTTTCCGTATTCTTTGCTTTCCCCCTTTTCTGGAAAGGAAAAAGAAGTGCTGAGGCAGAGACACATAGCCCAATACCTTGTCTTCCTGCCATTTAGCATGTAACAGAAGCATATCATTAACTTTCTCTCTTCCCTTATAATACCACTGGATGTTTCACCTCAGGAGGTAGCATAGTAGTTTTTCAGATATTTTAGCTCTTAGGAGAATAGCTATTTTTTGAGATCTTGTGAAAGATAATCTCCAAGGAAGCAGGTAGTTAAATATGTATACTGTGCTCAGTTGTGTCTGACACTTTGCGACCCTATGGACTGTAGTCTGCCAGGCGTCTCTGTCTATGAAATTTTCAAGACAGCAACACTGAAGTGGGTTGCCATTTCCTTCTCCAGAGGATCTTCCTGACCCACAAATGGAACCTGAGTCTCCTGTGTCTCCTGCACTGGCAGGTGGATTCTTTACTGCTGAGCCACCTGTCTCTTTCCAGTGTTTTAAGTCTGCAAAAGAATTTTGTATAATTACAGATTTCTCTAGGCTTTTATGATAGTTTATGGTACAGTATAAGCTCAGTTCAGTTTCTCAGTTGTGTCCAGCTCTTTGCAACTCCATGGACTGCAGCACGCCAGGCTTTTCTGTCCGTCACCAACTCCCAGAATTTACTCAAACTCATGTCCATTGAGTCGGTGATGCCATCCAACCATCTCATCCTCTGTTGTCCTCTTCTCCTACCTTCAATCTTTCCCAGCAATAAGGTCTTTTCAAATGAGTGAGTTCTTCACATCACATCGAGTATTGGAGTTTCATCTTCAGCATCAGTCCCTCCAATGAATATTCAGGACTGTTATCATTTAGGATGGACTGGTTGGATCTCCTTGCAGTCCAAGGGACTCTCAGAGTCTTCTCTAACACCACAGTTCAAAAGCATCAATTCATTGGCGCTCAGCTTTTTTTACAGTCCAACTCTCACATCCATACAAGAGAACTGGAAAAACTATAGCTTTGAGTAGATGTAGGCAAAGATAGTACAGTATACTGTACCTGAAAAAGAAACAAATTTTCAAGAAATCTGGAAACCATTGTGTTGTTTTTCTAACAGGCAAGGGATGATGGCACTGTTTTCATACTTCTTTTATCTTTGATGCTGAAAGCTTGGCTTCTCTGTACAGAGGTGCCAAATCAAATGTCAGAGACAGAGTTTTGGGTGAAGTAGAGAAGAATTGCTTTATTGCTTTGCCAGCAAAGGATGACACAGTGGCCTCATGCCCGCAAAACCACGTGTCGCTTCCTGGGAAAGAGAGAAATTCTGTAATAACTGTTCAAAGAGGGCATTATCAGTCCATGGACATTCTGATGGGTTGGTAGTGAGATTAGTAGGAGTCAGCATCATCAAACTTCAGGTTCAACTGGTCTGGGATCTACATGCTTGTGGGCGGCATACCATCATTAATCATCTACTTCTCCCACCTGAAGGGAATTTCAGTATCTGCAAAATAGCTCAAAAATATTGTTGTGTGTATCCTTTGATGTGGAAACAGGACCTTGCCCCAAGGCTGCTCTTGACTGTTTGACCTCCCTTCCGTAATTAACAACTGCTTGAATCTGCCCATTGGAACTCAGGGAAAGTCATGGAGGCTGAATAAAGGCTGTTTCTATAATGAAAGAAATGGGGAACAAAAAGGCCTTGTGACCAGGAGCCCCACAGGACCCTGCACGGTATCAAAACCTGATGAATGTAGAACTAAACGTTTTTGCCAAGGTGTCCCCTAGCGCTCAACACTATTTTTATTTTTTTAAATTTTTTTATTTTTTAAGATTTCTAAAGAATACTTTTATTCCTGCCACCTCATTTTTTAAACCCCAGAGGTTATATTTTCAGGGTTAACATAATAAGTTATTATTATTGAAAACAAATCACTGAAAGCAAAAATTTGGAGGAAAAAAAATACATATGGACAACAAAACCATTATATGATAAAGTAACTAATGTAGCAAAACCAAGCCAGATACTTGCTCATAAACCTCAAAACTAATACAATTTTTAAGAGAGTGAACGCTCAGTAAATGATGCCTGACACTGCTCAGAGAATAAATGTACAAGAGGTCTTCACTTAAGACCAAACCCTAACCAGCTAACTGGAGGCCTCCACTTTCATTAAGATCTTGGTGAGCCTCGGGAGAGGGTCCCTATTAAGCCATTTAATTCTTTATCCTTAACAAAATTTCCATGTGTGATTAAATGTAGGGATGATGAGTTAAACTGGAATTGAAGTAATCAGTTGATTTCTAAAGCCCAGGAATTATTAAAAAAGATCAACACTATTTTTAGACTGTCTCGTTTTTGACTGAGTTTTCTTTCACCACTGCTTATGTCTTCCTATTCTTGGGCCATTATATGTCCATGCATGTGTGCCCAAGCCTGCTTCTAGCTCTTCATAAGTCCCCTGGGTTTAGAAGCAATCCCTTCTCTTTTCTCCTACTCCATTTCTTTCCATAAGAGAGCAACTTATTTATGATCCCTAAATGCTTAGCTAGTTCAGTGGGTAGTAGGAAGGAGGTCTTGTACTAAGTCTTTAGTGCAGTGATGTAGAAGGCATCTGGCTTTAGTAATAAATTGTTGTTGTTCAGTTGCTCAGTCATGTCCAACTCTATAACCCCATGGATGGCAGCATGCCAGGCTTCCCCGTCCTTCACCATCTCTTGGAGCTGCTCACACTCATGTCCATCAAGTCGGCGATGCCATCCAAGCACCTCGTCTTCTGTGGTCCTCTTCTCCTGCCCTCAGTCTTTCCCAGCATCAGGGTCTTTTCCAGTGAGTAAGCTCTTTGCATCACGTGGCTAGTGTATTGGAGCCTCAGCTTGAGCATCCAGTGAATTCACTTCCGGTGAATATTCAGGCCTGATCTCCTTTAGGATGGACTGGTTGGACCTCCTTGCTGTCCAAGGGACTCTCAAGAGTCTTCTCCAACACCACAATTCAAAAGCATCAATTCTTCAGTCCTCAGCCTTCTTTATGGTCCAGCTATCACATCCATACATGACAACTAGAAAAACCATAGCCTTGACTAGATAGACTTTTGTTGGCACAGTAATGTCTCTGCTTTTTATTATGCTTTCTAGGTTTCTTCCAGGGAGCAAGTGTCTTAATTTCATGGCTGCAGTTACCATCTGCAGTGATTTTGGAGCCCAAGAAAATAAAGTCTGTCACTATTTCCATTGTTTCCCCATCTATTTGCCATGAACTGATGGGACTGGGTACCATGCTCTTAGTTTTCTGAATGTTGAGCTTTAAGCCGGCTCTTTAATTCCTGTTCGCTTTCTGCCATGAGGGTAATGTCATGTGCATATCTGAGGTTATTGATCTTTCTCCTGTCAGTCTTGATTCCAGCTTGTGCTTCATCCAGCCCAACATTTCAGATGATGTACTCTGCATAGATTTTAAATAATCAGGGTGACAGTATAACACCCTTGACATACTCCTTTCCCAACTTTGAACCAGTCTGTTGTTCCATGTCTGGTTCTAACTATTATTTCTTGACCCGCATACAGGTTTCTCAGGAGGCAGGTAAGGTGGTCTGGTATTCTATATCTTTAAGAATTTTCCACAGTTGTGATCCACACAGTCAAGGTGGTATGGAAATTACCTAAGGATTAAGTTGCTACATATGACAAGCAGGGATGGATTTTGGGCTAGAATGCCCTTTGACAGTTGCCTTGGTTGACTCACCTCTTTAAAAATCCCTCTTTTGTCTTGCATTTCCTTGGCATTTTGTGTAATTTGTGTTCTGATTGTTTCCTGCCTGAGAGGTGTGTCCTTCCTGAGGGCAGGGGCAGGCCATGGAGTGCTTGTGAGTGAGTGCTATGAACCTGGCGGTTAGCCTCAAGGGGTAACACTGTGTTCTAGTCATGAGTCGAAATTCAAAAGGGAAAGAAACTGCTTTAAAGCATTGCCAACTAAAAAAATGCACACATTAGAAGTTGAAGATTATGTTTTATTCATTGGACTTTTGGAGGACTTTTGAAGCCCAGGGAGTAGCCTCTCAGATTTTTCTGCGGGAATGATCTGAAGAAATAAGAGAGGAGCCAGGATATGGAGGAGTTTTTGCAAAAATAAAAAATAAAAGAAACAGGTAGTTGGAACACCTAAAGATGAAAAACCAGACAAGTCAATTTAGTGCTTTTCTATGTATGGGAAGATACACGAGTCTGGGCTCATTGAAATAATTCCTTTATTATATATTAGTTTGCCTGTTATTGTTTTTTTTTTTCCCTCATTCTGAATTCCCTCATGGTGTACAGTCTGGGGTGGCCTGCAGTGACTGATGGCTGCAACATTCTTTGTTGACTGATACGGCAGATGACATTCTTTATCCACAGCATGGACCAAAAAATGGCATGGGCAGATCAGGCTGTGAATCTATAATGCCACAGGTGTTAAGAGTTCATGCAGTTGGACACGTGGCATGTTCATCACCATGATATAATTTTCAGGTATAAGTGGTTAACAGAGGTACCTTGTATGATTTGTTCAGGTAAGCTTTTACGGGAGGTTAGGGAATGTTGTAGGTTTGCTGAAGGGGCTGGCCATTTTGCCTACTGAATACAGTGAGTGGCTGGCCATCTACCTGGCCTTGGTCTTCCTGCTGGGTGTCTGGTGCAGTGTCAACAATGCTCCTTATGTTTTAGGTGAGATGAGTGAGAGCCGAGCAAAGAGAGTTCGCATCAAGGAGGTGGACGGCTGGACCCTGAGGATGCTGATTGATTATGTTTACACGGCAGAGATTCAGGTGACAGAAGAGAATGTACAGGTAAGGGTGACAGCTCATACCATTTGGTTCTTTACACATGCCAGTTTTGTAATGCAAAAGAGCATACCTATACATAGATACTTTGTATTGTGAAGTGGAATGTCTCCTGCCATATCAATAAACAAAGTCCCACAGCTATCTGAGATTCTGGCCCTCTAATGTGAATTTCTAAGCGATTCTGGCAAGCAGCAGCCGTCAATTCCTGAGCTTCCTGATAAGCGGCCCTACTCCCTGCACAAGGAATTTAAGGATGTCAGTCATCAGCAATTACAGCCCTCCTGGGGGAACCAGAAGGCCCCAAGGAAACTCAAGAGAGAGAGAAAAAGATCTCGGTAAATATGCTGGATGCTGACCCCAGGTAGCTGAGATGCATATGAAAGGCAAGACTTCAATAATCCCAGACTCTTACACCTTCCCTACATAGAAGAATGCTAAATTCCTTAACTTGATATCTGGTTTTTCTTACTTACCAATAATCTTTGATGTTCTGACTGCCTGCCCCTTTGTGGCAAACTTATAGATAGCCTGACTCTTTCCCTCCTGCCTCCTTGGAGCAGTCTCTCAGGGCTACTGAGACGCTGCCTCCTGTATTCCAAGTCCTAATTCCCACCAAATAAAATAACTCTACTTTGAGGTTCTGACTATATTTTGTAGTCAGTAGTACCAAAGTAACAGAATTTGTTGTTATAACTGTATTTTTTAAGAGAATGATTATAGCTTTTTAATAATGTTTCTAATTTCAGTATCTTTACTTAAAGTTCTAAGACACGAAGCCTTTAGTTCACTGAATGATGCTTGTTCTTTTGTGAAAACATGACATGTTCATTCATAAGTACTGGTCAGTGCTGCCCACATTTTCCATTATTTCCTGGAAGGTTAAGTCTGTAAAGAGTGTTTCTGATGCCCAAGAGCCTTCTTACTTCTTTGACAATTTCAGCATCCTCTGTTAGTGATGCTAGAATTCAGCTAAAATTTGACATTGCATCTCTCTTACTTTCTATAAAGAATGAATATTTTGTATGTATGATGCAAATGTTTAATACAGGTGTGTGTGGAGTAGAAAGTAAATATCCCTATTTAAAACTATACTTCTCTTTGTACTTACCCATCCCACACTCTGTGATTTACTTTCTTTCCCTAAAGGTTAGGCTCTGTTTGCTGTTTATCTTTTAAGACTGTTTTCTGTGCAGTTACACACACACGCATATATAGGTTTCTTGACAAAAGTATATTTTTACTATACCTGCTGTTCTGAAACTTGCTCTTTCATTGAGCAAACTGTCTTGAAATTCTTTGTGTCAATACATATGGATCCAGCTCCTTTCTTTTGTGGGGTGTCCCATGTGTTAGTTAGCATACATGATTTTTCACCTTTACAAAAAATGTTGCAGTGAATGAGCATTTTAATATTTGCATTAAATTTCATGGGATAGATTCTTCAACATATAATTGCTGGATCAAAAAGTACATGCATATTTTGATTTCTGATAGATGTGCCGGACTGCCATCTAAAAGTTTGTATTTATTTATGCTCCATCCAATAGATTGACTGTGTTTCGAGGATAGCAAAAAGAACTAGGGCTAACTTCTTAAGAAATAATCTCTATAAATTCTACTTGCACAAATAGGAAATCTTTTGTTCCTTGTAATTATATCCCTATGTAATTATGGCATAAGAAATATGCCACAGAATATTTTAGTTGGGAAACTGAAAACTTTGCACTTTAACTTGTTAGGACATGGTGTTATTAAATTTTAAATATTGGCAGTGGTAAGGCCTCCTGGTAATCCTTCCTAGATAGCCTCAGTAAACCTCTGCTTGGAAGTCCCATTCATAAGGTAAAGCATTTGAAAAGCCTTGGTTGAGCCTGAAGTCATATATAAAGGTGTGAATCAGGTGCTCTGTCAACATTTTTTTAAACATGGAGGAAATGTTTGGTACATGTTATCTCATTCTGATCTTTTCTGTACCAGTAATGCTGTTTGCTGGATTCTGGGGCATTATTTCAACAAGAACCCTGATCTTGGGTTTCTTTTGTCCCTTCTTTTATTAGTTTGAGTGCGGAGTCTCATTGTGCCCTGTATCTGGCCTTCAGTAAATGAGTTACTGATTGGTTTCTTTGATTCACATAATGTGTCACCTGGGTAAAATTTACAAAAGATGGTTTAGGCCTAGAAGACTGGACTGTGTGAATTCAGCCCTGAATGCTATTTGTAGTAATTCTTGCAGTAAAGACATTGGCGTGTGAGGAACTGGGAACACCTTTCATGTTTCTTTTAATAGCTGTCACGTTCCAGTCCTGAAGTGTTAGTCATCACACCTCTCAGAAAACCTCTTGTCCTGCTAATTTGCCTTTGTGTGTATTGCTGACTCTTAAAGGAATACGTTCAAAGAGTTGTATTTGTTGTATTGTTTTGTTGTTTTTTGGAAGAGGGATATAGGGGTATCTTGGTATATAAAGCCTTATTTTACGTTCCATTGAAAAATACTTGTTTTGGAAAAGTCAGTTTGGAAATAAAGTTGGTTAAAATAAGCTACCTTTTCCGTAACAAGTATTTTTAAAAATAAAGTACAAAGTAAGGGCTTAACTATTGAGATATGCTAAACTGCTGTTTCCTCTATTTTGTGTATTTTTGTCTGTCTGCACTTTGGAGATCTTTCTTCTAAATGCTTTTCACCTTAAGGAAAGAAACAATTCTGGAGAGGTATATGGTGTTGCTATTAATGTGAAGCTGGAGTTTTCAATGGGCCTAACTAGAAGCTCTGCTCTGAGTATATCTGCCTTGAAAGTGCTGGCAGTGGGGATAGAACTTTCTGTAATTCAAAGATTTACTGTTGTGGATAGATTTTCTCATGAGACCTAGAATCATATCTTTTGTCAGGTAGGTAGGTAAACTTCCCTTTTGTACATTTTTCTTTTAGTAATAAAGTATAGTCTTAGGATAGAAGGTATGTTAGTATTCTACTTTGGGATTGCATGTTCCATATAGAATCATACCTAGTGCCATAGAATGCTGAGCAACTGACTCTTTACAGCTGTCTTTATAGAGTCTGCTGGTGACAGGGCAGGACCATAACCCTGGTTTCCCTGATTCCTACTTAAGGGTCACTTCTGTAATACCATATAGTCTCCTTATTACACAAATTTAAAATATAAAAAAAAAACTGTTTGAAGTGAAGGTTGTTAACTTTGAGTTGGAATGAGGAAATTAAGTAGTTTGAAAAACTAATTCTAAGTGAGGAATAAATGTCACTTTATTATATAAGTATTAATAATAGGGTTTTAAATTTTGACTGTTTAAGGTTTCCTGATTTTTTTTTTTTTTTTGGTATTGCTGTTGCTTTTTGTTTAAGTTTTCAAATTTTGATTTTGACTTTGAGTAGTTGCTTTTGATTATTTTACTAATTTAAGTCAAGTGAATTTTTTTAAGAGAAATAAAAGGAGAATATTTTACCATGACCACAGTTTTAGTTGAACTTTTATTTGCTGTTGTTGCTGTTGAATAATTTAAATTACTTGTGTCTAGAGTATCCAATCAAATTTTATAAACTTTATAAATCTGGGAACAGAGAAAATGCAGCCAAAGGCTTTTAAACATTTTTGGGGTCATGGAATCTTTGAGAAGCTGATGAAAAACTGTGAACTTTTTCCCAAGTAAAGTTTACTAAAGCGTATATGCACAGAGTTTTGCATACATGTTCAGAGAATTCTTGTACTTTATCTCCCCTTATCTCCTCCACTGAAAATACTTGACTCTGTATATATATATGTGTGTGTGTGTGTGTGTGTGTGTATGTGTATGAAGCGTTTTTACATGGGTTTATTTTCAGTTGTATGCTAGGCATTTTACATATGTCTTTGTGGATATTCATCAGCATAGTAGATAGGTATTACTACTCCATTTGTCAAATGAAGCTCAGGAGGGTTAAGTAATTAGTTCAGCATCACACAACACCTATTAAGTTGCCATTAACTACTAGTGTTACTTAAAAAAGTTTGTGAATTCAAAAATAAAAGCACATTTATAACTGAAAAAAACCTTTTTGTATCCCCCAAATTATTGAAGGTTTTGTATTCTTCATTTGATGTGTTGATTAACATGTTGAAGAATCCTAAAGGATACTGACTTTTTAAAAGCATTCACTTCATGGCTAACTTTTTGGTTTTGTTACATGCATTTTTACTTCTCAGCTTTTGGGTATTTGTTTTGACTTGCTAAAGGTAGATAAGAGTTTTTCACTTGATTTAAGTGTGAAAAACAAAGGTAAGGCTCTTAATAGACAGTGCCAATGTAAGTAAATGATTTTGTTCCCAAATTAATATTATGAGAGTTTGTCTGCATGTTTTGTCTACAATAAAACTTTTATCATACCAGAATTTAAGAAGCATCTGATATAATTTTGAATGGATTGATTTTAAACAGTTCATGAAACTTGTGTATTGCATAAACTGAAATTATTTGAGATAGAAAAGCTCATCCCTTTTCAAAAGGAACAGAATTTAAGCAAGAGTTTTTCAAGAGAAACACATTGGAATGTTTAACACAACCTCAATACAATAGAGGGAGAAGGCAATGTCAACCTACTCCAGTATCCTCCCCTGGAAAATCCCATGGATGAAGGAGCCTGGTAGGCTGCAATCCATGGGGTCACTAAGAGTTGGGCACGACTGAACAACTTCACTTTCACTTTTCCTTTCGTGCATTGGAGAAGGAAATGGCTACCCACTCCAGTGTTCTTGCCTAGAGAATCCCAGGGACGGGAATTCCTGGTGGGCTGATGTCTATGGGGTCACACAGAGTCGGACACGACTGAAGCAACTTAGCAGCAGCAGAAGCAGCAGCCGCAGTATGACAGAAAATTGAACGTGGTTGTGTCCATTTTCTTGGTAGTGTAGACTAGGATGTCTGTTTGAGATCAGAAGTGTCAGTGGTGTGTCATTATCGAGCCTTTTACTTGAGGGAGGGAGCCTTTTACTTCAGCCTGTTACTGAAAGGAGGGAATTACAGAAAGGGCTTCCACAGTAGGTAGGATGCCTGTTGATACAGTTGAGCACTTAATCAAGAAAAGGCTGTTGAAGTAGAGAAATTATTAAAGAGCACTTGTTTACCCTAAATATTGAACCCCAAACATGTTACTATGCAAATTATGCCAGTATTTTGTTGTAAAATTAAGTACAGCCAGCTGCTTGGAGAGACACATGCTTGTTCTTAAAGTACAGCAAGAACTGGGAAACTTAAGGGCTTCCCTGGTGGTCCACTGGTTAAGAATCTGCCTGCCAGTGCAGGGACACAGGTTCCATCCCAGGCCCGAGAAGATTCCACATACCATGAAGCAACTAAGCCCATGTACCGCAACTACTGACCCTGCAGTCCAGAGCCTGTGAGCTGCCACTGCTGAGCCCGCCTGCTGCAGTTACCAAAGCCCTCTCACCCTCGAGCTTATGCCCTGCAACAGGATGTTGTTGTTGTCCAGTCGCTCAGTCGTGTCTGACTCTTTGTGACCCCATGGATTGTAGCTTATCAGGCTCCTCTGTCCATGGGATTTTCCAGGCAAGAGTGCTGGAGTGCATTGCCATTTCCTTCTCCAGGGGATCTTCCTGACCCAGGAATCAAACCCGAGTCTCCCGCATTGCAGGCAGTTTACCATCTGAGCCACCAGGGGATCCCTCATTCTCTACTGCAAGGCCAAATTTGCCTGTTACTCCAGGTATTTCTTGACTCCCTAGTTTTGCATTCCAGTCCCCTATAATTAAAAGAACATCTTTTTTGGGTGTTAGTTCTAGAAGGTCTTCTAGGTCTTCATAGAACCATTCAGCTTCAGCTTCTTCAGCATTACTGGTTGGGGCATAGACTTAGATTACCGTGATATTGAATGATTTGTCTTGGAAAAGAACAGAGATCATTCTGTCGTTCTTGAGATTGCGTCCAAGTACTGCATTTCAGACTCTTTTGTTGACTCTGATGGCTACTCAATTTCTTCTAAGGGATTTTTGCCCATAGTAGTAGATATAGTGGTCATCTGAGTTAAATTCACCCATTCCAGTCCATTTTAGTACACTGATTCCTAAAGTGTTGATGTTCATTCTTGCCATTCCCTGTTTGACCACTTCCAATTTGCCTTGATTCAAGGACCTTACATTCCAGGTTCCTATGCAGTATTGCTGTTTACAGCATTGGACTTTACTTCTATCACCAGTCATATCCACAACTGGGTGTTGTTTTTGTTTTGGCTCCATCTCCTCATTCTTTCTGGAGTTATCTCTCCACTGATCTCCAGCAGTATATTGGGCACCTGCCGACCTGGCGAGTTCCTCTTTCAGTGTCCTATGTTTTTGCCTTTTCATACTGTTCATACGCCTTATGTCAAAATAATTTATAAAATAATTTGCTCTGAGAGAGACTGTAACTACACTCATAACCATGGTGTAAGCTTGGTTACAGTCATATTTGAGATCTGCCCTTAGTTATTTTGATTGAATGATCATTTTCCATTCTCAGCCCCGCATGTGGAAGTTGCCCAAATACTAAAGGAGTTTAGTAAAGGAAAGCTCATCTCCAATGTGAAAAAACATCTACTGAATAGTTTACCAGATGTTAACAGTGGCATTTTAGCATAAAATTATTTAGTGAGTATATAATACTGCATATTTAAAATATCGTTGAACAACTTAGAAGATAATAAGGAACCTGTAGATTGACTGTTTGCTGGAAACTTCATGGGTCAATGGACTCTTGATAGTTTTCCTATTAGAATTCAAAGCTGAAATCTTGAACTCACTATCGACTTCAATAATGGCTTTGAGTAAGATGTTATGTTTTTGGTCTGATGTACAGCTATTAAATGAGGCTAATAATGATTCACTACCTCATAGAAATGCTGTAAAATGTCACAGCTAACACTTCTGAAAATACTAAGATGCTCTATGATGTTAGTCAGGCTTCCTAGGTGGCTCAGTGGTAAAGAATCTGCTTGTTAATGTAGGAGACATGGTTTGGGAAGGTCTCGTGCTAAAGTAAATGGCAACCCACTGCAGTATTCTTGCCTGGGAAATCCCATGGACAGAGGAGCCTGACAGGCTACATACTTGACGTCTCAAAAGAGTCAGATAAGACTTAGTGACTAAACAACAACAATGGATGTTAGCCAGAAAATTCAACAGCAGTAAAAGGACTTGAGTCCTTGAGGAGAAACTCATTTGAGATTGTTTGGGATCACTGTATAAAAAGTGCTCATGTCATCTTTCCCTTACTCTTTATATTTCCACTCTTTATAATCAGCATATATTTGTGATCCCCTGAAATAAAGAGTCATAATTTACTATTGATTCCTCTCCACCCAACAAGTCTTGTATATTTGGATTAGTGTGGAGATAGTACTCTGGGGTGATTGCGGTACTGTTTTCTATCTTTGGTTTATAACAGCCTTTTCCATTGGTTTAACTGTGGTGGCTGGAGTTACTTATAGCAGAATCTATGGAATGCTTGCTGTTTTTCCATTCAAATTCTGTTTCTCTTAGGAAATAGAGAGTAAGTGCCTTGTGTCTAAAAGGATTTTTGGTAGATGATATGCTTGGAAAACATGATTAACACTTAAAAAATAGTAAAAATGTTTTGAATCAAACCTTTAGGGTTAGTGGTTGTTTATGGTATAGCAATGGAAGTCTTATTGGAGTGAATTTATCTGACATTCTAATACCTAGATATCTGTTAACTTAGTATTTTATCACTTTACTGGAATAGTGATACTTTTAGTTTATTGTTATTATATAGAGGCAAAACATGGTGAATTTCTTTAACATTAAAAATTACTATAAGGAATCTGCACACCGTTCTCCATAGTGGCTGTACTAGTTTGCATTCCCACCAACAGTGTAAGAGGGTTCCCTTTTCTCCATACCCTCTCCAGCATTTATTGCTT
Organism: Ovis canadensis; assembly: GCF_042477335.2. Taxonomy (NCBI): domain Eukaryota; kingdom Metazoa; phylum Chordata; class Mammalia; order Artiodactyla; family Bovidae; genus Ovis; species Ovis canadensis. The sequence continues at coordinate 10,863,558 of NC_091261.1, forward strand.
GTAGACTTTTGAATCGCAGCCATTCTGACTGGTGTGAAATGGTACCTCATTGTGGTCTTGAGTTGCATTTCTCTGATAATGAGTGATGTTGAGCATCTTTTCATGTGTTTGTTAGCCATCCGTATGTCTTCTTTAGAGAAATGTCTATTTAGTTCTTTGGCCATTTTTTATTGGGTCATTTATTTTTCTGGAATTGAGCTGCATAAGTTGCTTGTATATTTTTGAGATTAGTTGTTTGTCAGTTGCTTCATTTGCTATTATTTTCTCCCATTCCAAAGGCCGTCTTTTCACCTTGCTTATAGTTTCCTTCTGCTGGGCATACACACCGAGGAAACCAGAATTGAAAGAGACATGTATACCCCAGTGTACATCGCAGCACTGTTTATAATAGCCAGGACATAGAAGCAATCTAGATGTCCACCAGCAGATGAATGGATAAGCTGTGGTACATATACACAATGGAGTATTACTCAGCCATTAAAAAGAATACATTTGAATCAGTTCTAATGAGGTGGATGAAACTGGAGCCGATTATACAGAGTGAAGTAAGCCAGAAAGAAAAGCACCAATACAGTATACTAACACATATATATGGAATTTAGAAAGATGGTAATGATAACCCTGTATGCGAGATAGCAAAAGAGACACAGATGTAGAGAACAGACTTTTGGACTCTGTGGGAGAGGGAGAGGGTGGAATGATTTGGGAGAATGGCATTGAAACATGTATGCTATCATGTAAGAAACGAATCACCAGTCTATGTTCGATACAGGATGCTTGAGGCTGGTGTACTGGGATGACCCAGAGAGATGATATGGAGAAGGTGATGGGAGGGGGAGTTCAGGATTGGGAACTCATGTACATCCATGGTGGATTCATGTGAATGTATGGCAAAACCAATACAGTATTGTAAAGTAAAAAATAAATAAATAAATAAAAATAAAAATTACTGTAAAATTTTAAATTACTTACAGTTGAGTTTTGAGCTTATGTATTAGTTGTGTCCAACTCTTTGCATCCCCATGGACTGTAGCCCACCAGGCTCCTCCATCCATGGGATGTTTTCAGGCATGAATACTGGAGCGAGTTGCCATTTCCTTCTCCAGGGGATCTTCCCAACCCAGGGATCGAACTCAGGTCTTCTGCATTGCAGGCAGACTCTTTACCATCTGAGTCACCAGGGAAGCTTGAGTCTGATCTTAGTTGCATTTTGTTGTGTTTTTAGTTAGAACTCCATAAGCCTCATAATTTTAATCAAAATATTTGACTAGTGAGAACATCCAGTTTTTAGTTATGCCAGCTAAATTATGTTTTACTCTATATACATTAAGATACAGAACAGATAAAGAACTTTTTCAAAATTTAATATGGAAAAAATCACTGGGGTCAGCTAGCTTGAAAAAATCTAGAAGCTTTATTATAAGAACATCCTATAGAACTAGAGGGATATCACACTTGAAGTGGTTTGTTAAGTTCTTGTTTGGAGAAAAGCTAGTTACTCCAGAAGCATTAGTAATTATGTTATTTATTATAGCTTCATATCATTGAAATATATAATCTTTGAAGATTGTCAAAACAGTTGAATCATTTTGAAGATGTCAGAACAGTTGAATCATTTTGCAGTTCATGTTTCAAGAAGCTTCATGTGGTATATACGAGGTATATATCTTCATGAATAAAAAATAAGTCTACCCTGATTATGATTTAGCATCTTATAAACAATATTGAATAATTTGAGCAGGGATGAGATAAATTAGAAATAAGTCAAAATCCTTATCATGTGGGTTTTTTTTTCCCTTGAACTTTGGCTCTTGTTTAGGTATGGAGCCTGCATGGGAGATAGCATGTTTGCATCAGGCATGTGGCAAGTGTGAGGGAAAGGTCTGTCTCACCAAATCAGTTTAGGTGCTTAGTCTGGAGTTCTTAATTTATCTGTGTTTCTGGCATATTTGGTTTGAGATAAGCCAAAGGTTTTATAAACCCTAGCATTATTTACATAAAATTTTTTACCTTTTGAACCTTGTTAGTAAAATTAATGTGCTCCTCTAGTTTAAGTGTACTTGTGCCTTCCCCTAGGATGTATAAGTTACAGTTATTTTACTTTGTGTCACTAACATGTATTTATAAGCTGCTGTTTTAAATTAACTTTATAATAACTAGTGTAGAAATTTGGTCATGTAAATATGTTTGATTTTTGGAGAGGGGTTACATTCTTATTTTAGATTCTATCAGATAGGATTATTATTTTCCATTAAAATGTTTTATAATTTATAAAAACCTTCCATTGACCTTTGGTTAATCTCAGCATTTGCTTTAAGCAATCATTTCCCACCACTTTATGGGCTATAGCTTACATTCCATGGATTTTAACTTTTCAGTTTGCTAAGTTTTAACAAATGCATATGCCACACCCAGATCAAGATATTGAGCATTTATAATTTCAAGCCTCTTCCCTGTAAATCCCTTACCCCAAATCTAGGGTGATATGATTTCTATTATAACTGATTAGTTTTGCCTATTGAACTTCATATAAATAGAGTCACACAGAATGTACTCTTTTGAGGGTGACATTTTTGGCACAACATAACATTTGTGACAGTCACTTAATTAGCACACATTCCAGTAGTTTGTTTCTCTTAATAAATATGCTGAGTATTCTATTGTGTGTATTTATCACAGTTTTCCATGTATACAGGTAAGGGCTTCCCTGGTGGTTCAGATGAAGAATCCACTAGCAGTGCAGGAGACCTGGGTTCCATCCCTTGGTCAGGAAGATCCCCTGCAGAAGATAATGGCTACCCAGTGTAGTGTTCTTGCCTGGAGAATTCCATGGACTGAGGAGCCTGGTGAGCTACACACAGTCCATGGGGTTCCAAAGAGTTGAACATGACTGTGCAAGTAACACTTTTACTTTCACTATGTTGATGAACATATGTTTAAAGTTTTTTGGCTGTTATGAAGAAAACTTAAAGCACTCTGATAAGGAACATTAACAATAATGCTACAATTTAAGTGCTGTTTGGGGTCAGGTAGAAACTATGATTAAGATGGATGGTGTTACTTAATTGCCTATTAAATATGTTTTTTTTTTCCTTTGGTTTGCTTCACATGTGCTTTCTTATCATGTATTTTCTCCCTTTTCCTTCTTTAACAGTGATTTAATTTTATTTTAGAATCTCTTCTTATGTCTAGGCTTTGAGAAACAAAGTTGAGATATGATGTATGAATATTGATTGCAGACAGAGTTGAGAAGAGAGAGTATAGAATAATTTCTGATGAAAAATAACGTGTACCTGAAAAGAGTTATTTATTTAAGGATTAAGAGTGTATTATGTGAGAGAGAGTTTTGATTTAGCATTATATTTAGCAAAAAAAAAAAAAGCTTTAATTGGCAATCTCTTCAGTGTTGAAAAAAAATCCCATTGAAATAAATTTGGTAATTTGTGGATGTTCTGAATAATGTAAAACAATTTAGAAAGATGATGGAAAAATAATAGGCATAGACAAAAGGAGCAAGAAGGAGAGGAAGAGGAGGGTGTAGTATATAAGTGAGTCATGCTGTGCCATCACGTGACCCCGTTGTTTTTCTTTTCAGACAGAGATCTTGCTTAAGGCCTTATTTTATTACACATGTGAAATTGTTCCCCATTAACTATTTTTTGGAACCTACTGAACAGTAATGGTTGGATAAAATACTTTCCCATTTTAATCAACATTACAGATTTTGGAACAAGGAAGAAATATTTGTTGGTGGAAAAATAATGAACCCTTGGTAAAGGACTTCTCAAATGGATCATATTGAGATTTTCATTTTTCACTTAAAATTTCCCGATTTTCAAGCACATTTGAGTGAAAGTTTAACCCAATCCTGTATTTATAATGCTTTGGATGATTGTTTGTTTGTAGGCCAGATGACTGACACACAAAAGAGACAATGAATTTAACCCGTTTTGACAGTTATATTTGGTAGTTAATTTGGTGATTATCATTCATAGTTGTAAATATATGCAGCATCTTTGAAAAGTCAGAATTGTCCTTAGTCCCCGATGTTAAGAGATAGTCTGTTCTTTGAGTTAACTGATAATCTTGGCCTTTTAAACTTGTTTCTATTTAATTAAAAAAAATTTTTTTTTGAGGCCAGTGGGCACTTGTCAATTCCTGTTTTCTTATTTAGGTAGTGACTTGAGGCCTCAACCTCACAGCCATGATTTAACCAGGTCAAGTTCTGGTTTTGAAGGTAATTATTTGTAAAATTCTAAGGTTGTTGAAAGGAAGAATCTTGGAGGATCTGATGGAGATACAGAAGAGAATTTTGACCTATAGGAGTAAAACATACGTTCAGTTTTCGAGAGATCAGCAGTCATGTTTTTTTGTTTGTGTTGATTTTAGAGAGGAGAGACTAAAGGAGAGGAGATTAAAGTGGATTAATTCTGAGTAATGATAGGAAAACTGGAATGAAATATCCATTTTGGAAGAGGGGGTTACCTGCCTTCTGTGTTCCAGTTACTTTGCTAAATGCTGAAATGCTGACCTCATTTAGTTTTTGTAACATCCTGGACAGAGGGTTGTTTTTTTCTTTTTTTACACATCAAATAATTGCAACTTTGGTTTGACTTTCTAGGGTGACACAGTGAGTATGTTGCTCATACACCCTTCAAGGCCAGAGTTCTCTGACTCTGGAGCTTGTGAGTAGTTTCCATTCTCCATTCTTTTCATATAACTCCATTCTGCCCCTGAAGCTGTACAGGAACTCAGTAACAGATTGGGGATTAATATCTATGGCTCCTAAGTGCTGTCATACCTGTGAACTTTAGACTCTGAGATCCAGAGACCACTGTGAAGGGCAGAAGAACTTGAGTGATGAAAACTCCACATGCCCCTTCTAAATGTAAGCACTCCCTTTTAGAATCCAGGTTCTAGGGTGGCTGATCACTTCCCAATCCCTGGAACTTAGACTAGTGATTGGTATTACTTAGAAGCTTGATAAACAATCATCAGATGAATAATGAGGGAACGCCTGTAAGATAGGCTGGCCCTGTGTGATAAATAGAGGCTGAGACAAGCAAGAAGTCCTGGCAGGACAGGAGGAAGGTACCTAGGAACAACCATTCTGTATCTTCTGAGCACGATTTTAGTTTCTTGGAGAAGTAGTCAGTGCATCGTATTGTAGGGTCCACTGGAATAACAGCCCTAGATAGAGGCATCTAGGCATCACGTGAGCTAGAACTGGGTCTGGACAGCAGAGCATCAGTGTCCAGGGCCACATCAGTGTGGGCAGAAATAAATGTCCAGTGGATTGAGCTGCTTAATTAGAGCTAAGACTTTCTCTGTGCTTAGAGATAAGATTAGATTCAGATCCAAAGCTGCCAATTTTGCAAATGATGGATGCAAGGGCAGGAAGGCAAGCTGGCATTGGAAGGCCCTCTTTATTTATTCCACTGTGTGTCAGGAAAAATGAATCATGTGGGAATGTTCAGTGTTTGGTTTGTTCAACACTGTTTTATGTTCCCTTGAGATCAAAGCAAATGTAATTGATGTCCATTAAACTCTTTCTAATGTGACGGTAGGTTAAAGCTGTATATTCATTTACTTTTATAATAAGATTGTGAAAGTGAAGTCGCTCAGTCGTGTCTGACTCTTTGCGACCCCGTGGACTGTAGCCCACCAGGTTCCTCCGTCCATGGGATTCTCCAGGCAAGAATACTGGAATGGGTTGCCATTTCTTTCTCCAGGGGATCTTCCCCTGGACCCAGAGATCGAACCCCGGGTCTCCCACATTGCAGGCAGACGCTTTAACCTCTGAGCCACCAGGGAAGCCCATAATATGATTGTATCTTGTTGCAAATATTTTAGAAATATTAGTGTGTTCAACCATTATTAGTCTTCATTGTCATTGATTATAATATTTCATTACGTGAGTGTAGCCTAATTTAGCAAATTGCCGTACTGTTAAACCTTTAGTTTTCCCCCCCATACTCTAATAAGCAATGCTAAAGTAGAATTCATGGATATAGAGCCTATTTCTTTTTTTGAACTGTTTTCTCAAGGTAGAATCCCAGAACATACTTTCAGGGCCAAAGACTTTAAACTTTTATTTTTTGGTAACTCTTGATAACTGTTCCCTATTTCCTTTCTAAAAGAACTGACTGGTTTACAGTGACAGCAGAAATGAGCTAAGGGCCAAGGCTTACTATACCTTGACTTGAATGTTTGATGTTAATCGTCTTTAATCAATAGTCATGAAATACTTTCATTTTAATTTATATTTATTTGATGGCTAGTGAGGTATCAAATATATTTCCTATTTTTGTATATTGTGTTGCTTTTTTCCAAATTGTCCCTGATTATATCTTTTACTTTTAGAATATTTGATATGAAAAGAAAGCAATTTTATGTCTATTGTGAATGATCTGGCATAGAATGTCATCTTGTGAGGGAGAATAAATTGTAGCATTTCGTTGTAATGGGACTGAATGTTCAAAGAACAGAAGCCTTGAATCAGCGCTAATGTGCTTCTCCGGTCGTGTCAGGCGGTGTTGAATGGTTGACCAGTTTTTAAAATTTTTTCAATAACTCTGCAGGCAGATGCTATCTTCGTTGTAAATTTGAGCCAGCAGCCGTGAAAAGGGTAGTATAAGAGGGACTTTCATTCTGTCTGAAAGCTGTATTGCTCCCATATTTTTTGTGTGTGTGTGCTCCCTTTGCCTTTCCCCCTCAGTTATAATATCATTGGAAATGACATCAGTTACAAATATGTTCTGCATAAGAGTGAGCTGCTTGTAAAACTTTTACCTCTGGAAGAAATTTTTCCTGGAAGGTGATATGTTATTAACTCTAAGTAGGAATTAATAATAAGATGTTTTTTCTTTTGACCCTGCTGGCAGTAGCTCTCCCAAGGGATGAAGCTTGGGTATGGGATGTACTGGGAGGTGAAGTAGGTGTATTTAGAGAATGAAATGAAACACTTAGCAGGAAAGACAGATTGGGGTGTAAAATCTTAGCTGGGTGCACAGAGCAGAGAGCTGGCTGCCTGTGACCCAGCTTTAGGGCTTTGAGACATAGCAGTGCATGTGAGGGGAAGCCCTGGTGGCTCAGTGGTAAAGAATCCACCTGCCCATGTAGGAGACGTAGGAGACGTGTGTTCGATCGCTGAGTGGGGAAGAACCCCTGGAGAAGGACATGGCAACCCACTCCAGTATTCTTGCCTAGAAAATCTCATGGACAAAGGAGCCTGGTGGGTTTCTGTCCATGGGGTCGCAAAGAGTTGGACACGACTGAGTTACTGAACACACACACAGCACAGTGCGAATGAGGTGGCAGGATGCCAGAGACAAACATTTCCTATTTCAAAACTGTCCCCAGCCAGGCCTACATCCCACAAAGAGGAAGGAAACTTTCTTCTTCCTTCATTGCACCTACTGCCCCCTGAGGTCATAGCCATCAAGAAGTAATGTTCATTGCTGTTGTGGTTTGTAACTGTTTTTAATACTGTTTCTATGAATAAATGTGCAAGGTGTGTCACATAGCCAATTACAAAAATAAAGTTGTGGCATATGACTTACTTGTAACTTGGGGACTAAAGGGAGATTTTAATTGTTATTTTTTTAAAAAATTCTAGTATTAATTTTTCAGCTGTGCTGAGTCTTCATTTCTGCACATGGGCTTTCTCTTATTGCAGCCAGTGGGGTTTACTTTGTTACAATGCACAGGCTTCTCATTGTGGTGGCTTTTCTTGTTGCCGAGCATGGGCTCAAGGGCTCTAGGGTGCATGGGCTTCAGTAGTTGTACCTCCTGGACTCTAGAGCACAGAATCAGTAGTTGCGGTGCTGCATGTGGAATCTCCCCGGACCGGGGATGGGACCCATGTCTATGGTATTGGCAAGCAGACTCTTAACCACTGGAAAGAAAGTAAAAGTGAAGTTGCTCAGTTGTGTCCAACTCTTTGTGACCCCATGGACTGTAGCCAACTAGGCTTTTTGGTCCATGGAATTTTCCAGGCAAGAGTACTGGAGTGGGTTGCCATTTCCTTCTTCAGGGGATCTTCCCGACCCAGCGATCAAACCCGGGTCTCCCGCATTGCAGGCACACAGACGCTTTACCATCTGAGCCTCCAGGGGAACTACCTTAACCACTACCTTAACTACTGGACAACCAGGGAAATCCCAGATTTTAGAAGAGGTATGCTAAGGAAAGTTATAGGTTATATTTCTTAATGAGGCTTTTTTAGTCTAACAACATACAGCTTCTTTAACTTTGGGGATAGTTTCTACTCTCTGCTCATGCCCTTTGGATAGCTGTTTTCCTTGTTTTCACATTATTCCTGGCATACAAGACCCTGGCACCTTAAACAAACAGGTTCATCTGATATGGTTATAAGATGGTTGCAAAATTAATAAAAATTTGCTTTTTGGCAGTGCACTAACTGTAATGTTAACAGTGACTGAGCTGTGAGCATCATATAAGCATCATTCTCAGACATCTGGAAATCTTACATCTGTGGAATAATCAGACCCTGTGGTAGTGTCTTCTAAATATCATCCCTTAAAGGCTCAGGATAAAAGATTTACTACATAAATTATTTCACTCTATAGAGTAGGTGCCCAAGCCAAAAATAAACTGCATATCCTAATAGCCAAGCAGAAGGCGTGTACTTGTCTAAGCAAGACATCTTATATGTAATTTGGCTTGTCAGATAATGTGAAGTAGGATGGAAGCTTCTTACTTTAAAATGTGCAGCTGGTGTAAGATGTCATATGGGTGCTAACTGTTTGGCTTGAGTGTGTTTCGTGTCTGATGTTCCACTTGTCTGCAGGAATCAGTGGTAGCTTTCCCCCTACTTTTGTTCGTTACAGAAAACATCTCCACAGTATAAGATGTTTAGGCTTTATGTGTCTCCATATATTGGAAATCAATATACCTAGATGGAAAATTTTTTTTCTGCTTAACAAAATGATAACATATGAAGTTAAGTTTATTTAATCAGCTATCATGTTCCTCTGAGCACTTATAGAGATGCTATTCATATGAACAAGAAGAGGAACGTGTAGAACCTCTTAAGGCTCTACAAAACACTATCTTGAGAAAGACTAAAGGTCTTTTAACCTCACAGTACTCAGAGGACAGGCCAAACTGTGGTAGTCCCTAGTGAGTGTGGTAGTCACTAAATAAACAGCTCCCCTTACAATTGTGAGATTGGCTAGAATTCTAGAGATCCAGGAAGACATTTCTTTCTTTGGCTGCATTGGGTCTTAGTTGTGGCAGGTAGGATCTCCATTGCTGTGTACAGGATTCTCTAGTTGTGACACGCAGGCATTTCTCTAGTTGTGACTCGCAGGCTCAGTTATTGCTACGTGGTGTGTGGGACCTTAGTTCCCAGACCTGGGATTGAACCCATATCCTCTGCATTGGAAGGTGGATTCTTAACCACTGGACCACCAGGAAAGTTCCCAGAAAGGCATTTCTTTACTTGCTTCTCCCTGACTTTCATTAGAATGTGACTGTTTAAATGGTACAGATTTACTACTGAAATTTTAGAAAATAGAAATCAAAAGAAGAAAATAGAAAAGCCTCCATACTACTGTTAACCAGAGGTAATCCCAAATAACAGTTGTGGACTATTCCTCTAGTACTGTCTTTGTGATCATGTATATGTGTGCTTACAAAAAGGGGACTGTTTAAAAATCAGATTTTTTTACACTAAATATATTAGGAACAAATGTCCTAGTCATTAGCTATTCATCTCTTTCAATTCAGTGAGCCCTCCATATCTTCAGGTTCCACATCTGCTGATTCAACCAACCACAAGTTAAAAATTTGAAAAAAAAACACACAACAAAACCAATTTCAGGAAGTTCTAAGAAGCTTTCTGCTGGCAGCTACTCACATAGCATTTCAGTGAGATGTTGTTGGCCTTTCAAGTGCCTGACATAGTAATTGCTCAGTAAATGGAAGCAACTGCAAGAATGCAATTGAAGTGATTGTCATCTTTATTATTATTGTGGTTGTGTCCTATACTTTTGCAGCACCATGGACTATAGTCTGCCAGGCTTCCCTGTCCATGGGATTTCCCAGGCAAGAATAATAGAATACGTTGCCATTTCCTTCTCCAGGGGATTTTCCCAGTCCAAGGATCAAACCCACGTCCCCTGCATTGGCAGGCAGATTCTTTACCACTGAGCTACCAGGGAAGCCCTTCATCTTTATTTTACAAAAAAATGCAGTATTGCAGATTTAGAAATTAGACAAGCACTTCATACTTACAGATGGGTATGAAGGTAGTGGAAAGAACACTAGACCAAAGAGTTAGTGAATTTGAATATATCCCTATTCCCAGATGGCGCAGAGGTAGAGACCCTGTCTGCCAATGCAGGAGATGCAAGTTCGATTCCTGAGGTGGGAAGATCCCCTGTAGGAGGAAATGGCAACTCACTCCAGTATTCTTGCCTGGAAAATCCCATTGACAAAGAAGACTGGCTGGCTACAGTCCATGGGATTACAAAGAGACAAGATTTGGCGACTAAGCAATTACAGCATGCACTAGCTGTCTTCTGACAGGCTATGGAACTTGGTCAGATCTTTTGGCCTCTCTAGGATTAAGATTCTTCATCAGACAAATTAGGAGGGTTGATTTGACTTGATCCCAAAGCATCCAGCTCAGAGACAGTCAGCTGTTTGATTCCCATTGTGGGTTATGGCATCTGTAAGTTGAGTGTGTTTTGTTTGGTTGGTTTTTTAGCTGGTCACTTTTCCTGTTTTCATCATAAGTGACTGATGGTCACCAGGGATCATGTTAGTAAACCTGAGCCAGTTGTTATTAATAATTATTTTTGAAGCTGTATATGATTAATTTAATAATTATGAGCTATTGAAGTTTTAGTTGTCCAACTCTTTGCGACCCCATGAACTATAGCACCCCAGGCCTTCCTGTCCATCACCAACTCCCAGAGTCCGCTCAAACTCAATGTCCATTGAGTCAATGATGCCATGCAACCATCTCATCCTCTGTCGTCCCCTTCCCTTCCCGCCTTCAGTCTTTCCCAGCATCAGGGTCTTTTCGAAAGAGTTGGCTCTTCGCATCAGATGCAGAAAGTATTGGAGTTTCAGGTTCAGCATCAGTCCTTCAAATGAATATTCATGACTGATTACCTTTAGGATGCACTGGTTGGATCTCTTTGCTGTCCAGCGGATTCTCAAGAGTCTTCTCCAAAACCATAGTTCAAAAGCATCAATTCATCAGCACTCAGCTTTCTTTATAGTCCAACTCTCACATCCAAACATGACTACTGGAAAAACCATAACCTTGACTAGATGGACCTTTGTTGGCAAAGTAATGTCCCTGCTTTTTAATATGCTGTCTAGGTTTGTCATAACTTTCCTTCCAAGAAGTAAGCGTCTTTTAATTTCACGGCTGCAGTCACCATCTGCAGTGATTTAGAGCCCCCCCAAAATAAAGTCGTGTCATTGTTTCCATTGTTTCCCCATCTATTTGCCAAATAGTGATGGAACCAAATGCCATGATCTTAGTTTTCTGAATGTAGAGCTTTAAGCCAACTTGTTCATTCTCCTCTTTCACTTTCATCAAGAGGCTCTTTAGTTCTTCACTTTTGCCATAAGGGTGGTATCATCTGCATACCTGAGGTTATTGATATTTCTCCCGGCAATCTTGATTCCAGCTTGTGCTTCATCCAGCCCAGCATTTCTCATGATGTACTCTGCATATAAGGTAAATAAGCAGGGTGACAGTATATAGCCTTGACATACTCTTTTTCTTATTTGGAACCAGTCTGTTGTTCCATGTCCAGTTCTAACTGTTGCTTCCTGTCCTGCATACAGGTTTCTCAAGAGGCAGGTCAGGTGGTCTGGTATTCCCATCTCTCTCAGAATTTTCCACAGTTTTTTGTGATCCACACGTCAAGTTTTGACATAGTCAATAAAGCAGAAGTAAATATTTTTCTGGAACTCTCTTGCTTTTTTGATGATCCAGCAGATGTTGGCAATTTGGTCTCTGGTTCCTGCCTTTTCTAAAACCAGCTTGAACATCAGGAAGTTCACGGTTCATGTACTGTTGAAGCCTGGCTTGGAGAATCTTGAGCATTACTTTACTAGCATGTGAGATGAGTGCAATTGTGCAGTAGTTTGAGCATTCTTTGGCATTGCCTTTCTTTGGGGTTGGAATAAAAACTGACCTTTTCCAGTCCTATGGCCATTGCTGAGTTTTCCAAATTTGCTGGCATATTGAGTGCAGCACTTTGATAGATCATCTTTTAGGATTTGAAATAGCTCAACTGGAATGCCATCACCTCCACTAGCTTTGTTCGTAGTGATGCATCCTAAGGCCCACCTGACTTCACATTCCAGGTTGTCTGGCTCTAGGTGAGTGATCATACCATTGTAATTATCTGGGTCGTGAAGATCTCTTTTGTACAGTTCTTCCATGTATTCTTGCCACCTCTTCTTAATATCTTCTGCTTCTGTTAGGTCCATACCATTTCTGTCCTGTTTCGAGCCCATCTTTGCATGAAATGTTCCCTTGGTATCTCTGATTTTCTTGAAGAGATCTCCAGTCTTTCCCATTCTGTTGTTTTCCTCAATTTCTTTGCATTGATCAATGAGGAAGGCATTCCTCATTGCTATTCTTTGAAACTCTGCATTCAAATGGCTATATCTTTCCTTTTCTGCTTTGATTTTTGCTTCTCTATCGAAGTTTAGTCCTAGTAAAATTGTATCATACAGCTGAGGTAGTTTGAAGGATTTATTGATAAAAGGAAAATACATAAATTTATTTTCTACATTTTACTAACATTTATGGTGTGTATTGCCACCATAATAACTCCAAGTGAATTTCTAGCCATGTGGGCAACAATTAAGGTAACTTTTATATCCCTGGCCTACATGACTTATTATATCCTTTCCAGATCTGGAATTCAACAGTTTTATGAGTTTCAGTCTCCTGTTGGATAGGTCTAGACTTGGTAGTCATGAAGTTGAAATTAGGGAAGCAAAATAAGTTTTTAAAAGTCTACTATAGCTGCTTTTTTAATATAGATAAATGTATAAATGTGAGTGAATATGTATAGGTTACCGTGTATGTTTGTGTGTTCAATTGCATCTGACTCTTTGCAATCCCATGGACTATAGCCTGCCAGGCTCCTCTCAGCCTGGAATTTTCCCAGCAAGAATACTGGAGTGGATTGCCATTTCCTCTTCCAAGGGATCTTCCCAACCCAGGGATCCAACCTGCATCTCCTGCATTGGCAGCTGGATTCTTTACCACTGAGCCACCTGGGAAACATGTATGTTAGCATAATATCCACCAGTTGCTGATTTTTTTTTCATGTAAGAATATATCTTAGAAATTGTCCTATTCATATAGCTTTCTCATTATTGTATACAGAGTATTCTGTCGAATGGATGAACACCAGTGTTTAACCAATCTCCTTATGGTGGGTATTTAGGCTTTTTTATAACTTCTGCTATTACCCATAATAATACTGTAATGAATGTTGTGTGTATGTGTGAGCTTTTTTGCTTATGTTAGTGGTTAGTGTATCTGTGCTTCCCTGGTGGCTCAGATGGTAAAGTGTTTCTCTGCGTTGTGGGAGACCCGGGTTCGATCCCTGGGTCAGGAAGATCCCTGGAGAAGGAAATGACAACCCAATCCAGTACTCTTGCCTGGAAAATTCCATGGACAGAGGAGCCTGGTGGGCTATAGTCCACGGGGTTGCAAAGAGTCGGACACGACTGAGCAACTTCACTTTCTTTCTTCAGTGTATCTGTAGGTTAAATTGCTGTATTGGAGGATATGTGCATTTGTAATTTTGATTAAATATACAGATTTGCTCTTCATGGAAATTGAACCAGTGTACACACTCACCAGTAATGTGTGGGTGAACTTGCTTCTGCTTGCCTGCTCTCCCCCTCAAGGATTCCTATCTTCTGTATTACAAAGCAGTTTGCATTATACTATATTACCCTATGTCGTCTCTGGGAAAATGCTGATTAGATGGGTGATCATTACCATTTTTACAAGTTTCACAGAGATTGAATTTTACACAGAAGACCACTTTCTTAATATATGTATTTGCTGAATTAAATGGCTGTGCAGTTAAGCATCATGTAATGTACTTTACGTTGCTTCAGAGCATAATTATACCAGTGTAGAAAAACTCCAGTTTGCAAATTGTCAGCCTTCCATGGAGATTTATTCCCATAACATAATGAAGCACACTATCCATATTATGGAAAAGATTTGAGTATAAACAGAGTTTTTGTACTTTATTTCTCCTATTCAGAAAGAAAAGGCATTATCACCAGATACTGTTCTCATAATTTTCAGAGAAAAGTTATTTAGTTGGTGGAGTTGAATTGAAAAACACAAAAAGTCGTCCTCTTCATCCTTAATTCATGACTATTTGACTGTATATGTGGACACACACACAGTTTTTAGCTCGGAGAGTTAAAGCTGCTATGGTTCCTTTAAGAAAATAAAGCAGTTTCTATTACAGAAAGACAGGGATGCACTTTTTCTCTTCTACATTTAGGACTTACTGCATACATTTAGGAAAATTTTGAAGGATATTTAAAACTACTCTCTTTTCTCATTTTCTTTTTGGGCTGCAGCTTGGAATATGTGAAAATCAGTTCCTGAAGGAACTTAGAACTTACTTAATTTTTATGCTAATATGCCCAGGTTACCTTTTCTAAAATTGACTGTTGTTCTAATAGTGCCCCCCCCCCCCACCTTTTTGGCTTTTATAGAAGGATTTGCCAGCTTCTTTTTTATAAAGTTTTCCAATTTGACTTTCCAATATGGTCCTTTACATAGCATTGTACTAATTTATGTACAAGTAAAAATATTTCCATTATTGGCCTATTTGAAAAGTAATTGTGTTGGATATCATATTTATAGTGAAGACACTGGCTAAATCCCAAAGAATAACCTAATTAATACAGTCTTATGGAGATACTGAAATAAAAATATTAATTAAAAAGTTATTAGATAATGACTCCTTTTGTTTTCTTTTTTAACACATATATTTCAGAGAAGTTGCTTACATTTAGCCTGTTGAGTTTTAAATTGTTCTACCCCACTAAGGAAAGTAGTTTGTGGTGTTACTTAGTGGAATAACAAAAAGATGAAGCTTTGGTGTGGGCTTTCCTTGTGGCTCAGACAGTAAAGAATCTGCCTGCAATGTGGGAGATCTGGGTTCAATCCCTGGGTGAGGAAGACCCCCTGGAGGAGGACATGGCAAGCCACTCCAGTATTATTACGCTGTGCTCACCCCTTCACAAATCACTGAATCTCATGACTACTCTAAGGGAAGAAAATCATTTTCATGGAACCATAGGCACCCCCTGCTGCTAAGTCGCTTCAGTCGTGTCCAACTCTGTGCGACCCCATAGACGGCAGCCCACCAGGCTCCACCATCCCTGGGATTCTCCAGGCAAGAACACTGGATTGGGTTGCCATTTTCTTCTCCAATGCATGAAAGTGAAAAGTGAAAGTGAAGTCGCTCAGTCGTGTCCGACTCTTAGCGACCCCATGGACTGCAGCCTACCAGGCTCCTCCATCCGTGGGATTTTCCAAGCAAGAGTACTGGAGTGGGGTACTGTTGCCTTCTCCATAGCATCCCCTAGCAGCCTAATAATTTACGTTTTTAAAATTCAAAGGAACATTTGTTTAGATCTATGAAAAGAATTGTTAATCTAATATAATCTGATGTCTTTTATGTTCTTGTGACCAAGAAGAGACCTTGAAAGATTCCATAGAAATTATGGGGATTGGAAGGAGGCATCATCCTTTTTGCAAATAATGGTTACATTACTTGTCTATGGGATGCTGGGGTCTGGGTGCAGATATTGAGCTGTGGCTGAATCCCTGAGCTCTCTGTAGACACAATGAAGAGTAAACTTCTAGCCAGTCAGCTAAGCATGCTCACTTGTGTTACAGGTACTTCTCCCAGCAGCTGGTCTGTTACAGTTACAGGATGTGAAGAAGACTTGCTGTGAATTTTTGGAATCTCAGCTTCACCCTGTCAACTGCTTAGGAATCCGGGCTTTCGCTGATATGCACGCATGCACAGACCTCCTAAACAAGGCCAACACCTATGCAGGCAAGTGGAATAAATCTTGACTGAATTTGAGACAGGAAGAATCTGAAACTCTTGATTTCTAATATGATTCTATAGTGATTTCTGGAAATTTGTCTCATTTTTGGATCTGCACATTAAAAAAATACATTTAAAATCTTTTACTGGTATTATAGCACTGCATAATTGAAGCATACTCATAGAGTTCTGAATTTTAAAGAAGAACATAAACTGTACATGATATTAGGCCTAAATGATAGAGTAGATAATTTAATGCAAATATTGAATCCCTATGTTTTTCTTTCACACTGTCAAATTAATAGGGTTATAAAAAAGTATTTACATATGAAATTAAGTCATTTAATTCCCATTTTATCCCTGCTTTTTGCAAAGGATCCAAGAAAACAACTTGTGGCTTTTCTTGTATCCAGGAAAACAACTTGTGGCTTTTCTTGTATCCAGGAAAACAACTTGTGGCTTTAGTTCAGTTCAGTTCAGTTGCTCAGTCATGTCTGACTCTTTGCGACCCCATGAACCGCAGCATGCCAGGCCTCCCTGTCCATGACCAATACCCGGAGTTCACTTAAACTGACATCCATCGAGTCGGTGATGCCATCCAGCCATGTCATCCTCTGTCGTCCCCTTCTCCTCCTGCTCCCAATCCCTCCCAGCATCAGAGTCTTTTCCAGTGAGTCAACTCTTCACATAAGGTGGCCAAAGTATTGGAGTTTCAGCTTCAGCATCATTCCTTCCAAAGAACACCCAGGCCTGATCTCCTTTAGAATGGACTGGTTGGATCTCCTTGCAGTCCAAGGGACTCTCAAGAGTCTTCTCCAACACCACAGTTCAAACGCATCAATTCTTCGGCACTCAGCTTTCTTCACAGTCCAACTCTCATCCATACACGACTATTGGAAAAACCATAGCCTTGACTAGATGGACCTTTGTTGGCAAAATAATGTCTCTGCTTTTGAATATGCTATCTAGGTTCTTCATAACTTTCCCTCCAAGGAGTAAGCGTCTTTTAACTTCATGGCTGCAATCACCATCTGCAGTGATTTTGGCTTAAACATTTTCAAAGCAATGAAATCTACTTGACTGTGAGTAGAGGAGAAATGCTGACTCCAACTAGAGGCAGCCCTCTGCTTAGATTAAATGCTGGTTTTCAGGACCTCCTGGTGGCATCCCCTCCCTATAGTGGGCGGAGGCCTGTGGCTGTCCAGTCACAGAGCAGATTATTGTCACAGCTTTGGGTGTAGCTAAAGTACATAGGAGTAACCTATAATTTATTTAGCTCTGAGTTTATAAACATTTAAAAAATTCATATTAAAAATTATTATTGTTTCTAATTAAAAAAACAAAACAAAACATTTTTAGATGATAAACCTGGTGAAAGATACAGTCCACATCTCCACTCTGTATCTGTGAGACACAGTAGGAGCAAGTTACTAAAGAACCTTCCAAGACTGCTGCCCCTTAGTAAATTGTAGGGCCCCAACTTCCTGTACCCTTCAAATGCAAAAGCCCCTCATCTAAACTCTGCTCCACTCTGCCTACTCTGATAACTAAGGAACATAGACACAGGCAAAGCAGAGTATCTGACAGGAGCTTTATTTTTAGAATCCCTATTGCATTTATCAAAGAAATAGTAGTACAGAGTGGTTAGTTGGGGAAAAAAAAATTCTGCAGTAAACCATACCAGGTCCAGTAATTTTGAAATTTATAGAGTTCTCTGGTGTGGCCTGATTGGCTTAACTACCCTTTGTAAAATTGTTTCAGTGGGAAAATATGATCTGAGTCCCAGAATCCTTAATTACAGATAAACTTTTAGAATATAAATTCTGTAAGTTGGAGAATACATATAACATGTAGCAATATTCATATAGTTCTTTTGAGTGGGATGAGGTATTTTAAGAAAATCAAACACAAATTTATATTTATTGATGTGTTCTCCAGTGCAGCCAATTCTGTTCTTCAGCTAAATAGAAATCCATTAGACCTGTTAACTGCTAGACATAATACACCTGTTCTAAGTGATTTATACTATGAAAGCCAAGGAGGCTTTGTGCATTTTTTTTTTTTGGATAGTTTTTTCTACATAAAGCAATCTCTAGTTAATATCTTTCTTGGACTGCTAGTTGTCCTTCATACTTGATAAATGTTATTGAGTTTTAAGAGATAGAAGGAATAAAGTAAGATTAATGCAAAAAATTTCCATACATAGTTCTCATGCTGTGGTAGAACTCTTAGTTTTATTCACATCAGAACCAACTCACTTAACTGTTTTAGAAGATAATAATATTTTATTATTTCTTTTCTCTTCTTTACAGTTTTAAATTTATTGTATGTAATTTATGACAGAATGTCAACAATTTTCTATTAGAATTACAACACCTCTACATCTTAGTATACAGACTCTTTCTACATAATTATACCAAGAATTTTTTATGAAAAAGTTATCACTTTCAACAAAATTACAAATAAAATTTGATTTATCATATTTACACACTATAATTTTAATCAGTCTTATTTTAAAAGATGTACTGATTTTCATACCATGCATCTGAATCTTAAAATTGCACAAGTTTCTAAGTAACATTTTACAGCATCTTTTATTATGAAAAGTTGCAACCATGCAAAAATAGAATAGTACTCACTACCCAACACAGAGTTGTCAATTCATGAATAATTTTATTTTAACTACACGCTTCTTGTCTTCTCTCTCCTATGTTATTATTTTTTATGTAAACTTTTTAGTGCAGACAAGTAAACATGTAAAGTATGCAAATTAGACATCTACAGCTTAATGAATTTTTGAATCCTTGTATTATTTTGGAGCAATTCAGTCATATTATTTCATCTACATATTTCTTATACTTTAAAAAAAATAAAATTGCAGTGACCAATTTCATAAGGCAGAGGAACCAGAGATCAAATTGCCAATATCCGCTGATCATGGAAAAAGCAAGAGAGTTCCAGAAAAACATCTATTTCTGCTTTATTGACTATGCCAAAGCCTTTGACTGTGTGGATCACAAGAAACTGTGGAAAATTCTGAAAGAGATGGGGATACCAGACCACCTAACCTGCCTCTTGGGAAATCTGTATGCAGGTCAGGAAGCAACAGTTAGAACTGGACATGGAACAACAGACTGGTTCCAAATAGGAAAAGGTGTACGTCAAGGCTGTATATTGTCACCCTGCTTATTTAACTTCTATGCAGAGTACATCATGAGAAACGCTGGACTGGAAGAAACACAAGCTGGAATCAAGATTGCCGAGAGGATTATCAATAACCTCAGATATGCAGATGACACCACCCTTATGGCAGAAAGTAAAGAGGAGCTTAAAAGCCTCATGATGAAAGTGAAAGTGGAGAGTGAAAAAGTTGGCTTAAAGCTCAACATTCAGAAAACGAAGATCATGGCATCGGGTCCCATCACTTCATGGGAAATAGATGGGGAAACAGTGGAAACAGTGTCAGACTTTATTTTTGGGGGCTCCAGAATCACTGCAGATGGTGACTGCAGCCATGAAATTAAAAGACTCTTACTCCTTGGAAGAAAAGTTATGACCAACCTAGATAGCATATTCAAAAGCAGGGACATTACTTTGCCGACTAAGGTCCGTTTATTCAAGGCTATGGTTTTTCCAGTAGTCATGTATGGCTGTGAGAGTTGGACTATGAAAAAGGCTGAGCGCCGATCTGTGGTGTTGGAGAAGACTCTTGAGAGTCCCTTGGACTGCAAGGAGTTCCAACCAGTCCATTCTGAAGGAGATCAACCCTGGTATTTCTTTGGAGGGAATGATGCTAAAGCTGAAACTCCAGTACTTTGGCCACCTCATGCGAAGAGTTGACTCATTGGAAAAGACTCTGAGGCTGGGAGGGATTGGGGTAGGAGGAGAAGGGGACGACCGAGGATGAGATGGCTGGATGGCATCACGGACTCGATCGACGCGAGTCTGAGTGAACTCCAGGAGATGGTGATGAACAGGGAGGCCTGGCGTGCTGTGAATCATGGGGTCGCAAAGAGTTGGATACGACTGAGCGACGGAACTGAACTGACCAATTTCCTATAGTCAGGCTGTTTCCATAATTTTGGTGTTTTGATAACTAGCTGCAGGAAACTTTCTAAAATAAATGTGCATGCGTACTCAGTCACTTCTGTCATGGCCAACTCTTTGCAATCCTGTGGACTATAGTCCATCAGGTTCCTCTGTCCATGGGATTCTCCAGGAAAGAATACTGGAATGGGTTGCCATGCCTTTCTCCAGGGGATCTTTCCAACCCAAAGATTGAATCTATGTCTTCTGCATTGCAGGCAGAATTCTTTACTCACTGAGCCACCCAGGATGCTCTTTCTAAAATAAATAATCCAGTATAATACTAAACTGAAGTAATTGTTCTTCATAGTGAAAAATCTGAATGTTGTTTTTATCTTAAGCAAACAGAAGGTAAAGAGTTAACACAGGAAAATACCTAGAGTTCTCTGTTTCTGCCATAGTAATTGTTTTTCAATCCCTTCGTCATTTATTTTTACAATTCAAGTACTTATGTGTCCAGAAGGCCTACCCAGACACCTAAATTGCTTTCAGGTTCAAATTAGAACATGTGACTAGATCTAGGAGAGTGAAGGTATTTCCATAATAATGGTAATAGATGGAAGTTAAAAAGTTAACTTTTTTCCTCCTCTCCTAGGCTTTTAAGTAGGGTCTGAGACATACAGGCAAGAAAGAAGGAAAGGAAGAAATAAAGAGCAATAGCAAGTTAATGCATATAGAAGTCCATACACACATGGAAAGAAGGAGGGGGCAAAAAGAAGGTTGAGAGAGAGGGTGGGAAAGTGAAGAAAGTTGCTTGACCTCAGGCTACTTTCTGATCCAAGGTATCACTGTGTGTTGAGACTGAAGTATCCTTATCCTCTGAAAATTCACTAGGGCTCTGGGCACAAGATCTGCATCATTCCTTTCTGTTGGAGATTGGGAATGAGCTCTGTTGTATTCATTATAGTTAAATTGTGCAGGTATAATAGAAGAGTGAAGATATTCTATGGGAGTCTCTGTGAATGGAGCTTGTTTTTCTTAGTATCAGCATCTTTAGAAAAAGGAAAAATGTGGGAAACCAGGTGGAAAAGGTAGGAGGTCTGAGCAGTGCAGGAGAGTCTCCTCTGCCCAGCCTGGTACCCACCTCCCTTGGTTTCAGTCCCAGCCCCACGCCCTGGCCCATGCTATTTTCTAGGGTTATGAACAGCTTCAAACCATGAACAATCAAGGGTCACCACACCAGCCAGGCAAAATGACCTGCATATTGAAGCCTGGTGTTCTGGACTGTAATCAACCTTTGTTATGTTCTTGAGTGGTTGTTTTCTTAGCTAAAAAGCTGCATGAAATTATTTTTGCTGTATACCTAACAATGAAAACTTTCACATCTCCTTTAAGAGTGTGGACTTGTTTGGAGAATGCTGGTTTGTGGACTCGTATTTCTGATGTGTTTTGAGTGATGTCTATATTTAATTTATTCCCCAAATCATTAAGACTTTGAACTTTTTTGCTGGACTGAAAATACAGAGGAGACAAAAACTGAACTTACAACTTCAGGTGCATTTTAATAGTCTCAGTAAAAGATGGTTTTGGAAGTTGGATTTTACTTTGAAATACAAATTTTATTCAGCCTTCATTGCTGATAAACAAAAGTTACCAGTGGTTGAATTGTGAGAATTTCTAACAAATTTAAGGGAAGCAATAAATTCCAGATTCTTAGTCATTCCAACATCTCAACACTCACCACACTAAAAATCTGAGAAGCTGCTCAATATAGATTCTAACTGACCTTTGGGGAAGTATTTTCTATCATTTTCAAACCAGCTGAAACTCTGAGGAACCTGGCATTCCTCTGTAACAAAGCTGTCTGTGAAGAAGTCCCTTTCCCCTGTCTCTGACATGCTTTCAGTTTATTTCTCATTCTCCTTGCACTTAACCCTGTTGTCTGTTTGTATATCCTAGGCCTGTCTGTGAACCCCATACTGCCTTACTTTAGCCTTCCCACTGTGCTTGTGTGATGGTCAAACATTTTTATATGCCAGCTGTTTTCATGTGTGCCCTCTCTCCCGTTATCTTAAATGAAGCTTTGCTTTTTCGCATACCTGTATATTGGGGGCAAACTTCTTTAAGTGGCGCTTCCCCTTAAAGAGAGTGGCTCACCAGGAAAGCGGGTAGGAGGGTGGACTTCCAGACTGTTCCTCTCTCACTGTCACCATCCTCACTTCTGCACTGGCTCGCTGTCAGTCTGCAGCGCTCTCTCTGCAGCCTGTTTTCTCTCTACGCCTTCAGGCCTCCATTGTTTCTTCCCTCTGCACTTCGTTTCTCTTGCTGCCAGCAACTTCAAAATCTGTACTATTATCTCTACTGAGACTCCCTCTTCCTACCTCCTTGTGAATACTGTCTTTCTTCCATAAACCTATTTGCCACGCAACTCTAGGGCATTTTGAACCTTGTTCCCATTTGGAGCTCCAGGGTATCAGCCTTTGTGGTGACCATAAACTCTGACCGACGCTGACCATTTCCTGCCCTCATGCTCTTGCATTTCTTTATAAATCTGTGTTCTCTGGCCCCAATTCTTACAGTCATGTCTTGGCTGCTGAGCTTAGACCCAGTAGTCAGTCCTTTCAAAACTACCATCTGTGTGCCTGGTATTGCCTGGACTGCTGTGGATGATAACAGGTTCAGTGTGATTTAACCCCTGATTCCAAGGAGTTTATTGGCCAGTAATAGTCAACTCACACCCAACTTTAGTATATCCAGATTATGCTGTATTCTCTGTGAGAGCTGATCCTGTGACATGTTCGTCTGCTGTCAGTTTCCATTAGTCATTTTTCCATTTCTGTAATTTAGGCTAGGAATCACTACTTGGGTAAACATCGGTCAAAATAAACTCATGATTTTGGAAACAGCCCTCTTGAAAGAAACTTGAGAGAGTGGTTCTAATAATGGTGTCACCAGCCTTGACTTTGTGATATGCATAATAAAGAGTAGATGCTGATTATTGAGAGTCTATTGCTATGTTAATGTAATCCTTGGAAGAAAAGTTATGACCAACTTGGATAGCATATTCAAAAACGGAGATATTATTTTGCCAACTAAGGTCCATAGAGTCAAGGCTGTGGTTTTTCCACTAGTCATGTATGGATGTGAGAGTTGGTCTGTGAAGAAGGCTGAGCACTGAAGAATTGATGCATTTGAACTGTGGTGTAGGAGAAAACTCTTGAGAGTCCCTTAGACTGCAAGGAGATCCAACCAGTCCATTCTAAAGGAGATCAGCCCTGGGATTTCTTTGGAAGGAATGATGCTAAAGCTGAAACTCCAGTACTTTGGCCACCTCATGCGAAGAGTTGACTCATTGGAAAAGACTCTGATGCTGGGAGGGATTGGGAGCAGGAGGAGAAGGGGGCGACCGAGGATGAGATGGCTGGATGGCATCACTGACTCGATGGTCGTGAGTCTGAGTGAACTGCGGGAGTTGGTGAAGGACAGGGAGGCCTGGCGTGCTGCAATTCATGGGGTCGCAAAGAGTCAGACATGACTGAGCCACTGAACTGAACTGAACTGAACTGAAAGAAAATTCTTCCTTTGGAAGATAATGAAAGCATTTGATGTTTACCACTGCTTGATTGTTTGCTGACTTAAATGACAGCTCTTAAAAGAATTAATCATTTTTATATTCTTAAATTCGTTATAGTCCTCATTTATGTCCTAGTTAACTGCATGCAGTCTGTTTTGCTTTGTTGACAGTTTTTCTAGCTGAGATGAGTTAGTTGTTCTCAGGTTTCACCAAATTGTGTGTTAATGGGAACTGCTGGAGATACATATATGGACTTTTTTCCCCCTAGAAACTAATAGTATTCAGAATGAAAGACTCATGGAGCGCTATCACTAGTTGGGAACTTAGCAGTTATCTAGTCTAACACTTTAATTGTATTAATTAAGAAAATGAAAACTAGAGATATCTTTATTTTCCCCAGAACACTTTCTCAGAGGTAAGCTGTATGTGGACTTAAAATACTGTTGTTATCCAGGCACTTAACCTCATTTTTCAGATAGGATTCTGCCCTAGGTGGAATATAGAGGAATTATACGAACCCCTCATGGCATTTAATTTTGATCAAAAAGGTTCTTGTTGTGTAGAAATCAGGTATGAAGACTACTTTATTTCTTATCAGAGGGTACAAAACAAAAAGAACTTTGGGCTTGTATTGTAGACTTCATCAGCTTAATTTGGGATGAGAGCCTTTTAGATCTGGTGTGATAAATCCTAGTGACTATCTTCTCTCATTTCTTGACAAACTTACTTTATTTGTAGGAGGGAATCAAACAGGAAAGTTCAGTTGCTCTATAGAGTGAAGAGATTTTTTATATATAAGGAAGAATGCTTGTGTACATTAGATATATATAATATATATGTTTAATATATATTGTGTGGCTATAGCATAGTTAATACTGCTGGGAATCATGTTCTTTTGAGAGAAGGAACTGATCATCAAATGGCAGTGTGATTACTGGTTGGCTTTACTCAGTGGCAGAGGAAACTAGTAGAGGCAAATCACTAATACCACAATAAAAGCTCTGTGCTATAAACAGAATAATCTGTTAACATATGGGTGGGAGGACTGGAAAGAGTCAGTGAGGTTGGTAACAGAATTAGGGTAGTGAAGATAGAAGATTGTGGATCTTGGAACTGATTCTGGATATGAGTACAGGAAATAGACTAGACTCTGAAATGTTCTGCCCCTCAGCTTTACATTTTAGGTAAAGCTTTGTAGATACATTTTAGTGTGTGCATATGTATTGCCAATGTGCAGTAGCTGCTCAATTTTACTATACCTTACTGAGATACAGAAATCTGAATAACAGTTCACTTAGTGAAAAAGAAGAATCTCTTACTTCAGCTTTATGACAAGTAAGTAAGGAGGGAAGTGAAGTTGCTCAGTTGTGTCTAACTCTTTGTGACCTCATGGACTGTAGTCAGCAAAGCTCCTCCGTCCATGGGATTCTCCAGGCAAGAATACTGGAGTTGGTTGCCATTTCCTTCTCCAGGGGAACTTCCTGACCAGGGATCGAATGTGGGTCTCTGGGTTTGTAGATTTCATGGTAAAGAGTTTGCAGGCAGACTCTTTACAATCTGACCCACCAGGGAAGCCCTTGTGACAAGTACTTGGCTTGTATTGGCCAAACCAATCCAAAGATATTAGGGTTTTTATTGATCATGGATTCAATAGCAATCACAATAGCAATAGCAGTAGTAATGTAATTTATCTATAAAGATGTAAGGTGGTTATCTCATTCTCTTCCAACCAGGTCAGATCATATCTATGAAATCGAGCTCATTTTCAATTGCATATTTTAAGAGAGAGTGATGAACTGAAGCACTGAATTCAGAGCCAGGATGATGTTGAAGACCTGAAATTATGTTTTACAAGGAGTAGTCAAAAGAATTTGTAAAATTCTGGAGAATATAATGTTCTCTGTAAAAGTTTGAGGGAATTTCATGAGAGAAAGAGCTTAACCTTGTTCTATGGTAAGTATAAGTAGAAACAGTGTTAAAAATTAAGGAGAAAGATTTTAGTGCAACATAAAGAAGCTTGTAATGAGTGCTCAAGGGTGATGTGGCTGCTTTGCTCTAGG
This sequence comes from Ovis canadensis, assembly GCF_042477335.2. Classification (NCBI taxonomy): domain Eukaryota; kingdom Metazoa; phylum Chordata; class Mammalia; order Artiodactyla; family Bovidae; genus Ovis; species Ovis canadensis. The sequence continues at coordinate 10,889,324 of NC_091261.1, forward strand.
CTGATGTCTGCAAACGATAGCCAGATAGCCATTGAATGTGAACATTTTAGAGATTACTCTTTCATACGGAAGTTGTGGTCAGGTCCCTTGTGTCACTAAATCTTAAGGCATGACTTTCCAGAGTCACTATTGAGGATTCCCAGGATTTGAGAAGCAATTTATTTTAGAGGTTATAGAGAGGAAGGGATGGAGGAAGAGGAAGAGAATACTGGGTACACAGTTTTAGATTTTACAGTGTGAGCATACATAACACTGCTGAACTATATACATACTTAAAAATGGGTAAGTATGACTATACAGTCAGCAAAAACAAGACCAGGAGCTGACTGTGGCTCAAAAAATGAACACCTTATTGGCAAATTCAGACTTAAATTGAAAAAAGTGGGAAAAACCACTAGACCATTCAGGTATGACCTAAATCAAATCCCTTATAATTATAAAATGGAAGTGAGAACTAGATTTAAGGGACTAGATCTGATAGACAGAGTGCCTGATGAACTATGGACAGAGGTTCATGACATTGTACAGGAAACAGGGATCCCCAAGAAAGAAATGCAAGAAAGCAAAATGGCTGTCTGAGGAGGCCTTACAAATAGCTGTCAAAAGAAGAGAAGTGAAAAGCAAAGGGCAAAAGGAAAGATAAACCCATTTGAATGCAGAGTTCCACAGAATAGTAAGGAGAGACAAGAAAGCCTTCTTCAGCGATCAATGCAAAGAAATTAAGGAAAACAACAGAATGGAAAAGACTAGAGATCTCTTCAAGAAAATCAGAGATACCAAGGCAACATTTCATGCAAAGATGGGTTCAATAAAGGACAGAAATGGTATGGGCCTAACAGAAGCAGAAGACATTAAGAAGAGGTGGTAAGAATACAGAGAAGAACTGTACAAAAAAGATCTTCATAACCCAGATAATCACGATGGTGTGATCATTCACCTAGAGCCAGACATCCTGGAATGTGAAGTCAAGTGGGCCTTAGGAAGCATTGCTACGAATAAAGCTAGTGGAGGTGATGGCATTCCAGTTGAGCTATTTCAAATTCTAAAAGATGATGCTGTGAAAGTGCTACACTCAATATGCCTGCAAATTTGGAAAACTCAGCAATGGCCAACAGACTGAAAAAGGTCAGTTTTTATTCCAATCCCAAAGAAAGGCAATGCCAAAGAATAATCAAACTACCACATAATTGTACTCCTCCCACGCTAGTAAAGTAATGCTCAAAATTCTCCAAGCCAGGCTTCAACAGTACATGAGCTGTGAACTTCCAGATGTTCAAGCTGGTTTTAGAAAAGGCAGAGGAACCAGAGATCAAATTGCCAGCATCTGCTGGATCATCAAAAAAGCAAGAGAGTTTATGGACTATGCCAAAGCCTTTGACTGTGTGGATCACAACAAACTGTGGAAAATGCTGAAAGAGATGGAAATACCAGACCACCTGACCTGCCTCTTGAGAAATCTGTATGCAGGACAGGAAGCAACAGTTAGAACTGGACATGGAACAGCAGACTGGTTCCAGATAGGAAAAGGAGTACGTCAAGGCTGTATATTGTCACCCTGCTTATTTAACTTATATGCAGGGTACATCATGAGACGCTAGACTGGATGAAGCACAAGCTGGAATCAAGATTGCCAGGAGAAATATCAATAACCTCAATATGCAGATGGCACCACCCTTATGGCAGAAAGTGAAGAACTAAAGAGCCTCTTGATAAAAGTTGGCTTAAAGCTCAACTTTCAGAAAACAAAGATCATGGCATGCAGTCCCATCAATTCATGACAAATAGATGGGGAAACAATGGCAGACTTTATTTTGGGGGCTCCAAAATCACTGCAGATGGTGATTGCAGCCATGAAATTAAAAGACGCTTACTCCTTGGAAGGAAAGTTATGACCAACCTAGGTAGCAGTTCATAGGGTTGCAAAGAGTCAGACACAACTGAGCAACTGGACTGGTCTGAACTGAAAAATGGTTAAGGTGGTAAATTATCTTATGTTTTTACTACAATATAAAGAGGAGGGACTAGTGAGGAATCAACTGTGACTGAGACTATTTAGCCTTGGAGTCAGTGTGGGTAACAGAGCCATTGCTACCCAAAAGAAACACGAGAGGTCAGGCAGGTGTCTGGAGGAAGGTGTAGATGGGTTTTAGTCTTGATTGCTCAAGGGCCAACCAGCAGTGAAATGTGTTATCAATTTAGAGGTTCTCACACTTGGCAAGATTATTAGCAGTAGCCAAAGACAGCTTGGCCAGCAGAAGACCTTGATTTGTTTTGAGGGAGACAAATCAGTAGACTCAGCCAGAACATCTTTGTTGAGCTTCAAGCCAAGAAGTGAAGCAGTGCCATCAATGGAAAGATGCATAATGATTAAAAAACACCACAGAACTCAAAACAGATGAAAATAAGTGATCTAAGGCAGTGAATAATGTGAATCTTACAAAACTGCGTTTATATGTTGCAGGTGCATGGTATAGGGGTGGATCTATTTGTTTAAAAGAGCCATGACAGTTAGACAGACCATATAGAGACTAAAGATAGCTGGAAATTCATTTTGGGGGAGAGGTTGAGTCTGGGAACAACCATACTGGGATGACAGTTGACAATAACTGGGACACACACAAATGTGGATGGAATGATTAAAGGAGATTGAACAGAGAATGAAAAGGGATGTCAGGGCAGGCAGGACCATAGGTAACATCTAGTTTTAGGGAACTGTTAGAGACAGACTGAGTAGTTAGAAAGCGTTATAGAATCCAGGCTAGGAGAGAGAGTTCTTAGGGTGAAACACTGCATAGGGGTTGAGACAGATTATACTGATCTCAATAAAAGAACTTCCAAAGAACAATTGGATGGGAAAGGGGGCCAGAGGTCGTATTACCACAGACAAAGGTGTGCATGCATCAGTATGTAGAGGCTACATCAGTATGTATCAGTACTAAGGTCTGCCTTAAAGAATTTTGGTGTGAAGGCCAGCAAGGTAGGGCAGTGGCCCAAGTAGGGGAGGATAGGAAATGTTTGTTCACTGAAGTGAACACAATAAAATGCGTTAATTCTCTGTACCAACACTTTTCTTTCTCACTGGGCACAGAAAGTAGTTAGGCTTACTTAGGTGACTTTTTTTTTTCCTTTTGTTTTTAAAATTTCAATCAAAAATATTTTCACATGGTTAAAAACATTTTTTCAGTCATGAACATAACACATCCCTCATTCTTGTCTTCCCTCTCTATGCGCCAAATATCCTGTATCCATCCACAAATGAAAATGTTTTTGTGGCAGCTGTGGGATCCATCACCATATATTAAGGGACCCAGAAGGAGCCTTTCCCACTGTGCATTAGGCAGTAGGAAGGCAGACCTTGGTCCTGGCTGTGGCTTTCAAGTGATCTGTGAATCAGTTTTAGCCCCTCTTGACTGCAGTCTGGGAGCACCCAGAGAACACTGACCTAGACTGTTCCCCACAGATGAGGGAGCTTCTGTGGAAGCCTAGGTTTCCAGAGGAGACAATTTAGCATTCCAGTGGAGCAAAAACAATATCAACACACGTTTGGACATACTGAAGAGGCTGAAAAAGGCAGTTTGACTTCACCTGTGTCCCCTCACCGATGTGGCAGCACAGCTTAGTGCCAGGAGAAACCTTCCTTCTTTAGTCCATGATTCACAAATGAAGGAGAGAGAAAGATTTTCTCAGACACAGAGGCTGAGGGAGTTCATCACCACTGGTTCTGCCATAAAAGAAGTGTTGAAAGGAGTTCTTAAAGCTGAAATAAGAGGATGCTAATTAATAAAATGAAAATGCATGAAAATATACATACAACTAACATAACATGAAATAACATGAAAATATATAAAAGTATAAATACAACACACTGGTAAAGGTAAGTATATAATCAAGTTAAAAATACTCTAGTTCTTTAAAATGATGGTATAAGATTAAAGAACAAGTGTATTACAATTAACTGTAGCTACAATAATTTGTTAATGAATATAAAATATAAAAACAGGTAAACCATACATCAAAATACATTAAAGGTAGATGGGAGTAAAAGGATAGTTTTGGTATCTGATTAAATTTGTCATTAGCATAAAGTAGATTGTTACATCAATAAGGTGTTTTATGTAAGCCTGGAAACCACAAAGCAAAACAAAAACCTAAAGTAGATACACAAAAGATGCACCACTACAGAAAACCATCAGTTTACTAAGGAAGACAGTGAGAGAACAAAGCAACTGTAAAAACAGCCAGAAAACTGTAAGATGGAATTTGTAATATCTTATCTGTCAATAATTTTGCTAAATATAAATGGATTGAATTCTCCAGTCAAATGGCATAGAGTGGTGGGATGGATTTAAAAAATAAACAAACAAAAAGTAATATATGGTACTTACCAGAGACTGACTTCAGCTTTGAGGACACACACATGGGCTCAAAGTGAAGAGATGAAAAAGATACTTCATACAAGTGAAAGCCAAAAGAGTACAGTGGTACCTATACTGAAGTCAGATAAAATCGATGTTAAGCCAAAAATGGTAATTAGAGACAGAAAAGGTCATTATATAATGATAAAGGGTTCAATTCATTGAGAAGATATAACAGTCATAAATAAATGTATACCCAACTTTGGAGCACCGAAATGTATTAAATGCTAAAAGGTCTGGAAAGAAACAGACAACAATAAAATAATCTTAAGGGACATCATTATCCCACCTTCAACAGTGGGTAATACCTAGATTATCAACAGGGAAACTAGACTTCAACCAAGCTTTAAACCAAATGGACCTAAAAGATATATTCTTCTCAAGCACACACAGAATGTTCTCCAGGATGGACCATAGGCTAGATCATAAAGCGAGTCTTAACAGATTTAAGAAAATTAAAATCATACAGGTATTCTTTTTGACCATAGTGGTATAATACTAGAAGTCAGTAGCAGAAGGAAATTGAAAAATTCACAAATATGTGGAAATTAAACAACACAGTCCTGAACAACCAGTAGATCAAAAAAAGGAAATTTAAAGAAAACAGCTAAAGAAGGAGAAATCAAAAAGAAAATTGAAGAATATCTTGAAGCAAACAAAAGTGAAAATGTACCATACCAAACTATCATTTCAGTTCAGTGGCTTGTGTCCGACTCATTGTGACCCCATGGACTGCAGCTCACCGGGATTCCCTGTTCATCACCAACTCCTGGACCTTGCTCAAACTTATGTCCATTGAGTCAGTGATGCCATCTAACCATCTTTTCCTCCATCGACCCCTTTGCCTACCTTCAGTCTTTCCCAGCATCAGGGTCTTTTCCAATGAGTCCTTTGCATCAGGTGGCCGAAGTATTAGAGCTTCAGCTTCAATATCAGTCCTTCCAATGAATATTCAGGACTGATTTCTTTATGATTGACTGGTTTGATTTCCTTGTAGTCTAAGGAACTCTCAAGACTCCTCTCTAACACCAATTCAGCAACCTCAGTTCTTTGGCTCTCAGCTTTCTTTATAGTCCTATTCTTACATCCATACATGACTACTGGAAAAACCATAACTTTGACTAGATGGACCTTTGCAGGCAATGTCTTTACTTTTTAATATGCTGTCTAGGCTTGTCATAGCATTTCTCCCAAGGAGCAAGCATCTTTTAATTTCATGGCTGCAGTCACCATCTGTAGTGATTTTGGAGCCCAAGAAAATAAAGTCTCTCACTGTTTCCATTGTTTCCCTATCAATTTGCCATGAAGGATTTGGTTTTTCCAGTGGTCATATATGGATGTGAGAGTTGGACTGTGAAGAAAGCGGAGCACTGAAGAATTGATGCTTTTGAACTGTGGTGTTGGAGAAGACAGTTGAGAGTCCCTTGGACTGCAAGGAGATCCAACCAGTCCATCCTAAAGGAGATCAGTCCTGGGTGTTCATTGGAAGGAGTGATGTTGAAGCTGAAACTCCAGTACTTTGGCCACCTCATGCAAAGAGTTGACTCATTGGAAAAGACCCTGATGCTGGGAGGGATTGGAGACAGGAGGAGAAGGGGACGACAGAGGATGAGATGGCTGGATGGCATCACTGACTCGATGGACATGAGTTTGAGTGAACTCTGGGAGTTGGTGATGGACAGGGCAGGGAGGCCTGGCATGCTGTGTTTCATGGGGTTACAAAGAGTCAGACATGACTGAGTGACTGAACTGAACTGATGGTACTGGATGCCATATTAGGTTTTTGAATCTTGAGTTTTAAGCCTCCTTTTTCACTGTTCTTTCACTTTCATCAAGAGGCTCTTTAGTTCCTCTTCACTTTGCCATAAGGGTGGTGTCATCTGCTTATCTGAGGTTATTGATATTTCTCCCGGCAGTCTTGAATCTAGCTTGTACTTCATCCAGCCCGGCATTTCTCATCATGTACTCTGCAGGGTGACAATATACAGCCTTGACATACTCCTTTCCCAATTTGAAACCAGTCCATTGTTCTGTGTCCAGTTCTAAGTGTTTTTTCTTGATCTGCATACAGGTTTCTTAGGCAGCAGGTAAGGTGCCTAATTCCCATCTCTTTTAAGAATTTTCCACAGTTTATTGTGATCCACACAGTCAAAGGCTTTAGCGTAGTCAATAAAGCAGAAGTACATGTTTTTATGGAATTCTCATGCTTTTTCCATGATCAATTGGATCTTGGCAATTTGATCTCTGGTTCCTCTGCCTTTTCTAAAACCAGCTTGAAAATTTGGAAGTTCTCAGTTCAGGTACTCTTGAAGCCTAGCTTGGATAATTTTGAGCATTTCTTTGCTGGCACATGAAATGAGTGCAATTGTGCCGTTGTTTGAACATTTTTTGGCATTGCCTTTCTTTGGGATTGGAATGAAAACTGACCTTTTCCTGTCCTGTGGCCACTGCTGAGTTTTCCAAATTTGCTGGCATATTGAGTGCAGCACTCTAACAGGGTGATAGTGGCATAAATATAGACACGTGAACCAATGGAACAGAATCGAGCACTTGGCAATTACTCCCTCATATATAGCCAACCAGTATTTGGCAAGGAAGGTGAGAATATTCAATGAGGGATATAACATGTCTTCAGTAAATGGTGTTGGAAGAATTGGATACTTAAAAGAATGAAATTGGACCCCTATCTTACATTGCATAAGGAAATTAAGTTAAATAGGTTATAGACTTATGCATAAGACCTGAAACTGTAAAGCTCCTAGATGAAAACAGAGAGTTTTTGTGAAACACATTGATGTTGATAGTGATGTTGGTTACTACGAGTGAAATGACACAGAACATACAAGACACACCAGAGACAGACAGGACCCCACTCTGGCCAGAGGAACAGAACTGGGCAAACTAATTGCCGTTTATTATTATAAAGCCCTCCTTAGGCAGAATTCCAGACTGTAAGAGTAAGCCTTTTCAGTACAGTGCAGGTGCATACATGTTATCGTACAGCAAAGGGGAGTGAAATCTCTGTCTACTGCAGAGTCTGCACAAAGCCCTCATCTCCCTCTTATCTCAAGAAGGGAATGCTCCCTTGTTTGCAAGGGACCATTAAACTCAAGGCTGTATCCAGACTCTTTGGCAGAATGCCTCGTATGCAAGGACGCTCAGCCTGAGCAGAGAGACCCGTTTGTAGGCACATCTCTGCTACCCTATTAACCCTTCATAGTGATTTTTCAGATATGGCAAAAAAAAAAGAAAAAATTACTACATAGGACTTTACAAAAATCAAAAAGCTTCTGCACAACAACAGAAATAATTAGCAAAATGAAAAAGCAACCTACAAAGTAGGAGGAAGTATTTGCAAATCATGTATCTGTAAGGGATTGATATCTAAAATATATGATGATCATACAGTCCAGTAACAAAACATAATTACTGTTGCCTTTTGAGTACATGAGATTTATTCTGTTAGCAGTTTTCAACTGTGTAATGTCTTGTTGTTAATGGTAATCACCATTCTATATGTTAGATCCCCAGAACTTATTCACCTTATAGCTAGAAGGTTGTCCCCTTTGACCTAACCCCTTCAAGCCCTGTTAACTGCTCCAATCTACTGTGTTTATATTGCTTTGACTGTCTTAGCTTACACATATAAGTGATATTTGTCTTCATGAGACTTATTTCACTTAGCATGATGCCCACAAGGTCCATCCAAGTTGTTACAAATGGCACAGTTTTCTTCTTTCTTCATAAGTAGTGTGTGTGTGTGTGTGTGTGTGTGAGTGTGTGTGCGTGTGTGTATTACATCCTTTTTCATTCATTTGCTAATGGACTCTTCAGTTGTTTCCGTATTCATTAGAAGACTGATGCTGAAGCTGAAGCTCCAGTACTTTGGCTACCTGATGTGATGAGCCAACTCATTGGAAAAGATCCTGATGCTAGGAAGGATTGAGTGTAGGAGAAGGGGACAACAGAGAATGAACTGGTTGGATGGCATCACTGACTTGATAGACATGAGTTTGAGCAAACTGGGAGACAGGATAGGTCAGGGAAGCTTGGCCTACTGCAATCCATGGTGTTGCAAAGAGTTGGACACGACTGAGCAACAACAGTATGTTTGCTGTTGTGAATAACACCACAGTGAACATGATAATATAGATATCTCTTCAAGTAGTGATTTCATTTCCTTCAAATATATACCAGCAGTGGGTTTGCTAGATCATACGGTAGTTCTATTGTTAATGTTTTAAGGAACCTCCATAGTGTTTTCCACAGTGGCTGTACCGGTTTACCATTTCCATCAGCAGTGCAGGAGGGTTCCCTTTTTTCCACATCTTCACCAGTACTTGTCTTTTTGATAGTAGTCATTCTAACAGTTGTCAAGTAATATCTCATTGTGGTTTTGATTTACATTTTCTGATGATTAATGATGTTGAGCATCTTTTCCTTTGCTTGTTCGCCTTTTGTATATCTTCTTTGCAGAAACATCTGTGCAGATCCTCTGCCTATTTTTTAATCAGATTTTTGGGTTTTTTTGCTGTTCAGTTGTAGGAGTTATTTTTATATTCTTAATATATTACACCTAATCAGATGTGTGATCTGCAAGTATTTTTTCCCATTCCAGTAGGTTGCTTTTGCATGCTGATTATTGTGTCTTGATGCACAACATTTTTATGTTCAATATAGTCCCATTTGTCTAGTTTTGTTTTGGTTTCCTGTTCTTTTGTTGTCATATCTAAGAAAAAATTGCTAAATTAAACATCATAAGGTTTTCACCTGTGTTCTGTTTTAGAGTTTTATAGTTTTGGGTCTTTAGGTTTAGGAACTTAATCCATTTTCAATTAATTTTGGGGTATGTTATAAGATGAGAGCCCACTCTCTTTCTTTTGCATGTGAGTATCCAGTTTTTCCCAACACTATTTCTGAAGAAACTGTTGTTTCTTCTTTCAGTGGTCTTGGTATCCTTATCAAAGATCATTTGGCAGTATACACAAGGGTATTGAAAGGTATGCATTGAAGAGTACACTATGGAGGTTCCTTAAAAAATTAAAAATAGAACTACCATATGATCTAGCAATCCCACTGCTGTCACCCTTGTCTGTCATCACCTTCACCCCCATCCTCTTATAGAGGTAATTACTAGTATTAGTTTTTGAATTTTATGTTCTGTTTTGTGGAGGTGAGGGAGGTTAGAAAATCTATGTACATGGTTCGTATGATAATACAGCACACACCTTTCTTGCTCCCTGGCCATCTTGGTGGCTGCTCTTGGTTGGGGGCTTCCTGCTCCTAAGGTAGAAAGATGGAGGCCACAAAGAAGATGTAAAAGTCACTGGAGTCAATCAGTACTATGCTCCAGTTGGTTATGAAAAGTGGAATGTATGTAGTTGGGTACAGGCCGACTCTGAAAATGTTCAGACAAGGCAAAGCAAAACTGGTCATCCTTGCCAACAACTGCCCAGCCTTGAGGAAATCTGAATAAAGTACTATGCCATGTTGGCCAAAACTGGTGTCCATTACTGCAGTGGCTGCCTCTTGAGAAACCTGTATGCAGGTCTGGAAGCAACAGTTAGAACTGGACATGGAACAACAGACTGTTTCCAGATAGGAAAAGGAGTACGTCAAGGCTGTATATTGTCACCCTGCTTATTTAACTTCTATGCAGAGTACACCATGAGAAGTGCTGGGCTGGAAGCAACACAAGCTGGAATCAAGATTGCTGGGAGAAATAGCAATAACCTCAAATATGCAGATGACACCACCCTTATGGCATAAAGTGAAGAGGAGCTAAAAAGCCTCTTGATGAAAGTGAAAGTGGAGAGTGAAAAAGTTGGCTTAAATCTCAACATTCAGAAAACTAAGATCATGGCATCCGGTCCCATCACTTCATGGGAAATAGATGGGGAAGCAGTGGAAACAGTGTCAGACTTTACTTTTTTGGGCTCCAAAATCACTGCAGATGGTGACTGCAGCCATGAAATTAAAAGACACTTACTCCTTGGAAGAAAAGTTATGACCAACCTAGATAGCATGTTGAAGAGCAGAGACATTACTTTGCCAACAAAGGTCCGTCTAGTCAAGGCTATGGTTTTTCCTGTGGTCATGTATGGATGTGAGAGTTGGACTGTGAAGAAAACGGAGCACCAAAGAATTGCTGCTTTTGAACTGTGGTGTCAGAGAAGACTCTTGAGAGTCCCTTGGACTGCAGGGAGATCCAACCAGTCCATTCTGAAGGAGATCAGCCCTGGAATTTCTTTGGAAGGAATGATGCTAAACCTGAAACTCCAGTATTTTAGCCACCTCATGCAAAGAGTTGACTCATTGGAAAAGACTCAGATGCTGGGAGGGATTAGGGGCAGGAGGAGAAGGGGACGACCGAGGATGAGATGGCTGGATGGCATCACGGACTCGATGGACGTGAGTCTGAGTGATCTCCGGGAATTGGTGATGGACAGGGAGGCCTGGCATGCTGCGATTCATGGGGTCACAAAGAGTTGGACATGACTGAGCAACTGAACTGAACTGAATAATATTGAATTGGGCACAGCATGTGGAAATTACACTGTATGTACACTGACTGTCATTGATCCAGGTGACTGAAATCATTGGAAGCATGCCAGAACAGACTGGTGAAAAATAAATTGTGTACAATTTTTCTTTAACTGGCTGGAGATTGTTTTGTTTTGTTTTTAATGCAGTGTACAAAGCTATCCATTGAAAGAATGTTTCCACATCTGCCCTCTCTTTCCCTCCTCATTAGGTATGCCCTCCTCTGTAGGTTACTGGTTTTGTTAGTTCTTTTTATAATTTTCCAACGTATGTTAATCTATAGTATTACCCTTCTCCTTTCTTACACAAAAGGTAGCTGATATACTATATACTGTCTTCAGTACCATTTCCCTGCCTCAAGTTGGCAATGTTTCGTAAAGCTCTTTTCATAGCATGAGCTTTCCTATGCCTTTTTTTATAGATGAAGAATATTCCATTGTGTAATTTTACTATTTTTAATCAGTGCGAACCAATGAACTCTTTTGCAGTTGTTAAAAACAATGTTACAGTGAGAAACTTGGCATATGTTATTTCATAATTAGTCAAGTGTGTTTGTAGAATGAGATTTCATTATTGTTGTCTGTAGTGAAGTAAAGTCCCTCAGTCGTGTCTGACTCTGTGCAGCCCGTGGACTGTAGCATGCATCAGGCTTCTCTGCCCATGGAATTCTCCAGGCAAGAATACTGGAGTGGGTTGCCATTTCCTTCTCCAGGGAATCTTCCTGACCCAGGGATTGAACCCACATCTCACGCATTTCAGGCAGACGCTTTACCGTCTGAGCCATCAGGGAAGCTGTCTGTAGAGCCTATACTAATAAATTACCTGTCTGTAGAGCCTGTACTAATAAATTACAGAGTTTGGGTGAACTCTGGGAGTTGGTGATGGACAGGGAGGCCTGGCATGCTGCAGTTTATGGGGTTGCAAAGAGTCGGACACAACTGAGCAACTGAACTGAACTGAATTAAAGTCACCCATTCCAGTCCATTTTAGTTTGCTGATTCCTAAAATGTCAGCGTTCACTCTTACCATCTCCTGTTTGACCACTTCCAATTTGCCTTGATTCGTGGACCTAACATTACAGGTTCTTATGCAGTATTTCTCTCTGTAGCATTGGAGCTTGCTTCCATCACCAGTCACATCCACCGCTGGGTGTTGATTTTGCTTTGGCTCTCTCTCTTCATTCTTTCTGGAGTTATTTCTCCATTGATCTTCAGTAGCATATTGGGCACCTACCGACAGGGGGAGTTCATTTTTTAGTGTCCTGTCTTTTTGCCTTTTCATACTATTCATGGGGTTCTCAAGGCAAGAATACCGAAGTGGTTTGCCCTTCCCTTCTCCAGTGGACCACAATTTGTTAGAGCTCTCTACCATGACCCATCTGTCTTGGGTGGCCCTACATGGCATGGCTCATAGTTTCATTGAGTTAGACAAGGCTGTGGACTCATGGTTTTAGAAAAGGCAGAGGAACCAGAGATCAAATTGCCAACATCTGCTGGATCATGGAAAAAGCAAGAGTGTTCCAGAAAAACATCTATTTCTGCTTTATTGACTATGCCAAAGCCTTTGATTGTGTGGATCACAAGAAACTGTAGAAAATTCTGAAAGAGATGGGAATACCAGACCATCTGGCCTGCCTCTTGAGAAATCTGTATGCAGGCCAGGAAGCAACAGGTAGAACTGGACATGGAACAACAGACTGGTTTCAAATAGGAAAAGGAGTACGTCAAGGCTGTATATTGTCACCCTGCTTATTTAACTTCTATGCAGAGTACATCAGGAGAAACACTGAACTGGAAGAAACACGAGCTGGAATCAAGATTGCTGGGAGAAATAGCAATAACCTCAGATATGCAGATGACACCACCCTTATGGCAGAAAGTGAAGAGGAACTAAAAAACCTCTTGATGAAAGTGAAAGTGGAGAGTGAAAAAGTTGGCTTAAAGTTTAGTATTCAGAAAATGAAGATCATGGCATCTGGTCCCATCACTTCATGGGAAATAGATGGGGAAACAGTGGAAACAGTGTCAGACTTTATTTTTTTTGGGCTCCGGAATCACTGTAGATGGTGACTGCAGCCATGAAATTAAAAGACTCTTACTCCTTGGAAGGAAAGTTATGACCAACCTAGATAGCATATTCAAAAGCAGAGACATTACTTTGCCGACTAAGGTCTGTCTAGTCAAGGTTATGGTTTTTCCTATAGTCATGTATGGATGTGAAAGTTGGACCGTGAAGAAGGCTGAGTGCCGAAGTATTGATGCTTTTGAACTGTGGTGTTGGAGAAGACTCTTGACAGTCCCTTGGACTGCAAGAAGATCCAACCAATCCATTCTGAAGGAGATCAGCCCTGGGATTTCTTTAGAAGGAATGATGCTAAAGCTGAAACTCCAGTACTTTGGCCACCTCATGTGAAGAATTAGCTCATTGGAAAAGACTCTGATGCTGAGAGGGATTGGGGGCAGGAGGAGAAGGCGACAGGGAGGCAGGAGGAGACAGAGGATGAGATGGCTGGTTGGCATCACTGACTCGATGGACGTGAATCTGAGTGAACTCCGGAAGTTGGTGATGGACAGGGAGGCCTGGCGTGCTGCGATTCATGGGGTCACAAAGAGTTGGACACGACTGAGCGACTGAACTGAACTGAACTGTGGACCATGTGATTAGATTGGTTAGTTTTGTGTGATTGTGGTTTTCAGTCTATTTGTTGCAGAGAAGGATAAGACACTTATGGAAGCTTCAAGATGGGAGAGACTGACTGAGGGGGAAACTGTTCTGATGGGTGGGGCCATGCTTAGTAAGTCTTTAATCCAATTTTCTGTTATATAGTTTAAGATTAGTGGTTTTGTTTTGTAATTATCAGTTCTGGTCTTAAGGAAAGTTAGTCTTAAAGATTGTTGTCACTATAACTTAGAGTTCAAGAAAAACTCATCTTATGTGATTAAGGGAAAGCAGTGTAGGGAAAAAAAAAAAAAAAGGTTTTGCCCTTTCTCCATCTTCAGAGCCCTGGACCCCTACCTCCTTGAGGGCCCCAGATTCTTTATCAGCCTACCTAACAATTAGCTGTCAGCATAGCTGACTAATATTTGTGATTGTCTCACCCAAAGCTCTTCCTTTTGAGATGGCCAGGAGACTCCCTTTATAAGTGTGGTTTGGATTTTATATGTTATTGTAACAACTTTGTAAAGCTGCTTTTTCTCTTTCAAAACAGGGTTTTTTGTTTTTGTTTTTTTCTTCAGCAGATACAGAATTAAACTTTTCAAATAACAAGGCTTGCTTTAGTTTAGTTCAAGGTAATTGGTTATAGGTACTTTAAAACAAACTACTCTCGATTCTTCTTACTCTAAAGCATTTTGAGGCATAAAACTGAATTGCGGTGAAGTGTGGCTGGCTAACAGGGCTCAGATGGTAAAGAATCTGCCTGCAGTGCAGGAGACCCAGGTTCAATCCCTGGGTCAGGAATATTCCCTGGAAAAGGCTAATGAACCCATTGTGGTATGCATATGTCTGTGCACCTGGACAGATGTGCCATTTTTCTGCACATCTTTTGCATGTGATAATACTACTTTATATATAGTTGCCCTAACCCACAATCAAAAAGAAGGATGGTTTCATGGCAACAGTGGAACTATCATCTTGAGCATAAAGTTTGTGAATGATGGTGGAGATAGTGGTAAAGAGCCTGCTTGCTAATGCAGGAACTGTAAGAGACTTAGGTTCAATCCCTGGGTCTTGAAGATCCCCTGGAAGAGGGCATGGCAGTCCACTCCAGTATTCTTGCCTGAAGAATCCCATGGATAGAGGAGCCTGGCAGGCTGCAGCCCACAGGGTCACAAAGAGTTGAACATGACTGAAGCCACTTTATACACAAACACACACACTTAAACACACACACACACACATAGTATAGGTAGTAGATTAAAGCACACCCTAATGTAATTTAGAGAAGAGTTTATTTGTACATTATTTAGATGTGCTGTATGTGTTCTCTTGGCCATTCATTAATACTCTCTCATTAACTGAGTAATAATTAATTCCCTCCTCTGTTCTCAGTTTCCAGTCATACTTTGTCAGAAGCTTGAATCACCAAACTGTTTTTCATGAAAAAAATTTTTTTTTATAGTGCAAGGGTTGCAAAGAAGTAAAGAGACATGTTACATGCTTTTGAAAATAATATAATAGGCTCAGATACTGCTTTTTTTGTAGATATTTAAAAAAATTATTGAAATACGATTCCTTCATACTGTTGTGTTAGTTTCTTCTTTACAATGAAGTAAATAAGCTGTATGTTTACATTTATCTCTTTCCTCTTGAACCTCCCACTCCCCCACTCACCCCTCCCAGGTCCTTGTAGAGCACCCAGTTGGAGCTTTCTGTGCTTTATAGCAGCTTCCCACTCACTGTTTACATATAAGTTCAGTTCAGTCGCTCAGTCGTGTCCGACTCTTTGTGACCCCATGAATCACAGCACGCCAGGCCTCCCTGTTCATCACCATCTCCCGGAGTTCACTGAGACTCACGTCCGTCGAGTCCATGATGCCATCCAGCCATCTCATCCTCTGTCGTCCCCTTCTCCTCCTGCCCCCAATCCCTCCCAGCATCACAGTTTTTTCCAATGAGTCAGCTCTTCTCATGAGGTGGCCAAAGTACTGGAGTTTCAGCTTTAGCATCATTCCTTTCAAAGAAATCCCAGGGTTGCTCTTCAGAATGGACTGGTTGGATCTCCTTGCAGTCCAGGGGACTCTCAAGAATCTTCTCCAACACCACAGTTCAAAAGCATCAGTTCTTCGGCGCTCAGCCTTCTTCACAGTCCAACTCTCACATCCATACATGACTATAGGAAAAACCATAGCCTTGACTAGACGGACCTTAGTTGGCAAAGTAATGTCTCTGCTTTTGAGTATGCTATCTAGGTTGGTCATAACTTTCCTTCCAAGCAGTACGCGTCTTTTAATTTCATGGCTGCAGTCACCATCTGCAGTGATTTTGGAGCCCCCCAAAATAAAGTCTGACACTGTTTCCACTGTTTCCCCATCTATTTCCCATGAAGTGATGGGACCCAATGCCATGATCTTCATTTTCTGAATGTTGAGATTTAATCCAACTTTTTCACTCTCCACTTTCACTTTCATCCAGAGGCTTTTTAGTTCCTCTTTACTTTCTGCCATAAGGGTGGTATCATCTGCATATCTGAGGTTATTGATATTTCTCCCGGCAATCTTGATTCCAGCTTGTGTTTCTTCCAGTCCAGCGTTTCTCATGATGTACTCTGCATAGAAGTTAAATAAGCAGGGTGACAATATACAGCCTTGACGTACTCCTTCTCCTATTTGGAACCAGTCTGTTGTTCCATGTCCAGTTCTACCTGTTGCTTCCTGACCTGCATACAGATTTCTCAAGAGGCAGGTCAGGTAGTCTGGTATTCCCATCTCTTTCAGAATTTTCTACAGTTTCTTGTGATCTACACAGTCAAAGGCTTTGGCATAGTCAATAAAGCAGAATAGGTGTTTTTCTGGAACTTTCTTGCTTTTTCCATGATCCAGCAGATGTTGGCAATTTGATCTCTGGTTCCTCTACCTTTTCTAAAACCAGCTTGAACATCAGGGAGTTCACAGTTCACGTATCGCTGAAGCCTGGCTTGGAGAATTTTGAACATTACTAGCATGTGAGATGAGTGCAATTGTGCGGTAGTTTGGACATTCTTTGACATTGCTTTTCTTTGGGATTGGAATGAAAACTGACCTTTTCCAGTCCTGTGGCCACTGCTGAGTTTTCTAAATTTGCTGGCATACTGAGTGCAGCACTTTCACAGCATCATCTTTCAGGATTTGAAACAGCTCAATTGGAATTCCATCACCTCCACTAGCTTTGTTCATAGTGATGCTTTCTAAGGCCCACTTGACTTAACATTCCAAGATGTCTGGCTCTAGGTTAGTGATCGCATCATCATGACTATCTGGGTCGTTAAGATCTTTTTTGTATGGTTCTTCTGTGTATTTTTGCCACCTCTTCTTAATATCTTCTGCTTCTGTTAGGTCCATACCATTTCTGTCCTTTATCGAGCCCATCTTTTCATGAAATGTTCCCTTGGTATCTCTAATTTTCTTGGAGAGATCTCTAGTCTTTCCCAATCTGTTGTTTACATATGGTGATGTGTATATGTCAATCCCAACCTCCCAATTTGTCCTACTCTACCCTCCCTCCCCTAACCACATGTCATGTCTCTAGGTCTGTGTCTCTATTCCTGCCTTGGAAATAGGTTCATCTATTCCATTTTTCTAGATTCTATGTGTAAATGTTAGGTGCTCAGTTGTGTCTGACTGTGACCCCATGGGCTTAGCCCACCAGGCTCCTCTGTCCATGGGATTCTCTAGTCAAGAATACTGGAGTGGATTGCCATTCTCTTCTTCAGGAGATCTTCCTCACCCAGGGATTGAACCTGGGTCTTCCACATTGCAGGCAGATTCTTTACTGTCTGAGCCACCAGGGAATATATATCCATTAATATATGATATTTGTTTTTCTTTTTCTGGCTTACTTCAGTCTGTATGAGAGACTCTAGGTCCATTTATGTCTCTACAAATGACCCTATTTCTTTCCTTTGGTGGCTGAGTAATAGGCCATTGTGTTTATGTACCACAGTGTCTTTATCCATTCGTCTGTCATTGGACACTTAGGTAACTTCCATTTCTTGGCTATTGTAAATAGTGCTGCAGTGATTGGGGTACATGTGTCCTTTTGAATTATTTTCTTGGGGTATATACCCATTAGTTGGATTGCTGGATCATAGGGTAGTTCTGTGTTCAGTTTTTTAAGGAACCTCCATACTGTTCACAGTAGCTGTATCAGTTTGCCTTCTCATCAGTGGTGTAAGAGCATTCCCTTTTCTTCACACCCTCTACACCATTTATTGTTTGTAGACTTTTTGATGGCCATTCTGATCCATGTGAGGTGATACCTCATTGTAGTTTTGATTTGCATTTCTCTTATAATTTTTGATGTTGAGCATCTTTTCATATGTTTGTTGGTCATCTGTACGTCTTCTTTGGAGAGATGTTTATTTAGGTCTTCTGCCCATTCTGCCCATCTTGAGATAATTATTTTCTTGATGTTGAGCTCCATGAGCTATTTGTATATTTTAAAGATTAATCCTATGTTTGTTGCTTTCTTTGCAAATATTTTCTCCCATTCTGAGGATTGTCTTTTCATCTTGTTTGTGTAGAGCTTGTGTGGGGAGCCTAATTCCTCCAGCTTTAGTTTTCTTTCTCAAGGTTACTTTGGCTATTTGGTGTCGTTTGTGTTTCCATACAAATTTTAAAATTATTTATTTTTAATTGAATGAAAGATTCTTTAAATTCTGTCATGCTTTATAGTTTTCAGAAGTTTCCCTTCCATAACAAAGTACCGTAGACTGGGTGACTTAAGCAATAGAAATTTTCTTCCTCGTAGTTCTGTAGACTAGGAGTCAAAGATCAAGCTTCCAGTAGGGTTGGTTTCTGGTAAGACCTCTCATCCCAGCTTATAGATAGTCGCCTTCTCACTGTGTCCCCACATAGCATTTTCTCTGTGCATGTCCCTCTTTTTATAGCAACACCAGTCCTATTCATTTAAGCCTCCCTTGTTACCTCATTTAAATTTAATTACCTCCTTGAAGGATATATCTCCAAATTTGAGGGGGGGACACAGTTCATTTCACAGGAACAATCCATAATGTTCAACAATGAGCCAAGAGATATCCTAAAGTGATGGCAAATGAGTAGTTAGAGGGAAAACTGATTCAGCTAACCATCAGCTAAGTTTATTAAGTACAAATAGAGGTAGATCAAAGAAGTTGGTATAGAAATACAAAAATGTGTGTAGTGGCTTTATAAGATGGGCTTGTTTTTTACTGTTGTTATATGTCATATAAATGCTATACTGAAAGTAGATTTCCAGACAAATATATTTTGCTCTGAAAGAGCCTTAGGTAAAGGCCAGGTACAGCTTGTGTAGTAAAGATTTGAACCTCAGACAGAAATGTCTTTCTTTGCCTCAGTTTCTAGGAGGTAATCTCTAGACCCTTGGAATGTTATGCTGATAGGAATGTCTTTGTTTACTCCAGGGCCTTGTGATAGTAATTATGTAATTAGATAGTCAGATAGTAATTTTGTGATTTTGCCTGGGGCCTCAGAGCCACACCCACAACTTAATGAAGGGTGTGGGTTTTCAGTCCTGCAGCTTGATTTCCTCAGGGTTGGAAGCTGAGATGGTCAAATCAGCCCCGATGGGCAGGCAACTATGCATGCAAGATATTTAACGCTATTGACACCAAGGCTTGGTTGGGTTTCCTGTTTGGCAACAGTTCATGCTTTTTTCATACATCATTACCAGGAGAATCATGCTGTCTTGATTCTGTGACAAAGACAATTGGAAACTCTGAATTTTTAGCTTTCTGGACTCTTCCCTATATGCTTTTTCCTTTGGCTGATGTTAATCTCTATCCTAAAACTGTAAGTAACACACATGTGCACATTTACACACACATACAAAAAGTTTCCCACAAATGTTTTTATATAATAACCTTTTTCTCCCTACCCTTCCCCCGTTCTCTCTCCCCTCTGATAACCACTAGTTCTCTAAATCTGTGAGTCTGTTCCTTTTTGTTTTATTCACTAGTTCATTGTATGTTTTAGATTCCACATATAAGTGATACCATACAAGATTTATCTTCCTTTGACTTACTTTACTAAGCATAATGCCTTTCAGGTCTATTCATTTTTCTGCAAATGGAAAATTTTCGTTCTTTTTTATAACTGAGTAAATTCCATTGTGTGTGTGTGTGTATACATACAAATATATAGATATATATGTACACACCCCACATCTTCATCCACTCCTCTGTTGATGGACACTTAGGTCACTTCCATACCTTGGCAGTTGTAAATAATGCACTCTTGAACATTGGGGTGCATAGATCTTTTCAAATGAGTGTTCTTGAGGTTTGTTTGTTTGTTTGTTTGTTTTTGGATATTTACCCAGGAGCAGAATTGCTAGGTCATATGGTAGTTCTGTTTTTAAATTTTTGCAAAACCTCCATATTGTTTTTCACAGTGGCTGCACCAATATACAGTTTACATTCCACCAACAGTGAGCAAGGATTCCTTTATCTCTACATCTTTGCCAACATTTGTTATTTGTGTTCTTTTTTAATGATACTCTTTCTGACTAGTGTGAGCTGATACTTCACTGTGGTTTTGATTTGCATTTCCTAATGATTAGCAATGTTGGGTATTTTTAATGTGTTTATTGGCCATCTGTATGTGTTTTTTGGAACAAAGTTCAGTTTTTATGCCCCTTTTTAATTGGATTTGTCTTTTTGATGTTGACTTGTATCAACTATATATGTTGGATATTAACCCCTTATTGATCATATTATTTGCAAATGTTTTCTCCTACTCAGAAGGTTGTTTTTAGTTTGTTGATGGTCTCATTTGCTGTCCAGAAGCTTTCAAGTTTAATTACGTCCCTTTTGTTTTTGCTTTTGCTTCCTTTGCTTTAGGAGATAGATCAAAAAAGAAATATTGCTGCCATTTATGTCAAAGTGTAATCTGCCTATTTTGTTTTAGTAGTTTTATAGTGTCATTTCTTACATTTAGATCTTTAATCTATTTTGAGTTTATTTTTGTATGTGGTGTTAGAGAGTGTTAATTTTATTCTTTTACATGTAGTTGTCTAATTTTCCCAGAACCACTTATTGAAGAGACGTTTTCTCCATTATTTATTCCTACCTCTGTCATAGATTAATTGACCATCAGTGTGTGGGTTTCTATGCTCTCTCTTCTGTTCCATTGATCTCTATGTGTTGTTGTGCCATAGCATACCATTTTGATTGATATAGCTTTGTAGTGTAGTCTGAAACCAGGGAACATTATTCTTCCAGCTCTGTTCTTCTTTCTCAAGATGGTTTTGGCTATTTGGGGGTCTTTTGTGTTTCTATAGAAATTTTAAAATTATTGATTCTAGTTCTGTGAAAAATGCCCTTTTGCTTTGATAGGGATTACATTGAATCTGTGGACTGCCTTGGGTAGTATGGTCATTTTAGCACTATTCTTCCAATTCATGATCATGGCATATCTTTCATCTGTTTGTGTTGCCTTTCATTTATTTCATCTGTGTCTTATAGTTTTCCAAGTACAGATCTTTTATCTCCTTATCTTTTCTGACCTCAATACTATGATATTAGAAGTTAACTACAAGGGAAAAAACTGTAAAAAATGCAGACATATGGAGGCTAAATGGTAAGCTGCTAAACAATCAGTGGATCAGTGAAGAAATCAAAGATGAAATTAAAAAAATATATATCTGAAGATAAATGAAAATGAACACACAGTGATCCAGGACCTGTGGGAAACAGAAAAAGCAATTCTGAAGGAAAGTTTATAGCAATACAAGCTTACCCAGGAAACAAGAAAAGTTTCAAATAAGCAATCCAATCTTACACCTAAAGGAACTAGAAAAAGAAAAAGACAAAATCCAAAGTTAGTAGAAGGAAAGAAATCATAAAGGGTAGAGCAGAAATAAATAAAATAGAGGCTAAAGGAAAAAAATAGAAAAGATCAATGAAACTAAAGCTGGTTCTTTGAAAAAGCAAGCAAAACTGATAAATCTTTAGCCAGACTCATCAAGAGAAAAAGAGAAAGGACCCAGATCAATAAAATCAGACATGAAAAAGGAGAAATTACAACCAGCACCACAGAAATGCAAAAAAATCATTATGAGGCTACCGCAAGGAACTATATGACAGTACAATGGATAATCTAGGAGAAATGTGGAAATTCTTAGAAAAGTATAATCTCTCAAGACTGAACAAGGGAAAAATAGAAGATATGAACAGATCAATTACAAGTAATGACATTGAATTTTTAAAACTTCTAGAAAACAAAAGTCCAGGACCATATGGCTTTATAGGTGAATTCTGTAAAACACTTAGAGAAGAGTTAACACCTGTCCTTCTCAAGCTGTTCCAAAAAATTGCAGAGGAAGGAACACTTCTAAAGTCATCCTGTGAGGGCACCTGAAACCAAAACCAGACAAAGATATCGCACACAAAAAAGAGAATTACAGACCAAAATCACTGATGAACATAGATGTAAAAATCCTCAGCAAAATACTACCCAACCAACTCCGATAGTACATTTGTAGTTGTTCAGTTATGTCTGACTCTGCGACCCCGTGGACTACAGCACATGAGGTTTCCCTGTCCCTCACCATCTCCTGAAGCTTGCTCAAACTCATATCCTTTGAGTTGGTGATACCATCCAGCCATCTCATCCTCTGTCGTCCCCTTCTCCCCCTGCCTTCAATCTTTCCCAGGATTAGGGTCTTTTCCAATGAATCGGTTCTTCACATCAGATGGCTGATGTATTGGAGTTTCACTTTCAGCTGAAGTCCTTATTAATACCATCACATCATAAAGAATGGATGCTTTCAACGTTTTTAGCTTGATACTGAATAAATTGGTTAAACTTTAAGGTTGGTAGGATCATCCAGAGCAAACACAGGCTGATAAGAAACAATATGAAGATTCCCTGGCACGTCAGTAATAAAGAATCCGCCTTTCAGCAGGAGACACAGGTTCAGTCCCTAGTCCAGGAAGATCCTATGCTTCAGAGATCTAAGCCTGTGTGTCACAGCTATTGAGTCTGTGCTCTCGAGCACAGGAGCCATACCTACTGAACCCCACACACCCTAGAGCCTGACCATGAGAAGTCTGTGCACTGCAACTAGAGAGCGGCCCCCACTCCTTGCAACTAGAGAAAAGCCTTCACAGAAACAAAGACCCAACACAGCCAAAAATAAGCAAATATTAAAAAAAAAAAAAAAAAGACTTTAAAGGACAAATGAGGAACAACAAAAAAATCCCAATAGGAACTGGAGACCAAGGCTTCAGAATATATAAAGTAGCAGATTGTTGGCAATGTCAAGTATAAGCTGTTTTGGAAACAGTTTAGTGAAGATTGTGTCACGGATAGTGGCCCTAGGATATCCCCAAGTCCTGTTGGCCTGTGGGATGATCAGGGCAGACAAATTGTGTAAATTGCTGTGGGTAGGTAAGTGGAATCTTCAGGTTTAGTGGGAAAGATCAGTAAATGCTCACGTTCAGTTCAATTCAGTTCAGTCGCTCAGTCGTGTCTGACTCTTTGCGACCCCATGAATCACAGCACACCAGGCCTCCCTGTCCATCACCAACTCCTGGAGTTCACTGAGACTCGCGTCCATCGAGTCAGTGATGCCATCCAGCCATCTCATCCTCTGTCATCCTCTTCTCCTCCTGCCCCCCATCCCTCCCAGCATCAGAGTCTTTTCCAATGAGTCAACTCTTCACATGAGGTGGCCAAAGTACTGGAGTTTCAGCTTTAGCATCATTCCTTCCATGAACAGTATGAAAAGGCAAAATGATAGGATACTGAAAGAGGAACTCCCCAGGTCAGTAGGTACCCAATATGCTACTGGAGATCAGTGGAAAAATAACTCCAGAAAGAATGAAGGGATGGAGCCAAAGCAAAAACAATACCCAGCTGTGGATGTGACTGGTGATAGAAGCAAGATCCGATGCTATAAAGAGCAATATTGCATAGGAACCTGGAATGTCAGGTCCATGAATCAAGGCAAATTGGAAGTAGTCAAACAAGAGATGGCAAGAGTGAATGTCGACATTCTAGGAATCAGCGAACTAAAATGGACTGGAATGGGTGAATGCTCACGTTAGGTGACATTAAATTAAAAATATTTTTCGCAGGACAAACTTTTCTAATCAAAGACATTTAAAGTGTCCCAGAGTGCCTTTCAGTGACTAAGCCAGAATTCTAGTGTTTCTGGGCACATGTGTATTACAGAAAGAGTTCTGTCATGCTGCCTGTCAATTAATACAGCAGAACGTTTGAAGATTGATACTGTTCAATAGAGTTCAGTTCAGTCGCTCAGTCATGTCCAGCTCTTTGTGACCCCATGAACCACAGCATGCCAGGCCTCCCTGTCCATCACCAACTCCCAGAGTCCACCCAAACCCATGTCCATTGTGTCGGTGATGCCATCCAACCATCTCATCGTCTGTCGCCCCCTTCTCCTCCTGCCCTCAATCTTTCCCAGCATCAGGGTCTCTTCAAATGAGTCAGCTCTCCACATCAGGTGGCCAAAGTATTGGAGTTTCAGCTTCAACGTCAGTTCCTCCAATGAACACCCAGGACTGATTTCCTTTAGGATGGACTAACTGGATCTCCTGGCAGTCCAGGGGACTCTCAAGAGTCTTCTCCAACACCACAATTCAAAACTTGCTCAAATTCGTGTCCATTGAGTCCATGATGCTGTCTAACCATCTAATCCTCTTGCCTTTGATCTTTCTCAGCATCAGAATATTTTCCAGTGAGTCAGCTCTTTGCATCTGGTGGCCAGAGTATTGGAGCTTCAGCTTTAGCATCAGTCCTTCCAATGAATATTCAGGGTTGATTTCCTTTAGGATTGACTGGTTTGACCTCCTTGCAGTCCGAGGGACTCTCAAGAATCTTCTCCAAAACCGTAGTTCAAAAGCATCAGTTCTTTGGTGCTCATCCTTTATGGTCCAACTCACATCTCTACATGAGTACTGGAAAAACCATAGCTTTGACTATACAGACATTTGTTGGTAAAGTAATGTTTCTGCCTTTTAATACACTCCTAGGTTTGTCATAGCTTTCCTTCCAAGGGGCAAGCATCTTTTAATTTCTTGGCTGTAGTCACTGTTCACAGTGATTTTGGAGTCCAAGAAAATAAAATCTGTCACTGTTTCCACTCTTTTCCATTCTCTTGCCATGAAGTGATGGGACCAATGCCATGATCTTCATTTTTTGAATGTTGAATTTTAAGCCAGCTTTTCACTCTCATCAAGAAGCTCTTTAGTTCCTCTTCACCTTTTGTCATTAGATTGATATCATCTGCATGTTGAAGTTTTTTATATTTCTCCTGGCAGTCTTGATTCCAGTTTGTGATTCATCCAACCTATGGCTTTTCATGATGTACTCTGCATATAAGTTAATAAGCAAGGTGATGATACACAGCCTTGTCATTCTCCTTTCCCAATTTTGAACAAATCCACTGTTCCATGTCCAGTCCTAACTGTTGCTTCTTGACTCACATATAGGTTTCTCAGGAGACAGGTCAGGTGGTCTGGTATTCCCATCTCTTTAAGAATTTTCCACAGTTTGTTGTGATCCACGCGGTCAAAGGCTTTAGTGTACTCAGTGAAGCAGAGGTAGATGTTTTTTCTGGAATTCTCTTACTTTCTCCATGATCACATGAATGTTGTCAATTTGATCATCCCTGTTTCTTCCAAACCCTGCTTGTACATCTGGAAGTTCTCGGTTTGCATACTGCTGAAGCCTAGCTTGAAGGATTTTGAGCATAATCTTGCTAGCATCTGAAATGAGCACAATTGTATGGCAGTTGGAACATTCTTTGGCATTGGCCTTCTTTAGGATTGGAATGAAAATTGACCTTTTCTAGTCCTGTAGCCACTGCTGCATTTTCCAGATTTGCTAGGATATTGAGTTCAGCCCTTTAACTACATCTTCTTTTAGGATTTTTAATAGTTCAGCTAGAATTCCATCAGCTCCACTAGCTTTGTTCCTTCCTAGTAAAGCTTTCTGAGGCCCATGACTTCACATTCCAAGATGTCCAGCTCTAGGTGAGTGACCACAGCATTGTGGTTATCCAGCTCATTAAGACATTTCTTGTATAGTTCATCTGTGTATTCTTGCCACCTCTTCTGCTTCTGTTAATGTCCTTTCCATTTCTATCCTTTATTGTGCACATCCTTGCATGAAATGTTCCCTTGATATCTCCAGTTTTCTTGAAGAGATCTCTAGTCTTCTCATTCTATTGTTTTCCTCTATTTTTTGCCCTGTTTATTTAAAAAGGCCTTCTTATCCCTTCTTGCTATTATCTGGAACTCTGCATTCAGTTGGGTATATCTTTCCCCTTCTCCTTTGCTTTTCACTTCTTTTGTTTCTCCTTCTCCCTTGCCTTTCACTTCTTTTCTTTTCTCAGCTATTTGTAGAGCCTCCTCAGACATCCACTCTGCCTTCTTGCATTTCTTTTTCTTTGGTCACCGCCTCCTGTACAGTGTCATGAACGTCTATGCATAGTTCTTCAGGCACTCTGTCTGTCAGATCTAGTCCCTTGAATCTGTTTGTCACCTCCACTGTATAATCATAGGGGATCTGATTAGCTCCTACCTGAATGCCCTGATGGTTTTCCCTACTTTCTTCAATTTAGGCCTGAATTTTGCAATAAGGAGGTCATGATTTGACCCCCAGTCAGCTCTTTTTGCTGAGCTTCTCCATCTTTGGCAGCAAAGAACATGATCAGTCTGATTTCACTATTGACCATCTGGTGATATCCATGTGTAGAGTCATCTCTTTGGTTGTTCCAAAAGGTTGTTTACTATGAAAAGTGTGTTCTCTTGACAGAACTCTTGTTAGCCTTTGCCCTGCTTAATTTTGTACTCTGAGGCCGAACTTGCATGTTGTGGGTATCTCTTAATTTCCTACTTTTGTAGGAATCTTTTGATGAATCTTTTTTGGTGTTCTAGTATGTGTTGTACGTCTTCATAAAACTGGTCAGGTTCAGCTTCTCTGGCATCAGTGGTTAGGACATAGACCCATTTCAGTATTCTTGCCTAGAGAATTCTATGGACAGAGGAGCTTGGCAGGGTATAGTTTATAGCATCAAAAAGACTTGACTGAAGTGGCTTAATACACACTGTGTTGAATGGTTTGCCTTGCGAACGGGGGTTGCAGCCGAATACTGCATTTCTGACTCTTGTTGACTATGAGGGCTACTCCATTTCTTCTAAGAGATGCTTACCCACAATAATAGATATAATGGCCATCTGAATTATTATAAAAGTTGCCCATTCCTGTCCTTAGTTCACTGATTCCTAAGATGTTGATGTTTATTCATCTCCTGCTTGACCACAGCCAATTTACTGTGATTCATGGACCTAACATTCTAGGTTCTTATGTAGTTTTGTTTTTTATGACATCAGACTTTACTTTCACCAGCAGATACATCCACAACTGACTGTTGTTTCTGCTTTGGCCCAGCCATTTCATGCTTACTTGAACTGTTAGTAATTGCCTTCCAGTGGCATATTGGACACCTTCCAACCAGGGTGGGGAGACTCATATTGCAATGAAATATCTTTTTGCCTTTTCATAGTGTCCATGGGGTTCTCGGTGTAAGAATGTTAGGCTGGGCTGCCATTTCCTTCTCCAGTGGACCACATTTTGTCAGAACTCTTCACTATGACCAGACCGTTGTGGGTACTACTAATGAAGAGTACATGATGAGTTTAGAGCCCAAACTTGACTTTGGATAGGTTACTAATGCCCTTGCTTCAAAGTTTATTAGTGAATAGTTATTTATTTTTAAAAAGTCACCCGGTTTATTTTTTAGCAAGTCCATTGTTTTGATTGATGAGGCAGAGGCTAGAGTAACCCATACAGTCATGATTTGGAAAAGTAATATATTTGTTACTATTAGGGATTTTTTCCCATGTGAAAAGTATGTAGAGGTAACCTCTTTCTTTGATTCGGATTTTAAAATTATAAAAGGAACTTGGTGTAAAATCACTGCAGACCTATATTTGGAAGTGAAATATTTTATGATTAGGAAGTAAAGAGGTTTATATCCACTTGCCTTTTATTCAGTAGCTGTTATACATTTATCTTTGAACTTCCAATTTGTTATCACAAGCATTTTAAAGTTTATATGCTGTTTGCCAGATTTTTGCTAAAATGAATTTATTTGGGAACTTTAAATACAAAGGATCTCTTTGTGCTTTTTTTATGTTCCTTTGAAACACAGATCCAATCACTGAAAAAAGGTTTTCCTTATTTCTTTATAAGGAAAGTATAAAAACTTCTGAAATAATTTTTTTGTGTCAACTTATTTCGAGATCATGAAAATTAGGATTTTATTTTAGGTGTAGAAATGATCTTTGTAATTAATCATGATGGTTTATTAAAATCTATAATCCTATTAAATATTTCATGCTAGGTTTTGAAGTACTGTTGTGAAGTAATATGCTATAGAGACTAGGTATCTCTTAAAATTGGTTATTTAAGTTTAATCTCTAGTTTGTAGTCTTTCAAATACCAATTTTACTTTTCTTGCATTGACTTTTGATTTATTACAGATTCAGTTACAAAGTATTCATTTCTGTTTTTCTTTATTAGTACACTCTTTTTTCAGTAAAATTTGTTAGAGCAGTTGTAGGTTTATAGACGAAGAGAGGGGCAAAGCAGAGTTCTTCCTGTGTCCTCTCTCTTCTTACAGCCTCTGCTATTTTCAACATCTTACATTAGTGTGGTATATTTGTTATAGATTTTGAGCCAGTATTAATACATTATTATTAACTGAAGACCATAGTATTTATTATGGTTTGCTCTTTGTGTTGTATATTCTGTGGGTTTTGACAATGTATAATGACAGGTATCCACCATTATCCTTAAAGGCAGAGGTTCTTTTCTCAGCCCTGTCTAGTCTACTAATAAGCTCATCAAGGACATTCTTCATTTTTCTTACAGTGTTTTTGTTTTCTAGCATTTCTTTTTGATTTTTTTTCTTAGACATTTCTGTCTTTCTGTCTACATTACATATCTATTCTTTAATGCTGTCTACTTTATCCAGTAGAGCCCTGAGCATATTTATCATGATAGTGAAAGTTAAAGTGTTAGTCACTCAGTCGTGTCCAGCTCTTGAGACTCCATGGACTGTAGCTCGCCAGGCTTCTCTGTCCATTGAGTTGTCCAGGCAAGAATACTAGCGTGGGTTGCCATTTCCTTCTCCAGGTGATCTTCCCAACCCAAGGATTGAACCCAGGTCTCTTGCATTGCAGGCAGACTCTTTACCATCTGAACCACCAGGGAAACCCTGAATTTATCATAGTTGTTAAATTGTGTTTTAAGTTCCCAGTTTGATAAATGCAGCATCCCTGCCATATCTGGTTCTGATGCTTGGTCTGTCTCTTCAAGTTGTGTCTTTTGCCTTTTGGAATGCCTCATAATTCTTTTCCTGATAGCCATATGTGATAACACCCAGTGAACTGCTATAAACAGGCCTTTAGAGATCTGGCAGTGAGATGTGGGGAAAGAACCCTTCTATATATGACTAGAAGGGTTTGTTAGTGAGCTTATGGCTCTGGACTGAGCTTCACAAATGTTTTTCTGGTTTCTTTCTCCCTCCTAGGTGGAACTGGTTGGACAGAGTAGGCTGGAGTTGGGTGTTTCTCTAACTTCAATCAGTTAGGCTCTGGTTAACTAGATACTCCTGAGGGCAGATCTTGTTAATGTAACACATCAGAATGAGCACAGGCCTTAGCAGGCAGCCATTACTGTGCATCATTATTCCCCACCCTGTTACTAGGCAACAAGTCTTACTCAGCCATTGGTTGGTGCCGCCTCACTGCCCCCTCCCCACCCCAAGCAACCAACTATCCTGCCCAGCTATTGGTCAGCACCACAGTGGGCCCTGCCCACAAGGAACTGTCAGTGAGGGACCATTAGGGAAGCGATTCAGCCAGGGTCAATGGTGTGGTGGTCATTAGGTGGAGAGTGAGGTAAGAGGAAGATTCAGGCCTTCTCCTGGAGGCCCTCCAGCTAACCCAGCCTTGGGCCAACTGGTGAGCTGGCGGGCCCAGGGAGCAGGCTGGACACTCTGTCTTGCAGGGCTCCAGAGCCCTCACTCAAGCCCTCCATGCCGAGGCCCAGGCCTTGAGGCAGCAGTGAACCTGTCTGTGACCTAATAGCAGTGCCTGTTTGTCTGGGTCACAGTCTGTGAGACCTGGTCTCCCCTACTTGGGCAGCCTGAGGAGACTGAGGGCCAGTTGGGTTGGATGCCCGGCTCCCTCAGGGGTGACAGGTGGGCAGAGTGGGGAACCTGGCCGTGAGGAGCTATAGCTGAGCTCTGTCTGCCTCCTCTTAGCCAGGACTGGGACCTCAGAGGGTGAAAGTTGTGCCTTGGGACTTTGCCCTTTCTTGTCAGGACAGAGTAACATTATTCTGTTAACAATAAACAAATAACATTCGTTTGGTAGAGATTTACAGGAAAATCGTTACCGGACCATGACCTGACCTCAAGAGCAAAGGATCTGACACCAGGAAGTTTGCGACAACTAACTTCCTATCCCTCAATTTTTGCTTTTAAAGAGGCTTGCTAAAAGCTTTCAATAACTTTGTGGTTCTTAGGGTGTGAGCCACCCATCTCCCTGTATGAATCTGTAATAAACCTTTCTTAGTTCCAGACTCTTAATGTTTTATTATTGATAGGTCTCTCTGTGCATCAGACACACAGACTTGGCGATTTGGTAACATTAAGAACACAGTTCAGTTCAGTCGCTCAGTCATCTCTGACTTTGCGACCCCATGAATCGCAGCATACCAGGCCTCCCTGTCCATCACCAACTCCCGGAGTTCACTCAGACTCATGTCCATCGAGTCAGTGAAACCATCCAGCCATCTCATCCTCTGTCGTCCCCTTCTCCTCCTGCCCCCAATCCCTCCCGGCATCAATATATTTGGGTATTTCAAAATTGTTTCATTTCTCCTCGCCCTACAGAAGCTGCAGGGGGTTCTTGTCTCATATTTACTGTGGAAACATGTTTGAGCTTCTGGAGGAAATCTCCCAGGATTGTAGAATACCACTGTGACTGGGTCCCCATGGAGTTTTTAACGCTTAAATCTCCACACTGAGATTTTCCTACACTTGCACCAGTTCCCATACGGTTTCCACTTGTGAGTCTCTGCTCCAGTCAACTGCATTTCCCTGTATTCTCCTTTTGATGTCTTCAGTCTTGGGGACATGGTTTGCCTTGTGTTTTCTACAAGGGAGCCAACTATTCATTTTTATGGTATGTTAAAACATGTACTTGAATCTTTAAAAAAAAAAAAAACCTTTGAAATAAATTGCTAGTAGAATACAATTAATTGTAAAGACCTAGAAAATACCTACAATTCCAGGCAGATTTTTACTTTAGAACATAGGTATCACAATATAGTATAATTGAATCTTTACCGTTTACCATGTGCATGTGTGCATGCTCAGTTGTTATCTGACTCTTTGCTATCCCTTTGACTGTGTGTAGCCCAGCCAGGCTTCTCTGTCCATGGAATCGTCCAGGCAAGAATACTGGAGTGGGTTGCCATTTCTTTTATAGATGCTTATTTATAAGCTATTGAGATATTTAATTCTCACAGGAGTCTTTCTTATGTAAGGTATTTTTATTATCCCCATTTTACAGTTGAGGAAGCCAAGATTTAGAGAAATTACAAAACATGCCCGGGTTTTACAAGCTAGCACATGGCAGAGCTGGGATTTGAAAACCACATTTCCTTGTGAATTCACACTTTAAAATGAGAGCTGGGTATGGAGGAAGGGATACTTTGTAAATGATTATTCATTTATTTATTTACTTTTAAGTTTTTAAGTTAGTGATTGTGTTAATAGTCCTCTCTTCCCCTTTGGAGGAATGAGTATATTTGTGAAATCAAAGAAAGGTGTTTTTTGTTTGGGTTTGTTTTTTGTTTGTTTGTTTGTTTGTTAGATTTTTAAAGAATTGTTAATCTCACTGGTTTCTGGAAGGGAGTTGAGGGTATAAAATAGTATATAACTTGATCCCCAAATAAGTTGCTTACATAGTATTCAGAGCTATCTATGAAAGTAAAAGAGAAAGTGTTAGTCACTGTTTTTTGGGGGGTTTTTTGCTTATTGTAAATAGCTTGTTTTTTTGTTGTTTTTGTTTTTTAAAATTTTACTTTACAATACTGTATTGGTTTTGCCATACATTGACATGAATCCACCACAGGTGTACATGAGTTCCCAATCCTGAACCCCCCCTCCCACTACCCTCCCCATATCATCTCTCTGGGTCATCCCAATGCACCAGCCCCAAGCATGCTGTATCCTGTATCAAACCTAGGCTGGTGATTCGTTTCTTACATGATAGTATGCATGTTTCAATGCCATTCTCCCAAATCATCCCACCCTCTCCCTCTCCTACAGAGTCCAAAAGTCTGTTCTCTACATCTGTGTCTCTTTTGCTGTCTCGCATACAGGGTTATCATTATGATCTTTCCAAGTTCCATATATATGTGTTAGTATACTGTATTGGTGTTTTTCTTTCTGGCTTACTTCACTCTGTATAATCAGCTCCAGTTTCATCCACCTCATTAGAACTGATTCAAATGTATTCTTTTTAATGGCTGAGTAATACTCCATTGTGTATATGTACCACAGCTTTCTTATCCATTCATCTGCTGATGGACATCTAGATTGCTTCTATGTCCTGGCTATTATAAACAATGCTGTGATGAACATTGGGGTACACGTGTCTCTTTCAATTCTGGTTTCCTTGGTGTGTATGCCCAGCAGTGGGATTGCTGGGTCAGGCCAATATCACTGATGAACATAGATGCAAAAATCCTTAACAAAATTCTAACAATCAGAATCCAACAACACATTAACAAGATCATACACCATCACCAAGTGGGCTTTATCCCAGGGATGCAAGGATTCTTCAGTATCTGC
This sequence comes from Ovis canadensis, assembly GCF_042477335.2. Lineage (NCBI taxonomy): Eukaryota > Metazoa > Chordata > Mammalia > Artiodactyla > Bovidae > Ovis > Ovis canadensis. Next base: position 10,921,879 of record NC_091261.1, read on the forward strand.
AAATCAATCAATGTAATTTACCACATTACAAACTGAAAAAGTAAAAGCCATCTGATTATCTCAATAGATGCAGAGAAGGCCTTTGACAAAATTCAACATCTATTTATGATTAAAAACTCTCTAGAAAGCAGGAATAGAAGGAACATACTTCAACATAATAAAAGCTATATATGACAAACCCTCAGCAAACATTATCCTCAATGGTGAAAAATTGAAAGCATTTCCCCTAAAGTCAGGAACAAGACAAGGGTGCCCACTTTCACCGCTACTATTCAACATAGTTCTGGAAGTCTTGGCCATAGCAATCAGAGCAGAAAAAGAAATAAAAGGAATCCAAATAGGAAAAGAAGAAGTAAAACTCTCATTGTTTGCAGATGACATGATCCTCTACATAGAAAACCCTGAAGACTCCACCAGAAAATTACTAGAGCTAAGCAATGAATATAGTAAAGTTGCAGGATATAAAATCAACACACAGAAATCCCTTGCATTCCTATACACTAATAATGAGAAAGTAGAAAAAGAAATCAAGGAAACAATTCCATTCACCATTGCAACCAAAAAGAATAAACTACTTAGGAATATATCTACCTAAAGAAACTAAAGACCTATATATAGAAAACTATAAAACACTGGTGAAAGAAATCAAAGAGGACACTAATAGATGGAGAAATATATCGTGTTCATGGGTCGGAAGAATCAATATAGTGAAAATGAGTATACTACCCAAAGCAATCTACAGATTCAGTGCAATCCCTATCAAGCTACCAGCGGTTTTTTCACAGAGCTAGAACAAATAATTTCACAATTTGTATGGAAATACAAAAAACCTCGAATAGCCACAGCAATCTTGAGAAAGAAGAATGGAACTGGAGGAATCAACCTGCCTGACTTCAGGCTCTACTACAAAGCCACAGTCATCAAGACAGTATGGTACTGGCACAAAGAGAGAAGTATGGATCAGTGGAACAAAATAGAAAGCCCAGAGATAAATCCATGCACCTATGGACACCTTATCTTTGACAAAGGAGGCAAGAATATACAATGGATTAAAGACAATCTCTTTAACAAGTGGTGCTTGGAAAACTGGTCAACCACCTGTAAAAGAATGAAACTAGAACACTTTTTAACACCATACACAAAAATAAACCAAAATGGATTAAAGATCTAAATGTAAGACCAGAAACTATAAAACTCCTAGAGGAGAACATAGGCAAAACACTCTCAGACATATATCACAGCAGGATCCTCTATGACCCATCTCCCAGAATACTGGAAATAAAAGCAAAAATAAACAAATGGGATCTAATTAAAATTAAAAACTTCTGTACAACAAAGGAAACTAATCACTCTGTTTTATCTGACTCTTTCAACCCCATAGACTGTAGCCTGCCAGGCTCCTCTGTCCATGGGATTCTCTAGGCAAGAATACTGGAATGGCTTGCCATGCCCTTCTCCAGGGGATCTTCCCAACCCAGGAATCTAACCTGGGTCCCTTGCATTGCAGTCAGACTGTTCACCATCTGAGTCACCAGGATAGCCCAGAGCTATCTATATCATAAACCAATTCTGTTTTTTTAAATAATGCTCATATATTCAGACTGATCAGCTTTTAAGATATGTTTGTTTAGTTTAGTCTTCAGTTTTTAAATAAAGCAGCTTCCTCTCCTTACATCATTATGTTCTGAAGACCTCTGATATTTTACATAATACATTCAAATGTGTAATGCATCATGCTGTTTATCTGATTTTACAAAAGGTTTTACAAATTCAATACTGATAGTCTTATTAACACATAAGGAATAGATGTTTAACTCTAAAATACCCCCTAATAAAATAAAAGTAGTCCATCTGAGTGTACAGTCAGGTAGACTTCCTGCCTGGGCTGCCACTGAGTTTGTTTGAGTCGTTACTAATTACTAGTCCTCACTTACAAAATATACTTGGTTTTCTCATTCATAGGTTAGATTAAGAAAACCCTCTTCTTTTCTAAGTAGTTTGAAACTATGATAATAGAATCGATTCTCTTTGTAACCTCCAAACAGAACAACATTTTGCAGATGTCGTCCTCAGTGAAGAATTTCTCAACCTTGGCATTGAACAAGTGTGCAGCCTAATCTCAAGTGACAAACTTACCATTTCTTCAGAAGAGAAGGTACGTGTATTTTTCTTTTTCTGGTGTACAGTGATATACTGTTTTTCCTTTTATTTTTTATTTTTTGCTTTGTTTTGTGACAGCCAGTTATCTTTGATCAGAAGTTAAGAAACTCAGTTAATTGACTTGTTGGTTGTGTAAATGACTGTCTTCTCATTCCATAGGAGCTTCCCTAACTGTTTAGACACTGAAGTTTTGTACTGGACACAACAGTAAGAGCTTGCACACATTAAACTGTCTGAAACAAAGGACATTTTGGGAACTGGATTTCTTCTCACAGCTTAGATAGATACCTGGAAGAATTGTGATCTAAAACATAATATTCTTAAATCAAACTGATTTCATCATCTGTGAGTTGGAAGATACCCAGATGGCAAAGCTTAACTGGTTCCACACTGAGCTTCTTCCTTTAGACTGGGCCCTGCAGTTTACACAATATTCTCCCTGTGTTTTCCTCCCCCACTTCCAGAGCCATGTGCAGTTCCTTTGTCTGTGTATAGCCTGTCTCTTCAAATTTGAAGTTGCCTCTGTCAGCCACCTGCACCTTTCATATCAGTGGAGAGAGAAGCTTCTCAGTGGCTTTGATTCTTTGGATAGATTTTATACCTTGTGCAAATCAGGGCACAAAAGTTTATGCACAGGCTGTGTTTAGAAGAAGTGAAACTTTAGTTTTTCTTTTTTATGCTTTGTTGTATAAACTTTAGTTCTCTTCCTCAAGGATATTCATCCTGCTTGGGGGCAAGACACATTTCTCATAATAGTTACCAAATGAAAAAATACGTGAATGTCATGAAATGTATCTTTTAACATCCCAGAAGTATAGAGGAAGACACTACTATTCATGTTTAATAGATGTGTGTTGAGTTTCTCCTGTGTACCAGATATTGCTATGGAATTCTGGATATAAGAAGGTTGACAACATAAAATTTTTAGTTATGACCAGCAGAACAACCAGTGAGGTAATAAATGATCACAGAATGCTGTAGAGGATCCAATAGGAGCATGTAATCATTCCTTGGATAGAGATTGGCATTTAGCATGACTCCAGTGTATGATCCAAGTTTTTTTAAAGTGAGTATGAGTTTTCCAGGGAAACAGGATGGGTAGGAGTGAAAAGGGCAGCCCAGGTAGAGGGAACAGAATATGTAAATATAAAGAGATGTGAAAGAATGATTGCATTTGGTTGGTTTTTAAGACTAGAGTTTATCGTGTATCTTTATAGTTTATACTGTAGTGCCTATACTAGAGAAGGCGATGGCACCCCACTCCAGTACTCTTGCCTGGGAAATCTCATGGATGGAGGAGCCTGGTGGGCTGCAAAGAGTTGGACACGACTGAGCGACTTCACTTTCACTTTTCACTTTCATGCATTGGAGAAGGAAATGGCAACCCACTCCATTGTTCTTGCCTAGAGAATCCCAGGGACTGGGGAGCCTGTGGGCTGCCATCTCTGGGGTCGCACAGGGTCAGACACGACTGAAGCAACTTAGCAGCATCAGCAGCATAGTGCACATGCAATACAGAGTATGTGTGTGTAGGCACAGAGAGTGTGTGTGTGGGCACAGAGTTTGTATGTGTGTGTTTGCACAGAGTGTGTGTGTGTAGCACAGACAGTGTGTGTATGTGTAGGCACAGTGTGTGTGTGGGCACAGAGAGTGTGTGTGTAGACGAAGAGTATGTGTGTGGGCACAGAGTTTGTATGTGTGTGTGGGCACAGAGTGTGTGTGTGTGTGTGTAGGCACGTGTGGGCACAGATTTTGTGTGTGTGTGTCGGCACAGAGAGTGTGCGTGTAGGCACAGAGAGTGTGTGTGTAGGCACAGAAAGTGTGTGTGTGTGTGTGTGTGTGTGTGTGTAGGCACAGAGTGTGTGTGTGTAGCACAGTGGCTGGAGACAAGATGGGAAACGACATAAAATACTTCCTGAGACTTGTTAAAGAAAATTGACTTTATCCTGGTGATAAAGAACATCTGAAGAGTTCTTAGCAGTAGGAGAATACCATAATACCTACCCTGTAGACAGGTCATCAGAGAAGGAGATGGCAACCCATTCCAGTACTCTCACCTGGAAAATCCCATAGGCGGAAGAGCCTGGTAGATTGCACTCCATGGAGTTGCAAAGAGTCAGACACGACTGAGTGACTTCACTTTGACTTTTCACTTTGATACATTGGAGAAGGAAATGGCAACCCACTCCAGCGTTCTTGCCTGGAGAATCCCACGGACGGGGGAGCCTGGTGGGCTGCCGTCTATGGGGTCGCACAGAGTCGGACACGACTGAAGCAACTTAGCAGCAGACATGTCATGGATACTATTCTGGTTTTCTACTACTACATAACAACCTCACCAACCATTTTCTTAGGCTCACGATCTGCGAACAAAATTCATCCAGGGCACATGGGGACAGTTTGTCTGTGCTCTTCAGGGCCTGGGGCTTCAGCTGGATTGGCTTGACAGGTGGCATGGTTCTAACTGGAGCCACGTACCTGAGGCTTCAGTCCCTTTGCACATGGCATCTTGTGTGTCTGGAACACCCAGGATAGTTCCTTCACTCACTTGTCTGGCTCTTGGGCCAATTGTTGGCTGGTTTTATCCCACCCACTTATTCTTTGTAACTGGCTTGGGTCTCTCATGGCATCTCACCACCAGCATCTGGCTTCCCCTTAACAGGAGGATTTTAAGACACCAGAACAAATATGACTCCATAATACTGCCTCCACAACCTTCCCTGTTGGTTTCTCAGGGCCAACTTAGATTCCTGTGTGTGAGGTTACTATATAAGGTGTGGATTCTAGAGAAATGGTTTTACTAGGGACCATTTTTAGAGACTAGCTCTAAAATGGTGATATGCATAATAGATCAGAAGTTGGGTGAGGATCAGATGGGAGGATGCTGAAGTTACCAGTGTGCAGTAAGATCTGGTTGGTGTAAGGTTGTAGAAAGAGAGGTGGAGAAGAGAGAGCAGAACCAAGAAATAGCAATAAAATTGGCAGGACCCTCTTAATCTCTAGCATCTGGCACATAAAGGTACTTGTGGACTGAATGAATTGAAGAGGCATGTTAATTGTAGTGTAGATTATTTTTAGTGTCTTGCTCTGTACTTGCAGTACAATAACCTAATTTTTGCTCCCCAGTTATTAATTTGCTGCTGCTGCTGCTGCTGCTAAGTCGCCTCAGTCGTGTCCGACTCTGTACAACCCCATAGACGGCAGCCCACCAGGCTCCCCCATCCCTGGGATTCTCCAGGCAAGAACACTGGAGTGGATTGCCATTTCCTTCTCCAGTGCATGAGAGTGAAAAATAAAAGTGAAGTCGCTCAGTCGTGTCCGACTCCTAGCGACCCTATGGACTGCAGCCTACCAGGCTCCTCTGTCCATGGGATTTTCCAGGCAAGAGTGCTGGAGTGGGGTGCCGTTGCCTTCTCTGAGTTATTCATTTACATATCATCAAACATTTTCTATAACCCTTTAAAGATTATTGTGTTATATTCTCATCAATCTGGAAGGAAATTATGTGGTTAAATACCATCTTCTTAATAGCTCATTAACTTTCTCATAGGTATATGTTTAATGTCCTTATTATTTAGATTTTTAAGATTTTAAATATCACATTTAATATATTCTAGTATTATGATGAAAGAAAGTTAATCTGTTCTGCAGATTATTTGGAAGTATGTGGTCCAGCATTTTGCAAACCCAGAGTAAAAGCCAAAAATGCTAAGAGTAGATGATTGTTATTCCAGGTATCACTTTGCTTTATTATTTTGGGTGCTTTATTCAAAAGGGACTTTAGATTTTAATCTAGTAGAACCAAGTTCAGTTTGGAAAGGTTGTCAACAATGAATTAGATCATATATCTTCAAATTTTCACCTCTGTCACTGAAGTTCAAGAAGATTAGATAATGTACTTGGTGAAATACATAGTAAATACCCAGCAAAAAGTACTCACTAAATATGTAAAAGTACTAAACATACTTATTAAAGTACATATTTAATTAAAAGTAGATCTACCATATGATCTAGCTGCCCCACTTCTGAGTGTATATCCAAAGGAAATGAAAACAGTCTTGGAATATCTACATTCCCCTTTGCCTGTAGCATTTTTTACTATAACCAAGACGTGGAAACAACTTGAATGTCCATCAGTGGCTGCGTGGATAAAGTGGTGCTAGAGTGAAAAAGCTGGCTTAAAACTCAGCATTCATAAAACTAAAATCATGGCATCCATTCCCATCATTTCATGGGAAACAGATGGGGAAGAAGAGAAAACAGTGACATTTCATTTTCTTGGGCTCCAAAATCACTGCAGACAGTGACTGCAAACATGAAATTAAAAGATGCTTGCTCCTTGGAAGGAAAGCTATGATAAACCTAGACAGCGTATTAAAAAACAGAGATATTACTTTGTGGACAAAGGTCCATCTAGACAAGGCTATGGTTTTTTCAGCAGTCATGTATGGATGTGAGAGTTGGACCATAAGGAAAGCTGAGCATCAAGGAAGTGATACTTTCTAATTGTGGTGTTGGAGAAGATTTAAGAGTCCCTTGGAGCGCAAGGAGATCAAACCATTCAATCCTAAAGGAAATCAACCCTGAATATTCCATTGGAAGGACTGATGCTGAAGCACCAGTATTTTGGCCATCCACCTGATGTGAAGAGCCAGCTCACTGGAAAAGATCCTGATACTGGGAAAGATTGAAGGCAGGAGAAGAAGAGGATGACAGAGAATGAGATGGTTGGATGGCATCACCGACTCAATGGACATGAGTTTGAGCAAAGTTTAACAGGTTCCACACTGAACTTCTTCGCCTAGACTGGCCCTGCAGCTTACACCTGGGGAGATCGCGAAGGACGTGCTGCAGTCCATGGGTTCACGAAGAGTTGGACACAACTGAGTAGCTGGAAACAACAGCATAGTCGTGATTTGAAAAACTTCAACCGTGGATAAAACTTGGGTGTCTTAGCATGAGTGTTATATAAAATGTAATCTCCTTGTATTTTATTCAGATACCTTGGTATATAACTCATTACTTTTCTTTCCCTCATATTCTCTGCAAGGTATTTGAAGCAGTAATAGCTTGGGTGAATCATGACAAGGATGTGAGGCAAGAATTTATGGCTCGGCTGATGGAACATGTACGGTTACCTTTGCTTCCTCGGGAATATTTAGTTCAGGTAAAAGTATTTGCAGAACACATAAGTATGCACTAGCACCATGTCACTGGGGCAACAGTGTGTAGATTCTCGTTACAGAGTGGTGACCGGGCATAGGGCAGTAAATATACCTCATGTCCTCGGCAACTGCTACCTCTTGGGCTACTTCCCAGTCTTAAAGTTTGCTTCTCCCCAGTGTCTGATTTGCATAAGCAGGTACTGGAACTTGTGAAAGCATTGTTTGTGGTGATGTAAGTACATGCAGAAACCGCATCTGTAGTTCTGTGTCATTTCTGCATCTGTTTTGCCTTCCTTCTGTTAGCCTTCTCTAATTAGTGAATGGAATGGAATAGAATGGAATTCTAAGCTGAAGAAAACCGGGTTATTTGAAACAAATAGCAATAAATGGATTTTTAGTAGTCTCTGAGCAATTTTAAATTTACTGTTTTATTATTAGCATTCCTTTATACTAGGATCATTTCAACATTTTAATTTATTTTTTTTAATTTTTTTCTCAGTTATTAAGCTACTTTTTTTTTCTCTTTATTTTTTATTTATTTATTTATTTTTTTTACTTTACAATACTGTATTGGTTTTGCCATACGTTGACATGACTCCGCCACAGGTGTACATGAGTTCCCAATCCTGAACCTCCCTCCCACCACCCTACCCATATCATCTCTCTGGGTCATCCCAATGCACCAGCCCCAAGCATGCTGTATCCTGTATTGAACCTAGACTGGTGATTCGTTTCTTACATGATAGTATGCATGTTTCAATGCCATTCTCCCAAATCATCCCACCCTCTCCCTCTCCCACAGAGTCCAAAAGTCTGTTCTCTACATCTGTGTCTCTTTTGCTGTCTCGCATACAGGGTTATCATTATCATCTTTCTAAATTCCATATATATGTGTTAGTACACTGTATTGGTGTTTTTCTTTCTGGCTTACGTCACTCTGTATAATCGGCTCCAGTTTCATCCACCTCATTAGAACATTTTAATTTATAATTGAAGCCATCCAGTGAAACTTTTTTTTTAATTATTTGTTTTTAACTGGAGGATAATTGCTTTACAGTGTTGTGTTGGTTTCTGCTATTTATCAATATGAAGAAACATTTCTTTATTAGCATTAGATCTGAACATTTAAGAATTGTTTGAAGCTTGTTTACTTGTTGTCATATATCACTTGTACTCCACCTTTAAGAAAATGAACAGAAAAAAAAACAAGAAACCTATCCTGCATTTGAGGATAGGGATAGGAGGGACAAGATTTATTTGTGGTATAGGCACATTGTTATAAAGTATTTTGAATCACTTTACTGGATATTTTATTTCAAGATTTAAAAGCTTGTCTTTATAATATTACCTCCCCTGCTTAGAGGACTCATTATCTCAATTTTCTAATTTTTCTTACTGTGTGGCTTAAACTATTTCTTAATTTGGCTTAAAGATAACAAATAGATGAATATAATACTACTAAAGATTATTCTGTAACTGACATTGAAGTATATGATTTTCATTGCAGTTCTTTATTATTTATATGTTTTTCTCTGCAGACCAGATAGTCAAGCATTTTTTTTTAGTGATATTTATAAACTTGCCTCTGTAACTTTTAGATTCAACCAGAAAATAGTTATTCTTTTTTCTTCTTCTTTACTTGTTTCTTTGTCATTTTCACGTGAATTAGCTATCCCCTCATAGGGTGAGTCTGATTTCTTCTTTCAGAGGGTTGAGGAAGAAGCACTGGTGAAGAACAGCAGTGCTTGCAAAGATTACCTCATTGAAGCTATGAAGTACCATCTGCTACCAACAGAGCAGCGTATATTAATGAAGAGTGTCCGGACCCGACTGAGGACACCCATGAACCTTCCCAAAGTAGGATCTGCTGTTCATACCTGTTACTACCTCATCTGAAAGGCCCATAATGAGGCTCTTAATTTATTTTACTCATCTGAATTTCCATGTACCCAGGAATTCATTGTAGTATATGTAATTCAACTTCTTTTTTGATTTTGTCTGTGGAGGGTGGGCATTTTTTGACTCATTTAATCTTTATAAACCACATGATATTGCTCTTCTGGAATAGAGGCAACTGGTATTTATCCCTTCTGAGTTTCTTCAGCTCTAGCTAACAGCAGAGAGGATAATCAGAATATGTAGATCTAAAGATTTCTTTGTAAGCTACATGTTTGTGTGATAAGTGAAAACTGAGTAGTTTCACAGAATTGCTTACAACTAAGGATGCTAGCTTGTTCCTTTTGTTGCCTCCTATTGTCTGTTGTGTACAAACAGTACACAGTTTGATGATTCACTCACACATCATACATAGCCATTTCAGTGTAGATTTCCCAGATGTCTTCCCAGATCTCCAGTGTTCCTAAATTTCCTGTGTGAAAGTTTGTATTCTATCTTTATCTTTTTAGTTGAAGCCATTCATTTCTTACTGATTAAATTTTCTTTACAAATAACCCCTCATTTCTGTCTTTCTGTTTGCAGTTTCTTCTGCTCTGCGTGCATCTTTATAGTACTAGGAGGCCAGCACTTTAAGCACCATTTTGTGTATGGTCTGATCAAAATGATCCATACATAATATAATACTTTTATTTATGTATTGATTTCTAGCTCTCATGTGTTTGGGGGCAATGATGGATTAAGAAATAAGAATTAATCTGTTACCTATTGTTTTCTTACATCATCTTTAGTTATTTTTATAATTCCATTAAATTATATCTTTTATATTCTTTCACTTTAATAATTTTATTTAGTATTTTTTCAAAGTTTTTATTTTTTGAGTCTACATTTTAGTTGCTTCAAATCCGTATTAGTAGTGTTTTTCTGTTTTGCCCAGTGTTAAGAGTTCTCAATTTAGAACTGATTATATTTTGCCAATGTGCTACTCCCTCCTTTTTTTCTAAATTATTAGTAAATATTTTAATTTAAAATGGACTTCCTGGTGATTCCTCATTAGAAATACTTACTTACCAATATAGTCCATTTATAGGAAGTGTCAGTCCACATTATTGTATTTATTATCTAAACCAAAAACAAGTAATTTGGCAAATAGCATCTGATGAGATCTAGGATCATATAGATTCAAATTTAGCATGATTTTTTTTTTAATGTCCCTCTGTGTGTTACTCATCATTTCATAGGCTCCTAGAAATTTGAATGCTTTTCTCAAAATATTCTAAAGTTTTAGTAAAAATTATTGTCACTTAAAAGATATTTGCAAGGCACTCACTTCCTACCCTATTTTGAAAATTGGTATTTGCCGTTTTTAAATTTTCTGATCTCTCCTCAGTTCTCCAAGATTTTTCAAAAATAATTGTAAGTGGCTCAGTAAGTACATTAGCTAGTTCCCTTAATACCTTAGTATGCATGCCATCTGGGTCTGCTGATTTTATAAGTGTTTACATTTTCCAAATACCTTTTACCTCCTTTTATAAGAAGTCATCTCTATTAAGTCTTCATTACTTCATATCTGTCCATATTGTTTGGTGTCAGTTTTTGTTCTTACCAAAAAATACAGATTTATAAAAGCCATCTATAGCCTAGCCCATTTGAATTATTATTTCTTTTATGCTGGTCTTTTTAACTTCCTTCTAAAAGGTTTGTCTTATCTTTAATACTTTTTAAACATTTCATTTTTTTAAAAGGTCTCTTCTTAACCTGTATATTTCCTTAGCTGGCATCTTTAGCTTCGCTGTCTTAGCTATGCCTTAACCTTTAGAGTGAAAACTAATTCTCTTCTAATTTCTGTAATAAGCATGCTACTTTTAAAAACATTCTAAAGAGTTCTTGGTGAAATCCTGTCAATTATTTTCTCTTTTGTGATCATCTATTCAGTTGACACTGTCTCTAGGCTCTTCTCTGCCAATGGGTTTGGATGGCCCTCCCGACTGTATTAAACTTTGGATTTCTCAGTTCTTTAGCTTTGATTTCATGGCGGGTATGCTGATCCATGAAGGTTCTATTCTGCTCTCTCAGGGTGACTGGAGAGTAGGGCGGCACACCTAACAGGTAGCAGGGAGATATACTGCTGCTAGTTTTGTATTTGCATAGTCTCTCCTGAAAGTTTATTTATCTGCACATATTTTTGAAAAGTGCTTCTACTGGATGCTTTTACAATAACACTGTTTGTCATTTTAGAGGGGCTATATTCAAGATTAATTCTAACTAGATAGTTAAGAATGAGGCAACATGATTAACAGTAATGATGCATTTTATTATAATCACAATAAGACACATCAGACAAAATGTGGTGGCAGTCCTGGAATAATAGATAATATGTCTACCATGACAGTGACTTATTAGTCTCTGATTCTGTGGACTCATACTTATTTGCATAAGATAAATCTTTTTATAGCTCAGACATTAGTTTTGTATCTTCAGTAAACCGTCTTGGGAATGTGTAAGGCACTCTTGGATTTGGACAGTATAATGAAAAACTGTGTATGTTTTGCTACTATATGTTATTGTTTAGTTCAGTCTCTCAGTTGTGTCCGATTCTTTGTTACTCCATGGACTGCAGCATGCCAGGCCTCCCTGTCCATCACCAACTACCAGAGTTTACTCAAGCTCATGTCCATTGAGTCGGTGATGCCATCTAACCATCTCATCCTCTGTCGTCCCCTTCTCCTCCTGCCTTCAATCTTTCCCAGCGTCAGGGTCTTTTCAGATAAGTCAGTTCTTCGCATCAGATGGCCAAATTATTGGAGTTTCAGCTTCAGCATCAGTCCTTCC